>NW_024070207.1:92866572-93031073 GCF_014754425.2 Oryx dammah | reverse complement strand
GCTCCAAAATCACTGCAGATGGTGACTGCAGCCATGAAATTAAAAGACGCTTGGAAGAAAAGTTATGACCAACCTAGATAGCATATTCAAAAGCAGAGACATTACTTTGCCAACAAAGGTCCATCTAGTCAAGGCTGTGGTTTTTCCAGTGGTCATGTATGGATGTGAGAGTTGGACTGTGAAGAAAGCTGAGCACAAAGAATCGATGCTTTTGAACTGTGGTGTTGGAGAAGACTCTTGAGAGTCCCTTGGACTGCAAGGAGATCCAACCAGTCCATTCTAAAGGAGATCAGCCCTGGGATTTCTTTGGAAGGAATGATGCTAAAGCTGGAATTCCAGTACTTTGGCCACCTCATGCGAAGAGTTGACTCATTGGAAAAGACTCTGATGCTGGGAGGGATTGGGAGCAGGAGAAGGGGACAATAGAGGATGAGATGGCTGGATGGCATCACTGACTCAATGGACGTGAGACTGAGTGAACTCCGGGAGTTGGTGATGGACAGGGAGGCCTGGCGTGCTGCAATTCATGTGGTCGCAAAGAGTTAGATACGACTGGGTGACTGAACTGAACTGAACTGAATAACAAGGGTTTATCACAGCTATTTTTAATAGGGAGAAGTGGGAAAAAAACGTAAATGGCCAACAAAAAGAGAATGATTAAATAAACTGTGGTAAATCCACAGAGTAGGATATTATGCTGCCATTAAAATGATGCTATAGAAGTATATTTATTGATATAGAAAGATGTCCTAATATATTAAGATGTACAAACATATATGCATTATCTATGTGCATTCAAAGGTATTGAGAAATTTTGGGATATTACAACACAGTGTTAAAGAGTAAATGGGTAGGACTCTGGATTTTTTGTTTCCTTTTTACTTAGAAAAAAAAAAGAACAGGTATTACCATTTTTGTCATAGTAAAAACAGTTCTAAATGTTAAAAAATAAAATGTAAAAATATTCCTTCAATATGTTGTTAAAATAGTATTTATAAGGCAGTCTTAATACTTTAAAATTATTTAAATTTAACATAAATATTATAAACATTGATGTAAAATATTAGATAATAAAAGCTGAAGTCAGTGACATTCCACCAGGAGAAATTTTTTTAATAGAACAGCAAATTAAATCCAATGAAGGGGCTGAAGGAAATGATAATGAGCATAAATTAATGAAGAAAAAACAGGGTAAAAGGCAAAGCAAAAAAACATGCTTGGAAAAGATTTCTACAACTGAACCAGAAAAATTCCAATTTTGAGAACTGAACAATATACTTTTATTACACAGATCTCAGAATAAAATCATTAGAAAATGAGAAAATATTTAAAACTGAATAATAATGAAAATCAATGCATTAAAACTTATATGCTATAAATGCATATATTAATATTTTAAAGGAAGAAATGTTCAAGATTTATGATAAGCATCCATCTCCATAAGTTATAAAAAATCATCAAATTAAAGTCAAATTAGATGGAAATAAGGATAGAAACCAATGACATGGAAAACAAACAGATACTGGGAGGATTAACAAAGTTAAAAGTTGTTCCTCATGAAATGATAAATTTTGGGCAAGCCTGAATTAAAAAATAGACACATACAGCAGCCTGTATGAAGAATAAAAAAGGGGATATTCTATATCCTGCAGACATTAAAAAGATGATATCAAAACTTTATGCCACAAATTTGAAAATTTATATGTAATGGACAAATTTTCAGAAAAATAACTCATCAAAACACAAAAAGAATTAGAAAACCTAAATAATTCTTTACTGATTAAAGGAACTGAAATAGCAATTAAAAACCTTCCGGCATAGAAAACTTTAGGCCTAGATGGCATTTCTCACAAGTTCTACTGAACATTGTGAGGAGAAATAAAATAAATAAAAAGCAGGAACAGTTTCCAATTCATTTTATGAAGCTAGCTTAAGCTAGATATAAAACCTGTTAAGGACAGCATGTGAAAATTAATGGGTAATCTCACTAATGAACACAGATGCAAATAAGCCAAACGAAACTATACTGAGCTATATTGAAAAACTGTACAGGACCAAGATGGGTTTACCAAAGGAATGCAAAACTGTTTCAACATTTGGAATTCAATTAATAGAATTCTGTACACTGAAGTAGATTAAGGAAGAAAAAAATGGTGACCACCTCAATAAAAGGAAAAAATATTTAAGATGTACAAACATATATGCATTATCTATGTGGTACCTGTTGGGATTTTGATTGGAATTCCATTGAATTTATGCTTTAAATCTTAAGAAATTCTTAAATTAAGAAGGCAAAAATGTCCATTCCAACAATTTAATAATATTGTGAAGGTTCTACCAGAGCAGTAAGGGCAAGATAAAGAGATGAAATGTATAAGAATTGAAAAGGAGGAAACAAATCATCATTATTTACAGATGGTATAAGTGTATATGCAGAATATTCAAAATAATCTAAGGAAAAATGAAAATGAATCAGAATTTAGCAAAATTATTGTCATAAAACAAATGAAATTAAAAAAAATTTTTTTATTAAAGAGCATATGAATAAATCAAATAAAATGATCTCTAGACAAAAGAATATAATTTTTTTTAGGAGAAATTAAACAACTAAAATAAATGGAAAGAAAATTATCTTGTTCACAGATTGGGAGACTCAGTATTGTAAACAGCTCATCTTTCCCAAGTTAAAGCATAAATTCAATGGAATTCCAATCAAAATCCCAACAGGTACCATACTAGAAACTGTTAAGCAGAATCTAAAATGTATATGGAAATGCAAAAGGACAAGAAGATCCAAGGTATTTTGGGAGAACAATATGGTGGGAAGATTTGCTCTACTTCAAAATTTTATAATAAAAAGCTAAATAATTAAAACTGTACGCTAATTGACACTAGGATAGACAAACAGGATAGTAGAACAATAAGAGCAAGCCTAGAAACAGATACACACACACACACATATATATATGGATGCTAGATATAGGACAAAAAAGTAACTGCAGATTATTGGGCAAAGACAGTCTCTTCAAATAAATATGTGCTTGTGTGGACCTGAATGTTCATAGCAGTACTATTCACAATAGTCCCTAGATGTCAACAATCCAAATGTCCATTGGTAGTAGAATGGATAAAATATTAATATATTTACAAAATAGACTATTAAATAGTGATCAAAAGAAATTAGCTATAGGTACACAAAAATTTGGCTAAATCTTAAAGATAAAACATAAACTGCATGATTCCTTTTATATACAGTTCAAAAGCAAATAATCTTGCTATGTTGTAATAAAGCTAGGATTTATTGAGTGCTTACTATTTGACAGGTGTTTTCTAAGTGCTTTACACGCACTAATTCATTTAACAGTTACAAGAATCTATGAGGTTAAGTATTTTTACCACCCTTATTTCACTTACGAGAAAACTGAGAAACAGCAGACATTAAGTAACTTGCCTAAGACATCACATAGTTAGTAAGTGGCAGAGCCCGGATTTAAACTAAGGCAGTTTGACTTTAGAGACCATGCACCCAAATGTTCAGTTTACAAAGAGGGAAACTTCTAACTTCTGTTCAAGGTTCTGAGTCATTTAATGGAAGACAAGAGATTATAGCTAAGAAGGTCATAGTATGAAGAAGGGCTCTGGAGAACAATCGCATTTTCATGGTGTCATGGGGACTCCATGCTCTAGAACCATCTAGTGGTATCTTGGAAATGCAAAGCCTCCATTTCCATCCTCCCAGGTGATACATGTAAATACTTTATTGTTGATATGGTTTAAATGAATTCTCTATACATAAGTTTGCTGATAGATGCTTTAATCCTTGCATACACGAATCAATCTTTATTGATTAGAAAAACCCATAACTTTATTTTCTTCTAATTCAGGGCTTTTCTTGTGGTACTGTCTTGATGTCTTCATAAATGTCCCATCATCTTTTCCCAATACTTTTATGCTTTATGAGCTTGCTGGAAATGTCCTGTCTCCACTTTTCCACCTCTCTCTCTCCTACACTTATGTTGATGCTCTTCATCAACTTTGTACAAGCCAGCCTGCCTTTTCCAGCTCCCAAACGTTTCCTCTACTGATCTCTTAGGGCCCTAAGAATCTGTGCCTCTCTATGGTCACTTAGAACTATATTGTCAATTATTATTATTATTAATTTCATGGATAGGCACTTGACTGGTTTGCATAGTTTGACTATAAATAACGTGAGGGCATAAACAAGTCTTTTATCACTGCATAATATCCCACATATTGATGAATATTCACAAATACTTTTGCAGTGAATTCATTTCTGAAAGAGAGAGGAGTCATAGACACACGATCTTTTTTTTTAAAAAACCCTTTCCCCATCTAAAATGGGCTTCCCTGATAGTTCAATTGGTAAAGAGTCTGCCTGCAATGCAGGAGACCCTGCTTCGATTCCTGGGTCAGGAAGATCCACTGGAGAATGGATAGGCTAGCCACCCCAGTATTCTTGGGCTTTCCTGGTGGCTCAGCTGGTATGGAATCCACCTGCAGTGTGGGAGACCTGAGTTTGATTCCTGGGTTGGGAAGATACCCTGGAGAAGGGAAAGGCTACCCACTCCAGTATTCTGGCCTGGAGAATTCCATGGACTATACCCATGGGGTCAAAAAGAGTCAGACTGAGTGACTTTCACTTTCATCCATTTAAACTAAGTTAATTTGGGGAGGAGTTAGAACAGTGCATATTAGAATTTCAATGGAAGGAAAGGGTGTGTCTTGGAGGGATTCAGACAGCCTTTGTGGAGTTGGCAGCTTCTGAGATGGGTCTTGAAGAAAAGTAGAGGGGAAAGGGAAAAGTGGAGCCATGAGAATGACAGAAGGTGAGCAAGTGGGGGGCGTGGTGGAAACTACAAGGTAGTTAAGAGGAGAGCAGTATTTCAAGGCATTTTTTCTGACAAGTCAACAACAATAAAGCTGGAAGCACTAGAAAATGAGTCAACATGTTAGGTGGGTTTGGAGGAGATTGTGGAAATACGCAAGGGGTCATAATTGGAGCCAAGTGCTCCTCTCCCATCTATTTTGAAAATATTACATTCTTTTGTATGAAAAGACAGGGACCAGAGAAGGTATTTACACAGGCTTATTAACTATAATATGAAAGTATATAGAAACCGTCACCTCTTCAGTGGAGAAGGGAAATGTGCCCTGCAATGGGAATTCTTAATAAAGCAATTTTGATATATTATCAAGTACATTAAAATGACTGAGCATATCCCTGTATGTCTATGTACAAGCTGCATTTAATTTGGTGGGAACTGTCCCTGCCCATTTGTATGTGAAGCTTAATACCTTCCCTTCTATTGGGGTGAGCTTTCTTTATCTGTGTCCAGTAGAATGTAACCCTTTTATATGCCAATATTGAAGCAAGTTAAATTTCTAGTTTCTTCAATTTTAGCTCAATCTATTGATGTTTTCCTTTGTGAATCTCAGTCCTTTGAAGTCATAAAAGCTTGCCAAAGATCTGTTAAATAATTTTAATTTTTTGCTAGCTTTCCTATGACTTGACTTGTTTATATAAACTCTGTTCTGTCTGTGGTTTTCTTTTTGGGGGGAGGGGTTAGATCTAAACTGACTTCTGAATTGCTAATGCATTTTCTCAACACTATTTAAAAATCCTTCTTTTCCTATTATATTTACTGTACTTTGTATGTCCTGCTGAAAGGACTCCTTTGAAATGCCTGGCACTGGCTGGCAAGCAGTATTTTTGTCTTGTATCCTTCTAAGTGGTTCGAATGCCAAAGGTGGTCTGAGGTATTTTGTGGGTCTGAATGTTTAGTAGTGTCTAAAATCAAGCCTACCACTGGTGGGTGCTGCAGATTAGGTAACATCTGAAGGGTACTGGCTCACAACTCTGTGAAGGAACGGATGTACCAGGCTCTTCAACTGAGCGTGGGTAGACACAAGGAGAGAGAGCCTCAACGGAAGGGAAAGGTCATGGTCATCAAGAGGGAAGACAGAGCACATTGCACCCACTGTTCTACCTCACAACTTTGCCTTGGACCAGCAGGGAAGCAATAGCTTCCCTGGTGGCTCAGTCAGTAAAGAATCTGCCTGCCGTGCAGGAGACCCGGGTTCGATTCCTAGGTCGGGAAGATCCCCTGGAGAAGAAAGAATACCACTCCAGTATTCTTGCCTGGAGAATCCAATGGACAGAGGAGCCTGGTGGCCTACAGTACATAGGGTCACAAGAGCTGGACATGACTGAGTGACTAAACCATACAGCAGGGTACAGATTCAAAGTTGTTTTGATCCACATGTGTGGCCTCCCTTAGTTTAGGCCTACCTGGAGCATTTGGAGGGCCTGAGACAAGTGTACCAATGGAAGTCCATGATGCCATATGTTTAAATAGTAAAAAATTATACATCAAACTTACAAATTGCTAAATATGTTGTAACCTTTGACCTTGATTCATAAGGGCCTGGAAGTTTAGGATCTATTAAAAATTCTTGGGTTCCTTGGATTTCCTTACCAGAATGTAGCATCTTGGGATATCCAGCCCTTGGCCAGCCCTCCATTTTTACCCCACCTCCAGCTCCATGCCTAATCTTACAGCCTTTGTATGCTGTGCCTGATATCCTAAGGTACAAGTGGGAACAGTCCAACCACAGATTTCCCAACTACTTACAAGGCCACTGACTTCCCTTCTTGGAATGGTGTCTTCTGCCACCCCTCCTCTACTTATTCCTTAATGCTGGGTCAATTAAGGTTGTTAGTTACAAGAAACAGAAACCAACTCTGGCTGACTTAAGCAGAAAAGGAGTTTATTAATAGGACACTGGATTGCTCAGAGTGGTAGAGATGCCTGTGAAATCAAGACTGGTGCTGGGCTGTCAGAAAGAAAACCCTGAACTGATCTGATGAGGGTACCACTGCAGCTGTTCTACACCAGCTGCAGCAGCTTGCACCACTGTGTATGTTAATGCTAGATACTGGAGGCCTTCCAGAGTGCTACTTCAACTATACCAGTAATTGTACCTGCTATTACCTGAGAGTTCCACATGGTCCTTGTTTGTCAGGAGCTATTACATCATGAGTGGATGTCTCTGACTCATGAAACCCGTATCATATTCTCATATCCCAACGGCCAAGGAGAGCAAACACCTGGCATTTTCAGCTTCTATAGTAGAAGGTGGGCTTTGTCCTCCATCAAGACTCTTAAGATGGGATTTTCTTCAAATACCGGAAGAGGTTTCAGACACTAGACAACCAAAATCAATGAGAAATGACCCCTTCCTGTGGGTTCTGTTCTCAAGTCTACCTTCAACTGCTTGTGGCACCTAGCTCGTGCTACTTAACCTTTCAACCTTGGGTTGACAGTGACTCCTCAATAAAATGATGCGATTCGATTTAATAATCTCTAAAACTGCAAGGAGACCCAACCAGTCCATTCTAAAGGAGATCAGTCCTGGGTGTTCTTTGGAAGGACTGATGCTAAAGCTGAAACTCCAATACTTTGGCCACCTCATGTGAAGAGTTGACTCATTGGAAAAGACTCTGATGCCGGGAGGGACTGGGGGCAGGAGGAGAAGGGGATGAAAGAGGATGAGATGGCTGGATGGCATCACCGATTCGATGGACGTGAGTTTGAGTGAACTCCGGGAGTTGGTGATGGACAGGGAGGCCTGGTGTGCTGCAATTCATGGGGTCGCAGAGTTGGACATGACTGAGGACTGAACTGAACTGAAAGTCTCTTAGTACCACCCCCCGCCAAGAAATTCTGATTCTTTGAAAAAGGACTGGTTTGAAAGAATTTGCCACTTCTAAAATTGAAATGTAGTGTAAGATATTATTTATCAAGTTTTAGAAACTGAGTATTGTTTTAAGGCCTATTTAGATATCAAAGGTTGATTTGTCACCATTTTCTTGACTCCTTATCAATGCTGTTTGACAATGGTGCCTCCTAGTGGGTGAGGAAACTCCAGTTACAAATGACAGCAAAGGATCCTAAGACAAGAGCAGCAGACCTCTGGATTTGTTTATGTTAAGATGCCCCTCAGTTTGGTTTTCCGAAATTCTCAGAAAAGAGAGGAAGGCAGTTGTGAGTACAACTTCTGTTGTGTTTACTAGGTGAGAACTTGACTGTTAGCCCGCAGTGTTCTCAGCAGTCCCCTCTACCAAACACGCACCTCCTAAACCTCCAACATTCACACACACACACACACACACACACACACTCTCTCTAACCTTCCAGGTCCTTATGAATCAAGGTCGAAGGTTAGAACATATTTAGCAACTTGTAAGTTCGAAGTATGACCTTTTTATACATAATTTTCCCTTGCTTTAACATAGACTTATGTAGTTTGTTGAAAGGACAGTGATAGTCTACTTCTTTAAAGGCCTTTTAAAAAAGTACTGCAAATCCTCACAGATGAAGAGATCTCATCTGTGCTTTCTTTCCCATCAGACCAGAAGACAGATGGTTTCACAGTGCTAGTGAGGAACTAAGTTTCCAAAGTACTCTTGTTTCTTCTCCCAGCAAGAGGTCTACAGGGTTCATCTAAGACACTGGTTATTATATAGGGCTTCCCTAGTGGCTCAGAGGGTAAGGCGACTGCCTGCAATGTGGGAGACCCGGGTTTGATCCCTGGGTTGGAAAGATCCCCTGAAGAAGGAAATGGCAACCCACTCCAGTATTCTTGCCTGGAAAAATCCCATGGACAGAGGGTTACTATATGGCCACCAGTATATTTGCACAGGGCAAAGTGTCCAAAGGCCTGGGTACTTGGAACTTCTTTCTTTTCTATCCTGCCTACTCTCCCCAGATCTTTAAACCTCATTAATTCTTAACAAAAAAAGTTAGACCTCTGATCTAGTCCTGCTTACTTGCACAGGTGAGAGTCAAGACAGACCCTCTGCCACTCAAAACAAAGTCACTCAAAATCACTGCACCATTACCTGGCACCATTGCAGTTTACTTTCTATCCTGTATAAATTCCTATAACTCCAGTATGGGGATTATATGTATGATTCTTTGTAAGTCTCTGTAGCTCTTCTTCCCACCTCTTCTCTCTAGAAATACAGTTCTCCTCTTGCTCCTCAAAGCCTTCTCTTCATTTGCGGGCAGGTTCCTCAATGCAGTCCCTGTCATCACTAGCAGGAAAGCTCCTGGCCTATAGGAGGGAGCACTCCTTCAAGGGATGCAGATAGGAAAACCACAACATGATTCTCCTAGCCATGTGTGGGATGCAAGGATTTGGGGCCATTCTTTGACAGTTCTACCTCTGGCACGTCCTCAGTTCTTCTGTCTCAAGGAACATCTAAAGAATGGTAAATCATCAGGCCACACTCTGATGCGGTGTTCCATGTGAGAGAAATTTGGAAAAAGATCCCATCTTTGGCAAACATACCAGGGATTAAAAACTCATCACACAGTTAATTATTGATTTTGCTTTCATGTTACCACCATTTGTACTCCGAAATCAAACTGGCTGGTATAATTCTTACTTCTAGGCAGGTTCCTAGCTAACATGAAGATGCTAATGTTGGTACTTAGAAAACCAGAGATATAAACAGAGGCATAATCATAGGTATCTGCCTAAGATTAAATCGTTTCAATTTAGCAAGAAAAACAGAACCATTCCTATGCCCTCATGAGAAGATCCCATATGCCCATGAATTATTTCCAAGTTTCAAATATGACAAAGAAATTGGAGTTCTTGAATGTTCAAATAACATCATAGCCAATTCGCAAACAGCAACCAAACTCTGTATGTGGACAAAGAAAAGTCGATAGTTAACTAAAAAGATCCTTTGAGTATTATAGGAAGGCATAGATAACTAAGTTTATTATCCTCATAGACTGATTTTCACACTAGTCACTCCTCTGGGATAAGATATTGAAGATTTCTGTTTAACGTAGATATGATAATAGCTAACAACAAAGATTGACTGAGCATTTAACTACACACCAAGTGCCATTTTAAGAGCTTTACATGCAATAACTTATTTAATCCTCATAACAACACAAAGAGACAGGTACAGATGAGGAAATTGAGGCTTAAGACAAATGTTATATAATTTGTCCAAGGTTACATGGTTAGAAAGTAGCAGAGTCAGGATTTGAACCTAAGCAATCTGGTTCCAGAATCCTACCTCTTAAACTCTCATCCTGAGGCTCTGTAATAGACAGAGTTTATAATGACAATGAAGGTGATGGTAAGACTATCCAGTGTTTTGATTATCAGAATACTCCCTCATTTCCTTTCATTCTTGCAAGTACTTGGGTAGAAACTGAAGTACCAAGAGGTGAAATGGGCCCTGTTCTAATGGTTATAACTCCTAACCTTCACCTTGAGCCCAGATTCTTCTCCTGAGGGGCCAGATTCATATGGGCAGCTGTGTACCACACATCACCAGGTAGGAGTCCCACAATTGCCACAAACTCGGATGATCCAAAAGTTAATTCACAACTTTCTTCCCCAAACCATATTTCTATCTGAAGGGGATAGTCTTTCTTCTATTTGGTAAAGTTTGGGACTATTATCTTTTCGAGTAAGGGCTCCCCTCATCATCACTCTCTCTGCGTTTTACTTCTAGAATTTTGTATGAATTCGTGTATGTTGGATCTTCTCAATGTGGCTTCCATGACTCTTAGCTTGTCTTTCATACTTACTGTCTCTATCTAACTGTGCTTTATTCTATGTTGGTTCTTCAATACTGTCTTTGAACTTGGCCAGACTGATTCCCAACATACAGCGTGTGCACACACATTACGTGCTCTCTCAAGGACTTCCCAATGTTTACCAAATAGAACAGCCTCTTGTATGAATGTTACTTGTTCTCATTATCTTTTTGAGGACATTGAAGTCCCTTTCAGATTTTCCTAATAGTTCCACTTCCTTTAGACCAAATTTCCTATTTGAGTTTGTTTCAGGATGTTAGTTTTTCCTTGTATGCTTTGAAAATTTCATTCAAATACTAATTTTAACTGGGGATTTCTTATTTTTGTTTTTCTCTTTAGGCCCCCCCTGAGCTATCCTTTTATGTAGGATGGCTAGCGTTTTTCTTAGCTACTGTTTAGGCTGAGGGTGTCTGTCTCATCCCTGGATTTCATGTGGTGAGCTAGACTCCAGTTCTCTTCCTCTTACGGGCTCTCAGTTTCTGTTACAATGAAGAAGCTGAACTCTAAAATCTCATCTTGCCTGGAATTCTTTATCGACTTTAGTTTCGACTGTCTACTACATTGTTCACACGGAGTCTAGGGGTTTCTCCCTGGTGCACAAAATCTGATTATATTATTACCTTGGTAGAATTACTCCACTGTGCTCTACTACCTACAGAATAAACTTTAAAGTCTGATCACATGTCACCTCCTCAGAAAAGGCTTATGTGAACATCCTATCTGAAGTAGCATCCTCATCACTCTTTATCCCTTATGTGGTCCTTGTTCTTGGCAGCAACTGTCATTACTGGCTATTATTACCACACATTTACTTGTCAGTTTGTCTCTTCCAGGAGAATGTAAGTTTCATGTAGGCACTGATTTTGAATTACTCACTGTTAAATCCTCAGAACCTAGAACAGTACCTGGCACATTGTAGGCATTCAATAAATACATGAGAATGGATGTATTAATATTAAAATCCTTGACATGGCAGCAGTGCTTGCTTCAGCAGCACATATACTAAAATTACCGTAGGAGCAAAAGCCCTAGAAGTATCAGAGCAATTTAAGAGTGAGGGCTGTCAAACTGCCAAGATTGGAATCTTGGCTGCAGCACAACAACTTTGGGACCTTGAGCGAGTCACAGCCTCCTAAGCTGCAGTCTTCTCATCTGTAAAATGG
The DNA here is from genome assembly GCF_014754425.2 of Oryx dammah. Classification (NCBI taxonomy): domain Eukaryota; kingdom Metazoa; phylum Chordata; class Mammalia; order Artiodactyla; family Bovidae; genus Oryx; species Oryx dammah. The sequence goes on along the minus strand of NW_024070207.1, from coordinate 93,019,261 downwards.
GTAGTTAACCTTAGTGGATTGCTGAGAGGAATCAGCAGACAATAGACAAGTTAGTGTAGCATGTGCAATCACACCCATCACCAAAGGTTTTTTACTATTACACGTCCAAGCTCATTTCCAGTCATTCTCTCATCTTGTACCACGTTCCAAAGTAACAGCCCACTATGACTAACGGTGCCTCAACCATAGAAGCCGACACATTTCTTGCTATTCCACATGCTCTTGCCCATAATGGTTACCTCCTTTCCCTCTCATATCGTCAATTTGCTTCACGTCCAAAATTACACTCTTCCACCCAGAACCCTAGTCCAAGCATGGAAAAGAAGTGGGCTTTGATTTCCCCAGGTGGGACATGGGACAGATGCCAAATTCAAAAGGAGGTTATCCATAGGGGTCAGGTCAATACCTTAGGATACACAGCGTTTTACAACAGAAAGAGGCAACTGAGCTAGTCATATAAATTCATTCACTCATTCATTCGTGTTCTCTTTCTTTCTCTGTCTGGAACGTGACGTAAGAGAAGCAGAAGGAAACATTTGGCCCTGCAGGTCATGCAGACTTGGGAACCGGGGTCCCTGTTTGGGGCTCTGGGCAAGTCCTTGAGTAAATATGGAAAGCTGGTCTTTCCAGAGCAAAGGAGATGCAAAACCCTGAGGGATGAAGGGAGTAGTAACCCAGTTCCTGAAGTTTTTCTTTCTAGTTCTTATGAGGCCTGGCTTCATTCTGTTTTCTTTCTTTACATTTCACAAGATTTCAGTATCTTTACTTTTGTCTAGCTTGGTCCCTGTCACTGCCACTTGGCAAACTCCAGGTCATCCTTCACATTTCAGTATTGCCTCCTCTATGAGGGATCTTTCTCTTCCTTCCTCTCTGTCTCCTCATTATAATGTTTCCATGCCCAACCACCTCCATACTGAGCTTCCAGCTATATTTCATAGATACAAGGCATTAAGAAACAAAATTACTAAGTTTCTGACAGACTTAGAACAATAGCACAGGCCTCTCCATTTGCCCTCTCATATTTCACTCTTTCTGTCTCACTAAGGAAATAAGCAATCAGATAGAGACACCAAATAGGAGAAAAGAGATACCAAGAGATGGCATAAAGGGAGGATATCTCAGAACAGAGCTCATGCATAGCATGAGCACTGGATACTGGTTGAGGAATAAGCAAGTTTGGTGAAGGATGGAACCAAGAATTGCAAAAACCCTTCATTTCCACACAATATTGTTCTTGATACACTCTCTTTACCTGGCATCTGTGACATCCAGCAGTCATGATTTTCTTTCCAGCTCTTGAGCTATTCCTTTGCTATCTCATTTGGTAGCTATTCCTCCTATTCTACACCCAACCCTTTCAAATTTGGAAGACCCTCAGTCCTCAAGTCCTCTACTCATAACCTTCTATATACCCTTCCTAAACCATATAAATGGGCTTCCCTGGTGGCTCAGACAGTAAAGAATCTGCCTGCAGTGCGGGAGACCTGGGTTTGATCCCTGGGTTGGAGAGATTCCCTGGTCAGAGGAGGGCAAGACAACCCACTCCAGTATTCTGGCCTGGAGAATTCCATGGACAGAGGAGCCTGGCAGGCTACAGTCCATGCGGTCACAAAGAGTCAGATATGACTAAGCACAGCACAAACCATCTAAATAGCTGCTGCTGCTACTAAGTCACTTCAGTAGTGTCTCACTCTGTGCTACCCCATAGATGGCAGCCCACCAGGCTCTGCCGTCCCTGGGCTTCTCCAGGCAAGAACACTGGAGTGGGTTGCCATTTCCTTCTCCAATGCATGAAAGTGAAAAGTGAAAGTGAAGCTCAGTCGTGTCCGACTCTTCGTGACCCCATGGACTGCAGCCTACCAGGCTCCTCCGTCCATGGGATTTTCCAGGCAAGAGTACTGGAGTGGGGATGCCATTGCCTTCTCCGATCTAAATAGCAACCATCCTCAAATCTCTGTATCTATCCAAGATCTCTCTCTATGTGCCTCATCCATATATTTAGCTTCATCTTTAGCAGTTTCACTTAGATGTCTCACAGAAATTTCAAACTCAACACGTCCAAAATGTATTTTACCATTTATTTCCAAGCACCATTATCTTATCAGGTGCTCAAGTCAGTGATCAGAGAATCAACTTTGTCTCCTACTTCCTTATTTCCTTCATCCAATCATCCAATCCTGTCCATTCTAATTCCTAAACATCTTCAGGTTCTATTCATTTCCTTTCACTACTACTGACACTGATTTATCCTAGCCATCAACATTCATACTAAATCACTCGAATGGCCTCCTAATTCTCTCCACATTTAAATCCAATTCTCTAGCAATACTATAGCCAAAAAATGCTTTTAAAATGGAAGTCTGATCATATACCTTTGCTTATCATGGCATCTACATCTTTAAGATAAAATCCCAAATCCATGCCATGTCTTAAAAGACTCATCAAGATTTTGCCCTTATTTCTTGTGAACCTCTTGAACCCTTGATGGTGTGCAGGAGAAATATGAAGAGTATCTTTAAGCCAAATAATACTTTCTATACTCTGGTAAAAAGGCAGAACAAATATATTTTTCATATCCCAATACTAATATTCAAAGACACTGCCTACTGACTCAAGTCAATGACCAGTAGAGGGACTAACAACCTTATCTCTACTCCTAAGTATTACAAATTCTCCTGGGCCCAATGATCTCACAAAGATATGAAATCCACTCTAGTTAATGGCATTCTGGTCAAGTCCACAGATAAGGACTAAGGCCATAAAAACAAAACAGAATTCATCTACAACTCTCTGTCTAGACTTATACATGTAAGGGCAGTTTTAGAATGAAATAAGGTATTTTACTAATTAATATGACTGAGAGATTAGTTTAGTTCTTTATATCACAATTTCAAGTTAAAGTCTACAACTCTTATGCAATGCTCGTAGGAATGCAAAGTGGTGGTAAGACATTTATAGATGGAATTTGGCATTAATAATAGTATAAAATGATGTACATATAAGGTTATTAATGTAAAAGAAGACTGGAAATTACCCAAATATCCATCAATAGGGACCTGAGTTAATAAACAATTCTACATCCATAATGGAGTACTAAGCAGGTGTAAATAGGAATGAAGAAGATGTTTACATATTGCTATGGAAAGATACCTAGTGTTTTCATATTGTGAAATTTAAAATAATCAAAGTTTAGAAGAGAGTATGTAAGTGTGTGTAAGAAGGGGGTGGTAAAAAATATATATGCATTTTCTTATATTTTCAAACAGAAATAATGAAAAATAAAATTAAAACTAATTTTACAAACTAATTTCTTCTAAGGTAGGAAGTGAATGGGGACAGAGTCAAGTGAGACCTTTCTGAATGAATCTTATTCATAAGTTTGACTTTTCAATAATGTACATATATTTAATAATCTAAAAACAAAATTAAGTCAAGAAGTAAGAGGCAATTCCTAAAATTTAAGTGATACAGACATCTGAGTAAGCTCAGGAGAGTGTATCAGTGCAACACCCTGGTTGTGATATCATACTAGTTTTGCAAAATGTTAACATTGGGAGAAACTGGGAAACATCTGTAATACAAGGATCTCTCTGTATTATTTCTTACAGCTGCATGGAAGTCTATAATTCCTCAATAAAAACTTTAATTAAAAAAAGGAACTGAAATAAACATACCTAACTGTATATCAAGCTTGTGGCATAGGCACAAAGAGAACAGTTATTTAAATGACTTTAAAACCCAGTGTTTTGATTGTGCCACCCTACTGGGATATACTCAAAGGATGAAAAGAAGGGCAAAGAAATCCTAATCTGTATTCATTGTCTTGCTTTTACTATATCCTTAAACTAGTAGGATGAAGCTATTAGTAGTATGTTACTGTGGCAAGACATCCAGATTTCCAGACAAAAGATGTATGAATATAAAAATTTAAAAGTTAAGTAAAATTTTTACTAAATTATGTTAAATATTATAGTATAATGTATATAGTATTATATAGTATAATGTATACTATACACTATACTATATACTATAGTATAATATATAGTATAATGTATACTATATAGTATGTATTAGAGTGAAAAAGTTGGCTTAAAGCTTAACATTCAGAAAACTAAGATCATGGCATCTGGTCCCATCACTTCATGGCAAATAGATGGGGAAACAGTGGAAACAGGGTCAGACTTTATTTTTCTGGGCTCCAAAATCACTGCAGGTGGTGACTGCAGCCATGAAATTAAAAGACGCTTACTCCTTGGAAGGAAAGTTATGACCAACCTAGATAGCATATTGAAAAGCAGAGACATTACTTTGCCAACAAACATCCGTCTAGTCGAGGCTATGGTTTTTCCAGTAGTCATGTATGGATGTGACAGTTGGACTGTGAAGAAAGCTGAGCACTGAAGAATTGATGCTTTTGAACTGTGGTGTTGGAGAAGACTCTTGAAAGTCCCTTGGACTGCAAGGAGGTCCAACCAGTCCATTCTAAAAGAGATCAGTCCTGGGTGTTCTTTGGAAAGACTGATGCTAAAGCTGAAATTCTCGTACTCTGGCCACCTCATGTGAAGAGTTGACTCATCGGAAAAGACTCTGATGCTGGGAGGGATTGGGGGCAGGAGGAGAAGGGGACTACAGAGGATGAGATGGCTGGATGGCATCACCGACTCGATGGACGTGAGTTTGAGTGAACTCCGGGAGTTGGTGATGGACAGGGAGGCCTGGTGTGCTGCAATTCATGGGGTCGGAAAGAGTCAGACACGACTGAGAGACTGAACTGAACTGATATAGTATAATGTATATAGTATAAAGTATTATCGTATAATAAATAAAATATATAATATAAATTATGTTAAGTATTATAGTATAATATCTAGTATAATGCTAACTGAAATAAGTCAGATGAAGACAAATACTGTATGACATGACTTGTATGTGGAATCTAAAAAAATAAAAACAAGTGAATACTTATTTCCAGTTACCAGTGAGGAAAAGGAGAAAGGAGGGGCAAGACAGGGGTAGAGGATTAAGAGGTACAAAATATTATGTATAAAATAAATAAGCTACAAGGATATATTATATGACACAGGGAATAAATCAATGTTCTATAATAAATACAAATGGAGGACAACCTATAAAAGTTGTGAATCACTATATTGTATACCTGTAACATATATTAACTAACCTCAATTTAAAAAATAATTTAAAAACCTAAATTAAAAATTAAGTAAAATACTCTAGTTTCTTTCTTGTTTTTAAAAAACTTTATCTTATGGAAAATTTCAAAAGTATAAAGTAATGAAGGCTCCTATATTCACTACCGTACTCCAACAATTAACAACTCACTGGCTAATCCTGTTTTACCTATACTTCAGTCCCATTCCCACTGCTCACCCCTTACCTGATTCTTATGCAAATCCCAGACTTTATGCACAAATATTTTAGTACTTATCTCCAAATTGTAGGAACCCTTGTTGCAAAATAACTTTTATAAAATTATAAAATGATACATTAAAAACTAACAATTCCTTATTATATAATAAATGTCTCACTAAATAAAAATTTGTAATTGTTACTTTAAACTGGAGATAACAGTGTAAACTCAAGGTTTCATGTTTGATTGTTTAAGTCCGATTGAAGAAAACTTTTTCATTTCTAATAACTAGATTTACATAAAAACTGCAAAGATAGTACAGAGAGTCCTCGTATACCCCATACTCAACTTCCCTAATGTTAACATTTTAGGCAACCATAGTACGTTTGTCAAAACTAAGAGAGTAACACTGGTGCATTACTATTAACTCAACTCCAGATTGTGTTTGGACTTCACATGTTTGTTGACTAAAATACTTTCTTTGTTCTGAAATTTTTCTTTTTTTAGATGGCAGTTGTGGGTTTGGGGGTAAGGACACCACAGAGGTGAAGTGTCCTTCTGAGAACATCACCTCAGCGGGCATGTGATATCCACATGACTTACCAGTGATGTTAACTTGCTTCTTTGGTTAAAAAGGGTCAGTCAAGTTTCTCCATTGTAAAGTTACTATGTTCCCCTTTCCAACCTCTGTTCTTCGAAAATGAGTTGCTAGGTCCAGTCTACACTTAAGACGGGAGGGGATTATCTACATATATTATTTGGAACTCTTCTGTAAGGAAGGTTTTTCTCTTCTCTGTGTGTATGTTCAATCATCTCTGACTCTTTGCAACCCAATGGGCTGTAGCCCACCAGGCTCCTGTGTCCATGGGATTCTCCAGGCAAGAATACTGGAGTGGGTTGCCATTTCCTCCTCAAGGGGATCTTCCCAACCCAGGAATTGAACCCATATCTCCTGTGTCTCCTGCATTGGCAGGTGGATTCTTTACCCACTGAGCCACCTGGGAAGCAGCTCTTCTCTACCACTGATTTATTCAATAATTTATTTATATTGGTATGGGCTCTTATATACTTAATTTATGCCTTGGGTTATAGCCTAGTACTGGGCTTCCCAGGTGGCGCTAGTGGTAAAGAACCTGCCTGCTAATGCAGGAGATGTAAGAGATGCAGGTTTGGTCCCTGGGTTCGGAGCCTCATGGGTGACAGCCCATGGGGTCGCAAAGAGCTGGACATGACTGAGTAACTGGAGCACACAGCCTGCTGCTGCTGCATTGCCTTCTCCGGGAGCACACAGCCTAGTGCTACACTATTTTGTTGCTCTAATCTGTTCCAATTTTCGCCGCTGGGAGCTCTTTCAGATTGGTTCTTTGTCCCTTTCACATGCCCCCTCAACTTTCTGGGTTTTTTTTTTTAGCATTACCTTACTTCCAGGCAGTATAAAATGCTCCAAGCTTGTGTTTTCTCTGCCTCAGTCCTAGAATAATTTTTCTAAAGAGCCTTGGCTCCTTTCATGGGAGAATGTATTCAGAAATGAAGATTTGGATGTGGGTTTGCTCATTATTACTATGGCAGTGTCACAGTTCTAGGCCCTTTCAGTGGCAGAGATGTATGTATGTGTACTAACCCATGCACATGTATCTATATTTATTTCTGTATCTGTACTCACATGCATATGAGTACATGTATGTATACACATACAGACACATATATGTAAACATTCATGTGTGTAAACATGTTAAATATATGTACATGCTAAATATGATGTCATTCTGCCATCTCCAACTCTAATCCAGCACCACAGGGTTCACTCTAGTCTTCATTCTTATTTGTAATTTCTTTCCCTAACAGAATCTTAAACTTCTCCATATTTAAAAAGTCAATACAGAATGGAGTATTACTCAGCCATTAAAAAGAATACATTTCAATCAGTTCTAATGAGGTGGATGAAACTGGAGCCTATTATACAGAGTGAAGTAAGCCAGAAAGAAAAACACCAATACAGTATACTAATGCATATATATGGAATTTAGAAAGATGGTAACGATAACCCTGTATGAGACACAGCAAAAGAGACACAGATGTAAAGAACAGTCTTTTGGACTCTGTGGGAGAGGGTGAGGGTGGGATGATTTGGGAGAATGGCATTGAAACATGTACATTATCATATGTGAAATGGATCGCCAGTCCAGGTTCAATGCAGGATACAGGATGCTTGGGGCTGGTGCACTGGGATGACCCAGAGGGATGGGATGGGGAGGGTGGTGGGAGGGGGGTTCAGGATGGGGAACACATGCACACTTGTGTCGGATTCATGTCAATGTATGGCAAAACCACTACAATATTGTAAAGTAATTAGCCTCCAATTAAAATGAATAAATTCATATTAAAAAAATAAAAAGTCAATATACAAAAAGGTGCAGAAATGTAAAACAAAATTAAACAGGCAAATTTTGGGAAAATATCTGCAAATGCATGAAAAAGGTAAATATCCTTAGTAAATAAGGAATTCTTACAAAATGGCAAAAAAAAAAAACTAAAGAAAGTAAACATGAAAAAGAAATGGATAAATATACTTCTAAAATATTTGACCATATTAGTAATAAAATTAATGCAAATGAAACCAAAATGTCATTGTGACCTACCAAAATGTAAACACGGTTGCTTTCATTTATCACTGGCTTGAATATAAATTGGTACAATCCTTATGAACAATAACGTGACACTATGTAAAAGGAGTTTTAACTCTATTGGCTACACTTCTGATAGGTGATGTCTCTGAGTGAAGACAATAGAAAAGCTGGATTAAAAAGTTCCTGAAAACATCAAAGTACTAATCAAATTGTCAGGAATAGTGGCTAAAATCTAAGAATGGGAACCAAGAGAGGAAAGCCAAGGATCAAAGTCCTTCTCTTGCCCTGGGGACATTTGCTTATACAGAAGATCTCTAATGGAAAATAAGTCAGAATTCAGGGGAACATCATAAACTACTCTGCAACATCATGTGAAATGCCAGGCTGAATGAAGCACATTCTGGAATCAAGATTGCAGGGAGAAATATCAATAACCTCAGACATGCAGATGACACCACCCTTATGGCAGAAAGTGAAGAGGAACTAAAGAGCCTCTTGATGAAAGTGAAAGAAGAGAGTGAAAAGCTGGCTTAAAACTTAACATCAAAACACTAAGATCATGGCATCCGGTCCCATTACTTCATGGCAAATAGGTGGGGAAACAATGGAACACTGAGAGACTTTATTTTTTGGGGCTCTAAAATCACTGCAAATGGTGACTGCAGCCATGAAATTAAAAGATGCTTTCTCCTTGGAAGAAAAGCTATGGCAAACCTAGACAACATATCAAAAAGCAGAGATGTTACTTTGTTGACAAAGGTCCATCTAGTCAAAGCTATGGTTTTTACAGTAGTCATGTATGGATGTGAGTGTTGGATCATAAAGAAAGCCAAGCGCCGAAGAACTGATGCTTTTGAACTGTGGTGCTGGAGACTCTTGAGGGTCCCTTGAACTGCAAGATCACACCAGTCAATTCTAAAGGAAATCAGTCCTGAATATTCACTGGAAGGACTGATGCTGAAGCTGAAGTTCCAATACTATGGCCACCTGATGTGCAGAACTGACTCACTGGAAAAGACCCTGAGCTGGGAAAGACTGAAGGCAAGAGGAGAAGGGGATGGCAGAGGATGATGGCTGGATGGCATCACCAACTCGATGGATATGAGTTTGAGCAAGCTCCAGGAGTTGGTGATGGACAGGGAAGCCTGGTGTGCTGCAGTCCATGGGGTCACAAAGAGACGAACACGACTGAGCAACTGAAATGAACTCTCCAACATTGAGCTAGGACCCTAAAGAGCTAGCATGAATTGAAAGTGATCAGTGCCTTCACGTACTTGCAATCCCTCTTTACCTTTGATTGGCCCTGAAAATCTAAGCCTTGAACCTTGATTAAGGTAGTTCCAGACTGCTAGTGCTTAAATGTGCCAGTAGAAGGGAATTACAGTTCTCTCTAGAGGAAGAAAGCATCATTCAATGCCAAAAACTTTCAAAATAATTTCTAGCCCACAGTCAAAATGAACCAGGTATATAAAGGGGTAAGATATCTTGATCGAGAACCGGCAAAACTGAGAGACAATGATGATGAATAGGGATTTTATATACAGAGATTATCCTACATAGATTATTGAATAAGGAATCCTACTATGTCTCATAATATAAAAGTTGAGCTTGAATATTTCTTTGAAAAAAAGAGAAAATATATAGATTTTAAAAAGGAAAACACAAAATTCAGAAAAGAAGGTAAAAGATATAGAGAATATTATAAGGTATACCTATATCTATACTTAATTGGGTCACAAAGGTGATGAGAGAAAGAAAAAGGCAAAGGTAGTATTTGAAGAGATAATGGCTGAGAATATTCTCTAAACATAAACAATATCAATACACCTATTCAAGAGACCTAAAAACCTAAGGCAGGATTAAAACACATGCACACACACACACCCACATCACAGAAAAAACTATAGAAAACAAAAGATGAAGAAAACATTTTTCAATAACCTTAAAAATAAAGACTACCCTCAGAGAGAAGAGACAGAGTGCTAGCTGAATTCTTAATATCAATGGAAGCTAGAAAACAGTAGAATCATATATAATGGAAAGAAAACATCAACCTAGAATTCTCTACCCAGTGGATATTCCTCAACACTAAAGGGAATCTAAAGAAATTCTGAAACTAACAAAAATGGAGTTTGCACTTAGCAGATTGACACACACAAAAATGAATCCAAGTAAAACTTTAGAGATGCTGAAAGAATAAATAACAAAGAAAGGATTAGTGTGTAGGTAAATCTAAATGAATAACAACAATAATAATATAATTTGGAGTGATGTAAATACATGCAATTTACACATTTATATACACAAATATCCTATAAGTCAAGGGTTGCATTATATGGAATTGATGTGCTATATAGTGCTTATATTGTTCAGGAAGACAATAACGACATCAACATTAGGATTTGATGAATTAGGGAGGCATTTCTGGGGTATACACTCAGATAACAGCAAAGGGTTCTGAATTAATAGAAAAAAAATGAAATAACAAAATGTATTCAACTGATTCAAATAAATCAGGGAAGGTGAAGAAATATGTAATAGTTGGCATAAACAGAAAGCACATAAGAAGACCATAATGTCAATCAAAATATACTAAAATTAAATGTAAAAAAAATAAATGCTCTAATTAAAAAATGAAGATTCAGAGTCTAGAATAAAAAAACAACTATATTCCTTTAATGAGAGACACATGTAAAACCCAAGGATACAAAAAGTTTGAAATTTTAAAAAGGAAATAAATTCTAGAAAATTAAACCCAAAGTAGAAGGACAGGAAAAACAACAAATAGAAATTACTGAAATAGAAAATAAACACACAGTAAAAAGGAATTACAGAGCTAAAAGTCACTGATTAAAAGACTAATAAAATGGGTAAATATCTGGCAAGGCTGAGAAAGAAAAAGAAAAGGTGTAAATTACTAGCATTAAGAATGAAAAAGACCCTATAGAGATATTATGAACCACTTTATGATAAAATTATTTAAAGTTGAGATAAAATGCACTCATTCCTAGCAAAATACAATTCAAGGGTGAAAGATTAATAAACAAAACCCCAAATATTCCTATAAATATTTAAGGAATTGCATCAGACATGAAAACCCTTCTCATAAGAAAGTCTGGCCTGGATGGGTTTATAGGTAAGTTCTACCACTCATATACAGAAAACAAAAAACAGAGACAACTACTCAATTCATTTTATGAGACTAGCGTAATCTAGATATAAAAATCTGATATGGATAGTACAAGAAAATTATAGTATAATCTTCCCACAAATATAGATGTAAAAAGTCTAAACAAAATACAAGCAAACCAAATCTAACAATAAAAAGGATTATATGGATTATAAATCAACACCAAGTGTGGTTAATGAAAAAATCAATGAAATTCATTGCATTAGCAGAGTAAAGAAAACCATATGATCACTTCAATATACACAGAAGAAAAAGAATTTGATAAAATTCATCATCCATTTATGCCTAGCAAACCCTAAGATCAGAAATGAACAAAGATTTGCTATCATTATTCTGGATATTTTATCCACTGCAGTAAAGGCTAGAGAAAGAATCCTCTCCATACACAGATGATCAAGTATGCAGAAAATCCACACAGTTCTATCGATAAATTATTAGAAATGATGAAGCTTGATGAATAGAAGGAATATAATGTCAATATAAGGAAGGAGAGTAAGAGAGAGAGAAAGGGGGAGGGAAGGAGGGAGAGAGACTGATCTACATTTAAAAGCAAATACCTAAGAATCTAACAAAAGATGTATATAACTTCTATGAAGAAAAGTATAAAACTTTATTGAAAGACATCAAGGATCTAAATAAACGGGAAGACAGACACTATATTCATAAATTGGAAGACTCAATAATAAATCTGTCAATTATTCTCAAGCTGCTATAAAGATTTGACATAAAAATTTAAGGCAAAATCTCAAGTTTTTTAAGTGCGCGTATGTATAAATTGACAACTTGATTCTAAAATGGAAATGGAAAATGCAGAGACAAGTACAGCTCTTAAGAAATGTCTAAAGAAGAACAAAGTGGAAAGCCCTGCTCTACTAGTAACCAGGACTTATTGTAAAGCTAAGACATTGTACTCGCAGTGCAATGCCAGGCAAATAGGCCAAGAGACCAGAACAGAGCCTAGAACAATCGCACATATATAGATGCCTGATTTACGGCAAAAGTGGTACTACAGAGCAGTCTTTTCAGTAATTGTGCTGAGACTATTGACTATCCATATGGAAAAAAATGAAACTAGACTGTTACCTTACGGTCTACCCCAAATCAATTCCAGGTGGATAGGAAAACATAACAGAATATCTTCATAATCTCAGGGGAGTAAATAATTTCTTAAACAAGATACAAAAACACTGGCCATAAAATTTTAAAATGATAAATTAGACTATATTAAAATCACAAACTTCTGTTAATCAAAAGATATCATTACAAGAATGAAGAGATAGGTGACTGAATGGCAATTTAGGGAAGAATATTCAGGAAGATTACCAGTGGTCATGTATGGTTGTGAGAGCTGGACCATAAAGAAGGCAGAGCACCCAAGAATTGATGCCTTCGAACTGTGGTGCTGAAGAAGACTCCTGAGAGTCCCTTGGACAGCAAGGAGATCAAACTAGTCAATCTTAAGGTAAATCAAACTTGAATACTTATTGGAAGGACTGATGCTAAAGCTGAAGCTCCAGTATTTTGGTCACCAATATTTTGGATGCCAACAGCTGACTCATTGGAAAAGTCCCTGATGCTGGGAAAGATTGAGGGCAGAAGGAGAAGAGGCCGTCAGAGGATGAGGTGGCTGAATGGCATCACTGATGCAATGGACATGAACTTTGGTAAACTCTGGGAGATGGTGAGGGACAGGGAGGCCTGGTGTGTTGCAGTTCATGGGGTTGCAAAGAGTCACACGATTGGGCGACTGAACAACAATCAGGAAGAACTACAAGGAGATTCTACCACACACCAATTGGCTAAAATTGGGATGTATATAGAGAGTAACACGGAAACATACATTACTATATGTAAAATAGATAGCCAATGGGAATTTGCTGTTTGACTCAGGGAACTCAAACTAGGACTCGGTAACAACCTAGAGGGGTGGAATGGGGAGGTGGAGGGATGTTTAAGTGGGAGGGGACATAAGTAAACCTATGCCTGATTCATGTTGATGTTTGGTAGAAACCAACAAAACAGTATAAAGCAACTATCCTTCAATTAAAAATAAATTTAAAAATTCCAACAATGCCAAGTATTAGCAAAGGTGTGTAGCATAGGTAATAATTAATCGTGAGAATAAAAGGAAGGCATAAATTAGCAAATAAGGATTAAAAACAGTATTTTAAACATGGGGCAGTGCCAGGAAAACTAGGACTTGGATCACCTTAGGGAGGCATATACCACTGGTAAAGGGTCAGTTCACATATCTACTTTAGAAAATAGCCTGATGTTATCTAGGAAAACTGAAGTTATATCAATATAAACTCTGAAACCTATTAACTCTACTCCTAGGTCTACACCCTGTATGAATGTTTACTTAGGCACACTAGGACACAGGTACAAGATTGTTTACAACATTATTGTTCAACATAGGATACAGGTACAAGATTGTTTACAACATTATTGTTCAACATAGCCAAATCTGGAAACAACTCAAATACACATTAACATTTACATGAATAAATAAACATGTGAATGTTTGTTCACTAACACTATACAGCACTATAGCAACAAAGTAATAGAGATCAAACTAACCTGGATAAATCTCACAGACTCAAAAAGAATGTATACTGTATGATTCTATGTAAATAAAGATTTCAAAAGGTAGATAACACTGAATTACACTATTCAGGGATACCTCTTTAGATGGTATAGAAAGAAAAAACATGGAAGTTGAGGGCTGTTGAAGTGCTGGCAGTTTTAAAACTTCTTGACCTGGGTTGCAGCTACATGGTTCCTTACTTTACAATAATTCTTTATGCTTGTATAGTGCTGTGATGCATTTTTCTAAATGTAATACATTCAATTAAAAAAGGTTAAATCTATGTGTGATAGTGGTGTTTGTATACATTCATATACTAATTCTAATATCTAGGAATTCTACTTCTAAGAACTCATTTTCAGGAAATAAGGCAATCAGGGGGAGTGTGCAAGTAATTAAGTACAAGAATATGATTAATTATAACATTACTTCTAATACAGAAAAACAGAAAGCAGTGTAAATATCCAACTTTAGAGGAAATTTAAGTATAGCACGTGCATATATAGTTCAGACATCTTAATGTAGCCATTAAAATGTTATACCTAAAAAAGTATTTAATCGTATACTGTGCATGCATGCTCAGTCGTGTCTGACTCTTGGCGACCCCATGGACTGTGGCCCACCAGGCTCCTCCGTCCATGGGATTCTCCAGGCAAGAACACTGCAGTGGGTGCCATTCCCTTCTCCAGGGCATCTTCCTGACCCAGGGAGTGAACCCGCAGCTGCTGCATCTCCTGCACTGGCAGGAGGACTCTTTACCACTGGGAAGCCCCATTTACTCGTATAGCAAAATGCTTACAATTATTAAGTTAAAAGAACCAGGATACAAAATTGTATGTATAAATGATCTCGACTTAGTGTAACTGTGATCATGGATATACATAGAAGGAAATGTTTTTGAAATGCTCACTGTGATTACCTTTTGCAAATGGTATTATTTTTATCATTATAATTTTCCATAATCTAAATTTGTACAAAGGATATGTATTATATTACACTAAAAAAACTTATAAATTTTCATTTTAAATGAACTACTACTTTTAAAAAACAAAGTTAACTGAACTTTCTTATTTTATATATACAAAAATTTATTCAAAGTTATTTCATACACAAAAAAATTACCAGAGTAACAATTTCAAATGCATTTCTAAGATAGTAGGCGTCAGAATGCAGTTTGTTTCCTAAAGTATTCAAAGCTTAACATCTATTCTACACTGTAACATCTCGATCTAGGATTTGTTTTATACAGAAATTGGGACACCTTCATTTTTCCCCCCAAGAGATGTCAAAATCATATAGTAATTACAGTTAATAGTTTTTTTTTTTAAAACCATCCAAACTTTGCAATTATCTTTATAGGTAATTATATTTTGTTTTCAGATCCAGGAGTTTATTAACTCAGATCCTTCTTATGTTGTTCTCTATTATTGTGTGGAAAAGAGTTAACATAGAAGGCCTAACTATTCTCTCTCAAAAGGCTTGCAAGGCATACCTCCAAGGTCAGCTCTTGATTGGCATATGGGAACTTGGATGGGTTCCGCCCCTCCTAAATGAAAAGAGTGGCTCACTGTGTCTAAACTGCTTGTGCAAACAATATGATTTATCCTGAACACCTGCTTTCTTTCTGGGAGTCTGGAATTTGCTATGCGCCAGGCAGAGGGTGTTTACATAACAAGCCCCCGACAAAAACCCTGGGTGCTGAGTCTCTAATGAGCTTCCCTGGTGGACAACATCTCACATGTGCTGTCACAGCTGCTGGCTGGCAGAAGACCCTTGAAAGCTTGTGCCTCGCTGCCCCTGGACTACAATCCATGCACCTTGTCCTTTTGCCAATTGTGCCTTATACTCTTTAGCTAGTAATAAATCATAGCTGTGAATATGACTATATGCTGAGTCCTAGGAGTCCTCTTAGTGTTAGTAGCTCAGTCATGTCCAACTCTTTGCAACCTCACGAACAGTTACCAGGCTCCACTGTTCATGGAATTCTCCAGGCAAGAATACTGGAGTGGGTTACCACTTCCTTCTCCAGGAAAGAGTCCTCTTAGTAGGTCATCAAATTTGGGAGTGGTCTTGGGGATCCCTGACACATAGTCCTTAAAACTAAAACACAATTAAACATCTAATATAGTGGTAAGTCAACAGAAATGTTTAACACTGAGCACTTCCCTGGTGGCTCAGATGGTAAAGAGTCCGCCTGCAGTGCAGGAGATGTGGGTTTGATCCCTGGGTTGGGAAGATCCCTTGGAGAAGGAAATGGCACCCCACTCCAGTATTATTGTCTGGGAAATCCCATGGACAGAGAAGCCTGGTGGGTGACAGTCCAGTGGGTGGTAAAGAATCGGACATGACTGAGCAACTAACACACAGAGTTCCAAATGTTATGTGCAGCCTGGATGGGATGGGGGTTTGGGGGAGAATGGATACATGTATATGTATGGCTGAGTCTCTTTGCTGTCCACCTGAAACTATCACAACATTGTTTGCTAATTGGCTATACCTCAATACAAAATAAAAAGTTTATTTTTATCCCTGCCACAGTCCTGGCCCTGCCGAAATCACATCAATAAAAGCATATCACAGAAAAAAAAAGTTTTAAAAATAAAAAAATGAAGAAGCACTACATCATAAAAAAAGAGAGAGAGATGTTTAATTTTAAAAAGTTTATGACACAGATATTTTCTTCTTGTTCTAAGTAGCATTTACCAAAGACCTACACAGTTGCCTGGGCTTCCCTGGTGGCTCAGATGGTAAAGAATCTGCCTGCAGTACAGGAGACCCAGGTTTGATCCCTGGGTCGGGAAGATTCCCTGGAGAAGGAAATGGCAACCCACTCTAGTACTGTTGCGTGAAGAATCCCATGGACAGAAGAGACAAGAGGGTTACAGTCCAAGGGGTCGCAAAGAGTCGGACACGACTGGAGTGACTTAGCAAACACACACACACACACAGAGTCACCCAGTTAGGTCCTTTCATGTGTCTTATATTATTAAATTACCAGAAGTATCAAGTTGTTGATGTTTACTAGGACCAAACTATTTCCCAACCATTTCCTATTACCCAGCACTTAAAGAGGCATTCAATAAATATGTGCTCAATGAATGAAGAGTAATTTCTATCATTACACATAAAACCAAAAAATCAAAATAGATAAAACTAGCTATAAAAATATGTACAAATTTTCATATAAATTAAAATGTTACATCCAGATTTTTCTTGCCTGATATGAAACAAGTATGTTTTCTCTTAAGTGGCAAATTTGCTGGTAAGTAGTAATCAGTTCTACTCTATCGGTATAAATGACTTCCACAAACATTCCCTTCTCTGAGCATAAATAACAGACTAAAAATAAAATTTTAACAATAAAATTAAATAAAAGGACTTTTAGGCTACCTCCTTTGTGAGCTTCAAAAATACAAACTGTTAATATTATTTTAAAAGATACAAACTATTGTCTCCATGTCAGATGTGTTTTAAATCCGTTTTTAATTACTATAATTCTCCCTGTGGTATATGTAATCATTCTATAATAAGGTAATTAAAATTTCTTGGCCAGCCAATTTAGGATTTACAGCTTAACTCAAGTATCAGATGCTACTAAACATAAGCCCTGATGTGTGACTTAGAAATAAACATTTAATTTTTTTGGGGAAAGGGACAATATTTATTTACTCATTTTTTAACTTTTTATTTTATATTGGGGCATAACCGATTAACAATGTTGTGATAGTTTCAGGTGAACAGCGAAGGGACTCAGCCACACATATACATTTAATTTTGAGGTGGGGGGGTGACATGACACAGCCCTGTCTTCAAAACTGAACCTATGTTTTAAAACGTTTATTTTGCGGAAAACAATTGCAAACTGCTACAGGCAAGTTTTAACTTAACTGTAGTCTGGAACCCATGGATATAGTGTAAACACATGCAGATTTCTAACAAACTACTGTGTGTGTTGGGGATAATGACAACATGGTCTCTGAATAGTATTACCCTTACTTTAAAAGTCAATCATCTCTTGACCTCTCGCTTCAGGACCCACATTTGTTGACACTGAATATCTAGGGGGTACATCTAAACCTGGTACATCCTGGTTTAACAAGTTCTACTCAGGATTTTCCAATGCCAAAGTTTGAAATCTACTGCTCTAATCTTTTCCAGCAGTAAAATTCTGGTTTTGTCTCTGTATTTGAGTATGCTTCAGTCTTATAAATAAATCATTTATATCAACTAGTTCTAAGGATCTGCTAACTTGATAAGCAACAAGATTGAGCCATGTAATGTTGTGACTTCAGTTTAGGGGAAAAAAGGAGAGAGCTGGTTATAGATAGTCTATGGCAAAGAAAGATATGGATACCATACCTAGAAAGGCACCAGTAACCCAAATATATTTGCTTGGTCTAGCCTTTTCTCCATCAAAATTATCAGAGCTATTTCCAAGTAGCCAACAAATAGCAAAGTCAAGTGACCTGATTTCATTTGTTTTCTCTTTGTCTACTCTGTATCAGTGTCATGTCAAAAAACTGGAAAAGATCTAGATAACCCATAACCTGAGCAAAGAGACCTGAATACTAAGGGTCATCAGATCTATTGCCAGAAAAATTCTAGTGTAGCCCTGTCTATAACACATAGTAGCTATGTGAGCAATCTCTTATCTAGCCAGTAGGTGGAGGCACGCACAAACTTATGCTTTGCTCTTTGATCCACAGGACTTTAAATCTTATAGTAATGAATGGTTTGGGTTTGTTCATTTGTTTTAAACTGAGGGGATCAAAGGGAATGCAAAAAACAGGGCAAAGATGACTGTTGAGGTGAATTTATAAAAAAAGAATGATACAAAAGAACAATTTTATATTTCTATTTTGTTTCTAGCCCTTCTGAGAAATAACTAAGTTATTTTAACTGTGAATTTATAATTTACTTCCAGATCCCTAGGGCTAATAGAACAATTCTAAATTGAGAAATAGATCCTTTAAAAATTCATGTTCAATCAAGGAAAGCAACATTAACTGAATATGACATGATACTAAGGAGTTGTTGAGTCTGCTAGATATGAGAATAGTGTTTTATACATACACAGAGACACACAAATAGAGTCCTAATCTATAAATACAAACAGAGTATTTATAGGTGAAATGATATTTAGAAATTGCCAAGAAAAAAAAGACAACAGTAAAGGATAGACAGAATAAGAATGGCAAAATATTGATAACTACTGAAGCTCAGTGACAGGCACACAGAGGTTCCTTATATTATTTCCTTTCTATTTGAAAACTTCCAAAATAAAAGGTTAAAAACTAGGAAGCTATATTCTAGTTATTTGGCTTAACAGTGAGATTATGTGGCTGGTAACTATGTAACTTCAATGAGGTCTTGTTCTTAATACATAGCCATCTAATCACAACTGAATCATACAAAATATAGCTATATAAAACCCCATATAATTCAACATTGTGAAACTAAAACTAACCTGTTAAATCCACTGGAAACAATACTTTATCATTGTAGAGCAAGTCACCATCTTATAAGGTGAATGAACACTGATCTCTCATCTAGTTTTCATAATCTTATGAAGATTTTAAAGTTAAAAGACTTGGTCAAAGTCACAGAATTAGTAAAAATGATGGAGGTGGGATACTAACCCAAGTTTTATGACACCAAGGGCCATCTTCTCTGTACTATACTGTCGCTTAGACCCCTTTGAAACAGATAGCAAATGTGAAATATAGGTGAATTTTACAATTTTGCTTTCTGTGCTTGCTACTTTATATCAATAAGCTCAGATATGCAGATGACACCACCCTTATGGCAGAAAGTGAAGAGGAACTAAAGAGCCTGTTGATGAAAGTGAAAGAGGAGAGTGAAAAAGTTGCTTAAAGCTCAACATTCAGAAAACGAAGATCATGGCAAAAGGTGCATTCACTTCATGGCAAATAGATGGGGAAACAGTGGAAACAGTGTCAGACTATTTTTTGGGGCTCCAACATCACTGCAGATGGTGATTGCAGCCATGAAATTAAAAGACGCTTACTCCTTGGAAGGAAAGTTATGTCCAACCTAGATAGCATATTCAAAAGCAGAGACATTACTTTGCCAATAAAGGTCCGTCTAGACAAGGCTATGGTTTTTCCAGTGGTTATGTATGGATGTGAGAGTTGGACTGTGAAGAAAGCTGAGTGCTGAAAAATTGGTGCTTTTGAACTGTGGTGTTGGAGAAGACCCTTGAGAGTTCCTTGGACTGCAAGGAGATCCAACCAGTCCATCCTAAAGGAGACCAGTCCTGGGTGTTCATTGGAAGGACTGATGCTAAAGCTGAAACTCCAGTACTTTGGCCACCTCATGCAAAGAGTTGACTCATTGGAAAAGACTCTGATGCTGGGAGGGATTGGGGGCAGGAGGAGAAGGGGACGACAGAGGATGAGATGGCTGGATGGCATCACTGACTCGATGGACATGAGTTTGAGTAAACTCCGGGAGACAGTGATGGACAGGGAGGCCTGGCGTGCTGCGATTCATGGGGTCACAAAGAGTCGTACACGACTGAGCGACTGAACTGAACTGAAGCCATAGCTACATTTGCCATGATTGGGTCTGTCTGAAAACAAGCCTGTGGTCTGCTGATTTTCCTTTTGTGTCTCCACTCAGAAGAACCCATCTCAAAGACCAACCACTAGCCTGGGCTGAAAAACCTGCCTAACTTCAAAGAGACAATTAGGGAATGCAAAGCTTGTGATCTGTGAGAGCAAAACTGCTTTGGAAAGGACGGGGAGAGCTACCTTATTTCATCCAGACAATATATTCACGGCAAAGCCTTATCTAGTTTAGAATTAGACATCAGTAGTAAGATGGCTGTCACAGTGATGTCTATCAACACTTTAACTTTATTTGAAAAATGAAGTCTGATTTGTTCTTCTGAGAGAAAGTGAGCCTGATTTGGCTGATGAGTTTGACGATGATGGCTAGCTCTGCCATTTCGGTCACAGAGCAGACATTTTCCATACATTGAATGAGCTAAAGGTATAGTGCCAGGGTTTTGAAGAGAACGCATTTTTTAAAAACATGCAAATGACTAAGAATTGCATCCTCACAATAAAAGTTTTTAATCAACTGAAAGCTATGTCTGGAAGCACTTAGTTTTCAAATATCTTTTAGCAGGTTTGCCAACAAAAACTTTGCAGGCTGTGTCACTATGATTGAATTTCTAGGCTCTTTCCCACTCAGGCGATCCCATTCCAGAAGCATGCCAGTGTCTTGCTTATTAGGAACACTCTAGGAAGAATGGGCAATATACTGATATAACACACTGGGGCTGGGGCTTGGTTCTGCACACCACACACTTCTACTTAATGTACCCAAAGCTTCCATCCAGGGCCTTTAAAGCTGTTGCAACAACTAACTAAACTGCTGACATCTTTTTCACATAAGCAGTTATCCCTAAATTCACAGTGATCTTGCACTTATATACGTGAATGAATGAGTTTATATTAATTGGTCTTAAATTTCACCTTCTTTGTTTTAGCTGCTTTGCTATGACCTTGTAAAATAGTTTAAAATTTGGTCTAGATATTCACTTGATTAGCTAGCCCCTGGAGAGGGCAGCTTCTGACAAAGCTTCCAGTGATCACCACCTCCAGGTCTTCACAACCTGGTGTAATCCTCTCCTGTTGTGTGTGGACTGGATCTAGTGAGTTATTTCTAACCAATAGACTATGGCAGAAGTGATGGTGTGTAATTTCAGAGAGCAGGTTACAAAACTGACTTCTGTCTGCTTCCTACTTTTGTGGTCTTGCTTGCTGACTGACCCTGATGAAGCCAGCTGCTGTGGAACCACTCTAGGGAGAAACCCAGTGATAAGGAACCTAGGGAGGCCTTGGGCCAACAGCTCATGAGAAACTCAGGCCCTCAGTCTGATAGCATGCTTCCAACAACCATGTGAGTGAGCTTGGAAGCAGATCCATCCCCAAGAGCCTTAAAATGACTTTGGCCCTGGAAAATCCCTGGATTACCACCTTGTGAGAGACCCTAATCAAAGTCACTGATTAAAATTTTGAATAGTATGCCACCCCATAAGGCTTGATACAGTCTCTTTGGACATAATCATCCAACCATCTATGAAACCACCCAATTGTACTACCCTTAGGCCACATTTCTCCATCTTACTGACAAAATTTTTGTGAGAATCATGTTGAATGGCTTCCTCAAATCAAGACTTACTGTTATCTACAGAATATTCCTTGCCAATATGGTGATTGCATTAAAAGAGGAAGTCTGTTAGTACCTGTTTTTAGTTGCTTAGAGAGGCTTGCTCAGGGCTTCCCTCATGGCTCAGCTGGTAAAGAATCTGCTTGCAATGCATCAGACCTGGGTTCAAACCCTGGGTCAGGAAGATTCCCTGGAGAAGGAAATGGCAACCCAGTCCAGTACTCTAATGCCCGGAGAATCCCATGGACAGAGGAGCCTGGCGGGTTACAGTCCATGAGGATGCAAAGAGCTGGACATGACTAAGCAACTTAACCACCATGGAGAGGCTTGCAACATGGAGGCCTCTACTCTCAACTCAATCCTTTTCACTAAGACTCCTGTAGTCAGAATAGTATCTTTTGGGACCTCCTATTCTTCTAAACTCCATCTCCTCCGTTTTCCACTTCTCTAAAGTATGCTAAAAATGTGAGGTAACCAAACATGCCCTTAGCCACTGTGAACATTACAGTGAGAGGTTCCTTTTATTCTTATTACTTCAGGTCGTTCTGAACAGATGTGTTCACAACTATTTTGAAATTTTAAAAGTGTCAGCATTATCTAAGATGAACATCGCCTAAAGCTAATGCTTAAGAAAATAAAATGCACACTCACAATTCAAAAACCATGTAAAGCATTCCATCTGAGCTATATGTCTCCAATAATTCTACAATGTGGGGATGTTTCAGCATATGACAGATACTGGCTTCCCGCTTTAGATCTGAAAAACAAACACAGAACATCTTGTTAGGCAGAATTCAAAAGACAATTCGAGTGAATGATGAATGAATGGATGGGATCTATGGTAACATGAAGACTTCTCTAACTATAGAGATGGAATCCCCCATTCAGACAAAGCTTAACTTTTTGCCCTTTGACATCTTTGACAATATAACTTTTTAATATTTTTGCCAGCTTAAATCAATATACAAGTCAGCTATTATTAAGAACTATAAATAACACAACTAAATACTTAACCCAAACTCTTGTAAACAGGTTTCAAAGTGTATAACTCTTTCTTGATCAGCTAATAAACAACTCAATTTGCTGTCTTGAATTTTACTTTTCTGAGGTTTCCTTAAATTGCCTAAGGATATGATGTTTATTCCTTAGCCTAAAATCTAGCATTTATAGACACACATCAGGGAAGTTACGTGAATAGAAGGCAAAAAGACAAAACAAAACAGTAAAGTAAACAGAAAAGGCACTACTCTCAACATCAAAGTTAGAAGTTACTTTACATCACCTATAAAATGTGTTGGATAATTCAAGACACTATCTTCACAGTGTTATTTTGAAAAACAAATTCAGATAATGTAGGAAAGAATGCTATGTAAGTTACATAATACTATTTGAAAAATAAAAGTGTTAATATCCTCATCGTCGTGATCATCACCATCACACAGAAATAGTTTGGGCGTAAGTGTCACTAGTCATGTCTACATGGAACAAGATAATTAAAGCCTTCCTGTGTTAACAGTGCTGGAGTTTCACCTGCTTGGAGATGAATAAAATCCAATGTGACATTTTTATATTTGGAAGTAGAAGGGAGATAGGTAAAAGAACCAAGGGTAAGGATATACTGCACAAAGCAGAGAGATAACATTATCTCCTCTCTGGTTTGCTAACTCAACTTAGTCTTAGCAACAAGAGCAATGGCCACATAAGGAACCATAGAGGATTCACAGAAGGTATAAATAAGGAAAAGAAGTCAGTAAAGAATACAAAAGAGAAGCCACCAAAAAAGGAAGAATCAACAATACAATATTAAGAAAGTCAAGAATAAATGGGGGAATTAAGGCATAAGTAGTAAGAGAAGGGAGCTTCCCTGGTGCCTCCTGCCAAGGCTGCAGATGTGGGTTCGATCCCTAGGTTGGGAAGATCCCCTGGAGAAGGAAATGGCAACCTACTTCAACATTCTTGCCTGAGAAATCCCATGGACAGAGGAGCCTGGCAGACTACAGTCCATGGGGTTGCAAAGAGTCAGACACGAATTATTGACTAAACAAGAGCAAAACTTAAGAGAAGGCTGAGAAAAGGCTGTAAGAAAGATTCAACCAGGAAAAGGCCATAAATGTTCTGAGTAAGATCAAATTCCGTGGAGAGGTCAGATTCAAACTCAGGATGCAGACAATGATGATATAACAAATTTAGACTGATCACCTCTCTCACTGGTCTAAGTACTCAATATGATTACTGTCATTTAATGTCCCAACAAGCCTATGAGATAAGTATTTTACAGATGAGGAAACTGAGACTTTGAAACCTGTTCAGGATCACACAGCAATTACAAGGGGTTGGTTTTGAGCCCTGGCCTAACTCCAAAGTCAGTCCTTCCACGATGCCAGGCTGGGTTTAGACATGATCCTGGTAGTAGGAAAGGAATAGCAGGGTCAAAGAAAGTTTGATTTTTTTGGTCTGTTTTTGTTGTTTTAAAGAGAACACTGTGTTTCTGTCAGTGATGAAAATCCCTTAGGATCTGGAGTCAGAAAACTTGGTGCCAGTCCAGCCTCTGTCATTACTATTGCTGGCTGACTGCTAACCTCTACAAATGCTTTCCTTATGGCAAATGAAGTGGGGACGGTGACATGATGCAGGACCTGCATGGTCTACAACTTCAGAGGGCAGTGGCAAGATTCTAATGAGAAAACAGATGGGAACGGACTGTGTGGAGTGCAGCAGTGTGGGGCTGAAGGGGTTAAGGTGGTTCGGTGTTCATTGTGGAGAAAGAGATGAGATACACGTGAAACATGGCCTCTATCTCCAGGAGAGGACAGGTGTGAGTAAGGTGTGGCTTCTGCGCTGGGAGTCATAACTACGAGGAAGACTTTTGACAAGTGCACTAGAGGACCAGGCTGAAGCCAGACAATATAAATCAGATGCCTGTAGACTTTTTTCTCTCCCTTTAAGATTATTCTGCCTTCTGATTCTACAAAAAGCTTAGGAGTTCTAGTACTGGTTTAATGTTTATCTCCAGCTTCTCATTTTATTAGAAGTGACCCTTTTCATACCTTCTGCTTTCACCTTAGTTTCTCTTTCCACTTCTTTCTATTCCGATCAAAGTCTGATTCTATTCAATGCTCTGACATCAGAGTCAAGAAGTAAATGGAGATTTAGTGTTTGCCACAACAAAAATGGTTTTTTTCTCCTGTTTTCCATTTACTTTAAATGTTGCCCCTTTCATGTAACTGCAATGTGTTTCAACCTCCGTATTCAGCATTTGACATGTGCCACACTTGTTATACTGAAAGATCATAGAAGAAACGGATGCTCTAAAGACCTCTCCATTTGACACACACGTCTCCTTGGTATATGGCTGAAAATGCTTATGGTCTAGTCTCTTCTAATCCACCCTCAAAAATAAAGGCAGGTTTGCTGGGGACCCTGCCTTCAAAGATTAAAACACTTTAAATGTCACTGGACCTGTCAGTAAAGCATCTGCCTGCAATGTGGGAGACCTGGGTTCAGTTTCTGGGTTGGGAAGTTCCCCTGGAGAAGGAAATGGAAACCCACTCCAATATTCTTGCCTGGAGAATCCCATGGACAGAGGAGCCTGGCAGGCTACAGTTCATGGGACCGCAAGAGTCGGACATGACTTAGCGCTTATCTTCTGACATTTCAGGGACTAAAATCCAAACAATGATTGAGCAGAACAAAACTAACAACATAAAAACATATTGAAATTATAAGGGCAATGATGTAAAATATGGCTTATATCTAGGATAACTAGGCACCATTTTCCATAATTCAAGTATCAATTAAATGGGTGTATTAAATAGCCTGAAAGGAAAAATCACAGTTTACAAAACACAAATGCACCATCTATGCATTCAAGCTATAGATTCCAAGAAGCTCAAAATATGTGTTTAGATGTGAGTGTGAATTAAAGACTAACTGCTATTAATTCCTTGCTGATATAGCAAACTAAAAAAGAGTATTTTCCTACAAATCAGCTCAGGAAGTAGAGTAGGAAGGAATTTGAAAGTAGGTGATAATAATATGATTTGAAATTGTAATTATCTGACTGCTCAGAGATACTAGCTTAGAACATTCCTTTGAGTGACCTGACCCAGGGTTACCATGGTGTTTTGAAGATCTACTTTATCTTTCGTGACTGGAAACTCCTCCACTCTGCCTTGTATTTTTTCATTTTGCAGGGAAATTTTTAAAGATTTAAGGAAGAATCTACTTCTATGTTTAGTGTCCCTATATTTAATTATGTGCCTATATTTTATCAATTTATTTTCTTTTAAAAGGGGCCACTAGTAATATGGAAAGTGATATCTGATATTCTGACCAAAACTGGAGAAACACACTTAAACTGAATCAACCCACAATATGGCGTAAGAAGTTCAGGCTATCCAATAACAGTAGAACAACTATGTCCTCCTGGGTCTACTTTTCAGTCTGCCCCTCAAATAAGGGAGAGTTATTTAGGAAACCTGTTTCAGGTGGTTTGTTTTAAGAAGTATGAAAAGTATGCAGCATTCATTTTTATAATACTATTAATTGTTGTTGGAAAAGGAGAATTTTTCATACTACCTTTTAAAAGTCAGATGCTGCTTTCAGAGCCCCATGACTCTGCAGCAAGCTAATTTGACCATGGGTCAAAAATAAGTTGGGTATTTACCAATGTGACTGAAGAAAGGAATGCTGACATTCTTAGCACTGGAATGGCGATCTCATTCTCAATGTCTGAGCTTTAAAGGTCAAATTTAAGAGTTAGCTCTCAGAATCGTTCAGTAAGGTTTTAGTTTAGCATCATCCAAAAGAAATACAATGCAAACTTCATACACAATTAAGATTTTTTCAGTGGCCACTTTAAAAAGAAGGTGAAATTTAACATAGTCTATGATGCTTTTGAACTGTGGTGTTGGAGAAGACTCTTGAGAGTTCCTTGGACTGCAAGGAGATCCAACCAGTCCATTCTGAAGGAGATCAGCCCTGGGATTTCTTTGGAAAGAATGATGCTAAAGCTGAAACTCCAGTATTTTGGCCCCTCATGCGAAGAGTTGAGTCATTGGAAAAGACTTTGATGTTGGGAGGGATTGGGGGCAGGAGGAGAAGGGGACGATAGAGGATGAGATGGCTGGATGGCATCACTGACTCGATGGACTTGAATCTGAGTGAACTCCGGGAGTTGGTGATGGACAGGGAGGCCTGGCGTGCTGCGATTCATAGGGTCGCAAAGAGTCGGACACGACTGAGCGACTGACCTGAAATGAACTGACGCAATCCAATATATCCAAAGTATTACTGTTGCAACATATAGTCACATTAAAAAGTATTAATGAAATATGTTACATTCTCTTTGTGTACTAAGTCTTTAAGAGCCAGTGTGTTTTATTCTTATAGGACATTGCAATTAGGAGCAGTCACATTTCAAGTACTCAATAGCCGCATGTGGCTAGTGGCTAACAAACTGGAATGGTGCAGCTCTGAATAGATTGACTTAATTCTTATCCTCTCTCAACTGTGAGTTCATCTGCATATCTTACACAGCCATTTGTAAAGTCATTCAGTCATTCCAAAAAGAATCTAAACTCAAGCACATAAAAAAAATTGAAGTATAGTTAATTTATGTTATGTTAGAGTCATACAGCAAAGCGATACAGTTATACATATATGTATGTGTGTACATATATATATATTTCTTTTTCAGATTCTTTTCTATTATAAGCTATTACAACATACTGAATATAGTTCCCTGTGCTATACAGTTGGTCCCTGTTATGTATTTTATATATAGTAGTGTGTATCTGCTAATCCCAAGCACCTAATTTATCTCATCCCCCTGCACCCTGTTATTCCCTTTAGTAACCATAAATTTTTCTTCTATGTCTGTAAGTCTATTTTCAAACAGATGTTTTTAAAAAGCACTTCCACAGAAGGAAACGGCAGCTTTTAGTAACCCAAATCCATCACTTACTGACTAAATCCGGAATTTCTTCACTATTGTTAATCAAACCCTTTACTGGTTTCAGTTCAGTTCAGTTGCTCAGTCATGTCTGACTCTTTGCAACCCCATGGATTGCAGCATGCCAGGCTTCCCTGTCCATCACCAACTCCTGGAGTTTGCTCAAACTCATGTCCATCAAGTCAGCGATGCCATCCAACCATCTCATCCTCTGTCATCCCCTTCACTTTCTGCCTTCAATCTTTACTTGTTTAGTAGCTTGTAATTATTTTATCTTGTCGAATCTACGAAACACTCAAAGAGTAGTCAACATCTGCTGAATAGCAGCCCTGTGGACACTTCAAAATTTACTGAATGATCTTAGACCGTCCAGTGCGGTATCTGGGATTTTTAAGTGTTCCTCCATAATTCCTCATTTAATAGTTATAATAACCCTGTGAGGTAAATATGTCTAGTTTCACTTTACAGAGGAAAAAACTGTGCAGTGAGATACTTAGGTTGTTGAGATCACAGAAGTAGCAATGGCTCCTGGGGCTACATAGTTTTTATATGTTCCCTCAAGATCCAATCATATACCGGTTGTAACACTGATATGGTTGATCAACTATCAAGACTGCTACAGATCCAGCTTTATTTCAGCTGCAGTCACCAGTGATGATCAGAAATTAGACAC
Source organism: Oryx dammah (assembly GCF_014754425.2). Classification (NCBI taxonomy): domain Eukaryota; kingdom Metazoa; phylum Chordata; class Mammalia; order Artiodactyla; family Bovidae; genus Oryx; species Oryx dammah. Next base: position 92,990,664 of record NW_024070207.1, on the reverse strand, counting down.
TGATTTTTAACTGACAAATACATAAGTATTCTCACTTGTTTCCAAAGAATTTCCAGGTTGTGTTAGAAATTCAATAGTTAAAATTCAGAGCTGACCCAGGCTCCAACTGCACATAAAGAATGCTCTAATCTAGCCATAAAATAATTGGGACAAGGATTAATGTGTTCGTTTGAATCAATATTAATAACAAAATAACTAAATGAAAGTCATTATTGACTCAACATTTTTTCCTTGGCGAGCTGAAATTAATGATCATGTGGTATTTTAAGAAAGGGATCCAAGCAGAATCTTGGAAAGATTATAGCAGCCAAGTTAAATGCTGCTGCTGAGCTCCACCTTTATCTAATAACCAGTTTGAAGACTAAAGATCCCAGCTGCCTTTGGCAATAATATAGGTCAGGCTGGCTTTAATGAGGCCATCTTCCTATAAATCAAGAAAATTGACCTTCTCAACTAGAGGATGACCAGAGGCCTAGACAGGCTCCCACACCAATCTGAGTTAAGGGGAAACTCATTATTTCTTTGATCTTCTACACATTTTACTAGCACATTTTTATTATCTTTTTTCACATACAATGAGAAATGCAAGCAGCTTATAATTTCTTTGAATTCTTGCCCATTTAATACAATCTTACAGCCTAATATTTCACCTGTTAGGTGCATGAAGAAAAGCGGCAGCATATCATTAATTGAGAATGTTTGACTAGTGCAAAATTTGTTCTTAAATAGGCAAATGCATTAGTTAGAAATCAATATCAACTACACTGTTGTTTAGTCGCTAAGTTGTGTCTGAGTCTTTGAAACCCCATGCACTGTAGCCTGCCAGGCTCCTCTGTCCATGGGATTTCCCAGGCAAGAATACTGGAGTGGGTTGTCATTTCCTTCTCCAAGGGATCTTCCTGACCCAAAGATCAAACCTGTGCCTCTTGCATTGGCAGGAGGATACTTTACCACTGAGCCACCATGGAAGCCCCTTAACTATGTTAAGCATTTACAAATTAATGATTTTAGCAATATATTTCCCAAAGAATTTTGAGTTCTGAAAGTGTAATAAATATCTTAAAGCATCCTGGCCAGCTGAATACCAAATTTAAACTAAATTCAACACTATATTTGAGGTATTATCAACAACTATCAGCAGTAAATTATAATAAAGCCAATTACTGTAAGAACTGCTTGTCTCCTTTTGCATTCTTCATTAGGATGAGTTTGGTAAGTATCATTTATTTCTAGGGACTTGCATTTAAAACAACTCCAGGTCATTCTTAATCAGTATTGAAGAACTATAATTCATTTAGCTTGTTAATTAGATATTAAAAAAGATACAGGTCATCAGTTCAATGATCTTTATAATATTTATCTTCTGAGGTGTTAAAATGTTCTGAAAGAAGAGCATGTGCTTAAAAACTACCTATATATAGAGCCAATGTTAGGTTCAAATGTAACTCTGAGTCATCTATTTAAGGAGTTACTCAACCATGAATTTGCTGAGGATCTGTTCTGAACTAATAAAAATAGAAAGATGTTAGTTACATGGATAAAGGAAAAAAGCAGAGGTGACTGAAATCCAAACAACATAAAGTTTCAGCATTAGAGTTTTTCTCAAATATATGAATGACCATTATTACAAATATTTTACACATGATAAAAGTAGAAATATAATGTTTTAACATCTTTAGAAGGTACAATTCCTCTGCTGCTTTTTATTTGGGGAAAATGTAAACCAAAAAAGCTTTTAAAAAAGGGAAAAAGATTCGGGCATTTTACCATTATAAAACCCAGACACTGGGGACTTCCCTGGCAGTCCAGTGGTTAAAAAGTTCTCCTTCCAATGCATGGGGTACAGGTTTGGTGCCTGATTGAGGAGCTAAGATACCACATGCCTCAGGGCCAAAAAACCGAAACATAAAACAGAAGCAATACTCTAACAAACTCAATAAAGACTTGAGAAAAAAAAAACAAAAACCAGACATCTATTTCAAAATGGTACTCCTTTATGAAAGAAAATTGGAGAAATATCAGTTTATGCTTCAATTACTTTTCAATATTAAAGTATTGAAAAATATGTTAGGAGCTAAAGAACTTTGTGGGATGACAGAGTGTACTATATTTAAACTCATCATATATACATATTAGAACTCTTTGGACTGTACACTTAAATGGATTCATTTTATTCTGCATAAAGTTTTATTCAATAAAGTTTGAAAAAGAAAAGTGTATTGCAATAAGACAGGAATTCAACTAATAAGTATCAAGTCAAAAAATGTTCACATACCTTGTATTTTACATTTTCCTAATTATGCCATCTATATAGTTTTCCCCCATTATCTGAAAGTAGAGTGTTTCTATGACACCTCCTATAAGCCAAAATGGCATAAAAAGATGACGAAGTTACTTTTTTTCATAAAAGCAAAACCTATTTCCAGATTTTTTTTTTCAGTTAGTGAAAACTGGTACTAATGTAGGTCTTTTATAAAAGCAAAGTGCTATGAAGTAAATTTTTTTTAAGTGGGAGATACGTGTATTTATGTTCTATTTTTGTTTACTTCCAGCTGAGTTCAACAGGGATATGTGGTAGATGTTGCCTCATGACCCATTCCTGCTACACCTCTTTCTTCCACCATGGGGCAAGCCCAGGAAATACTGGAGTAGGAGCAAAATTCTCCCCAGGAAACAATTGGCAGTGTATAATATACAAATAAAAGAATGACTGAGGCTGAAATTCTCCATGGCATAGTGAAATAACTATCATAATTTTTAAAAATAACATGAGTTTCCTGTATCCACCAGTTGGATACTTCTGTCAACAAATCTCATGATAGGGAAAAAGAAAAAGTATTAGTGAAAAAATAAGTAACAATGAATGGCACTTATTTTGAAAATGATCATGAAAAACAACTAGCTAATTATTTTGATAAACAGCAGCTTGAAATAGGAGATTATGCATAACCCTGCAGACTCACAGCCACAACTGCCAAAATTAAATCTTTGTTTTGTTGGTGTACTGCCCAAATCCAGACTTAGATAGATAGTTGCAAATGGCTAAGAGGTATGTGTAACTTAAATAGTTCACCTTTTATCTTTATTTTAAAAAACGAATGAAACAGCTTCAAAGAACAGTAGTAGAATCAAGGACAGCAGCTAAATGTGGCAGAGAGGAGAGGATATTTTTTGTACAGAGTGGAACTCTGGACTAGGGAAACAGGGAATTCTGAAAAGGCCATATTTCTCCTTGTTTTAATAAAATTTTAAGTAAACAGTATACTGCTTTGCCCTTAGAATAAACTATCTTCATTTAATCCTCTCCACAAAACCAGGAGGCAGCACACTTAAGTATCTGAAAATGTGGCAGCTCTCTACATCGGCAATTTTTTAACTTATTTGTGGCCAGAAGCCATTTTCTACATCTGCTATAGCGATACAGATTTTGTAGAAAAAGAAGGAAAAAGCTCAAGGGATTGATCTAGATACTGATGCCCAAGGGCATGAGTTTGAGCAAACTCTGGGAGGACAGGGAAGCCTGGTGTGCTGTAGTCTATGGGGTCGTGATCAGTTGGACAGGACTTACAGACAAAACAACAACAACAAAGGATAAGATAATCATCTAACCCGTTTCAAGGTCACAAAAGCACAATAGTGCTCAATAGAGACTGGAAAGCTACAGAAACTAGTGCCTCCTTGTACACCTGCATAATGAGCACAATTTGAGGACAATCACTACTTAGATTAAAAAAAATAAGCATATACCTTATATTATTTTACAGCTTCCTTGGTAGCTCAGATGGTAAAGAATCTGCCTGCAATGCAGGAGGCCTGGGTTCAATCCCTGAGTTGAGAAGATCCCCTGGAGAAGGGAATGGCAACCCACTCCAGTATTCTTGCCTGGAGAATCCCATGGACAGACCACGAGGTTGCAAACAGTTGGATACGACTGAGTAACTAACATTTCCATGTCATATTACTTTAGCTTCTACGCCAAACCTAGCACTTTGCTGTGTGAAATGCATGAAACTATCACAAAGTGTTTTTCTTCTTTTTTTGAAAAATTACAGAATTTTCTCTTGGGGACATTCCATGTGGTCCAATTTCTTGTTTCCTATCTTGATATCAAAATAATATAAATTGTTTACTTATTAGAGTATAATGTTTAACACATAAAATAGGTATACTTTATGCTCAGGTTGAAGGCATAGCAACCCACTCCAGTATTCTTGCCTAGAGAATCCCCATGGACAGAGGAGCCTAGCAGGCTATAGTCCATGGGATAGCAAAACATTGGACATAACTGAGCACACACAACAAGTCTAATTCATGTCTTAGTAACATGGGAAACAAATACAAATAATACCTTATTCAGGTCATTCTGCTGCTGCTGCTGCTAAGTCGCTTCAGTCATGTCTGACTCTGTGTGACCCCATAGATGGCAGCCCACCAGGTTCCCCCGTCCCTGGGATTCTCCAGGCAAGAACACTGGAGTGGGTTGCCATTTCCTTCTCCAATGCATGAAAGTGAAAAGTGAAAGGAAGTCGCTAAATCGTGTCCGACTCTTTGCGACCCCATGGACTGCAGCCTACCAGGCTCCTCGGCCCATGGGATTTTCCAGGCAAGCGTACTGGAGTGGGGTGCCATTGCCTTCTCTGTCAGGCCATTCTAGATAATAGCTTATTTCATATAAGTGACTTTTCCAGAAAGGGTGCCAACGTGTCCTAGTTTGCCCAGTTCTTTCTAGTTGTAGCACTGAAAGTTCTGTGTCCCAAGAACCTGCCCTCAGTCCCAGGTAAACTGGGATGTTGGTCACCTATTTCCTCAGATCTGGCACTGATCCTTTCAAATGCTAACGCTCTTCTGCTTGGAGGCAGTTATGATATAATAGAGCAATAGATCTGTAGTCAAAAGGCCTGTGTTTAAATCTTGGTGGCTGAGATGGTAAAGAATCTTCCTGTGATGTGGAAGACCCAGGTTTGATCCCTGGGTCAGGAAGATCTCCTGGAGAAGGGAATGGCTACTCACTCCAGTATTCTTGCCTGGAGAATCCCATGGACAGAGGAGCCAGGCAGGCTACAGCCCACGGAGTCACAAAGAGTTGGACAAGACTGACCAACTAACACTTACTTACTTACTTTCCATCACTTAGATGTTATAACTCTGAACGTTGGTTTCATCATCTATAAGATGAAAAGACTAAGAGAATAGCTTCCCTACTGGTTGTAGTCAGCCCTGGGTGACTGTGAAAGTGCTTGCCATGGGGCATGACACAGAGCATGTGCACGATAAGTTGTTTCCTTTCCCTTTGACCATTTTTGGTGGAAATAATTCTCTCTTACCTTTACCAAATGTCAGTCAAACCAAGTTTGATGACAAGAAGTTGGCAACATGAACATCCAATAACTGAAACACACTACTACATAGTTCTAAACCTACTCTTATTTTTATATTTTTCATCTACATTTTTTTGGGAAACCACTTAAAACAGTTCATAAGGAACCAAATCTGAAGTTGACCAAAGAATTATTTGTGTGTGTGTGTGTGGTGGGGCTAGTAAAAAGCAGGTACAGTTGAGTGTCTAATAATGAGGACACTGGTTTTTTAAAAAAAGCAAAACAGAATCCACATAGCTGCATATGTGTGGCCCAATAACTACTGGCATCATTACTCTTCTAGACAGTCCTTAGAGTCATCCTCACACCAACTACTACTTTTCTCCCACTTCCATATGCAGCTGCCAAAACCTGTCCATTCAATTTCTGTAACACCTGTCAAAACAATCTGCCCCTTCCTGCACTTAGCCTAGTTTCAGCCCTCATGGATTCTTGTCTGGATCACAGCAAAGATCTTCTAATGGGTTTCTCTGCCTCCAGTTCCTTCTTTTCGCTCTACTCATTAAATTGTCATCATTGTTTTTTATTCTAAAACAAGTATTCAGTTCAGTTCAGTTCAGTCGCTCAGTTGTGTCTGACTCTTTGCGATCCCATGAATCGCAGTACGCCAGGCCTCCCTGTCCATCACCAACTCCCAGAGTTCACTCAGACTCACGTCCATCGAGTCCGTGATGCCATCCACCCACCTCATCCTCTGTTGTCCCCTTCTTCTCCTGCCCCCAACCCCTCCCAACATCAGAGTCTTTTCCAATGAGTCAACTCTTCACATGAGGTGGCCAAAGTACTGGAGTTTCAGCTTTAGCATCATTCTTTCCAAAGAAATCCCAGGGCTGATCTCCTCTAGAATGGACTGGTTGGATCTCCTTGCAGTCCAAGGGACTCTCAAGAGTCTTCTCCAACACCACAGTTCAAAAGCATCAATTCTTCAGCGCTCAGCCTTCTTCACAGTCCAACTCTCACATCCATACATGACCACTGAAAAAACCATAGCCTTGACTAGACGGACCTTAGTCGGCAAAGTAATGTCTCTGCTTTTGAATATACTATCTAGGTTGGTCATAACTTTTCTTCCAAGGAGTAAGCGTCTTTTAATTTCATGGCTGCAATCACCATCTGCAGTGATTTTGGAGCCCCCCCAAAATAAAGTCTGACACTGTTTCCTATCACTCTAAAAACCTTCATGGATGTCCATTCTATCTACCAAGATGTTGTAATCCCTCAGCTCCATGTGGGAAGCCTTTCCAAAATTATTTTTAAGTCAAACAACTTAACTGGGGTCCACAAAGCTATTTAGCAACATAACTGGAAGAAGAACCCAATTCTCTTATTTCTTGGGTTTCCCAGGTGGCTCAGTAGTAAAGAATTTGCCTGCCAATCAGAATGGTCTGTGTGCTTCCTTCTCTGTTGAAAAACACCAACTCATCCATTCAAATTCTACTCACACTTTGCTGCAAAGTTCTCCTCAACAGTCTCCTCAGCTGAGGTAGGCACACCCTGCTGTGATCTCACAACAGCTCCCCTATACACAACTCAGTATTTCAGTCTTTCCCAAACTGTGCTAGTGCTGGTGAGTTATATTCCCGCTAACACTGCTGGAAGGCAGCACCAAGCACACGTAACTCACTTGACCAGTGTCTATTATGTCTTCTCTCTCACATCAGTTGTATGTGTATCATTGAATCAGAGAGTGCTGGAAATGGGACAGTAAGGGAGCCATCATCACACGCTCCTCTTCATCCTCACATTTTACTCCTAAGGGAAACGAGGTGCTGAAGTCACACAGCTAGTTCATAGCACAACTAGAAAATGAATTCAGGTCTCTGATTCTCAATCTTTCTATTACTCTATACTCTACTGGAAGAGAACTCTAAAAATCTCCAAAATTTCAGACAATCTAGTCCAGGTAGCACATACACACTGATTAAAGCATTTTCAGAAAATGACCCCAAAATGCCATCTGTGTGAAGATACTTGTCTGCTAAGGTTATTTTGTATATTGTATTATAACTTAAAATGAAAAACTTCAAGGTGCTACTGAGTGCACTGGCTTAAAACAAAAGTAACATCTGCCTAACATTTCATTGTCACTGTAAAGTGTATGCCCTGCATTATTTAACATTACAAATTACATGGCCCAAAAAAGTCTTCTCTTGAAAGAATGAATAAAGAAAATGAAAGTGTTAGTCGCTCAGTCATGTCCATCTCTTTGCAATCTCATGGACTGCAGCACGCCAGGCTTCCCTGTCCATTACTGACTCCCAGAGTTTGCTCAAACTCATGTCCATTGAGTCAGTGATGCCATGCAACCATCTCATCCTCTGTCGCCCCTTCTCTTCATGCCCTCAATCTTTTCCAACCTCAATGTCTTTTCTAATGAGTCAGTCTTTACATCAGGTGGCCAAAGTATTGGAGCTTCAGTTTCAGCATCAGTCCTTGCAATGAATATTCAGGATTGATTTCCTTTAGGATTGACTGGTTTGATCTCCTTGCAGTCCAAGAAGTCTTAAGAGTCTTCTCCAACACCACAGTTCAAAAACATAAATTCTTTGGTGCTTTATCCTAATAAAGGTTAAATGATCACATAATTCCAAAAGAAGTATATGAAAAGAGCACATCTAATTTTCTTCCACTAGAGGACACTAAAGATCTTACTATAGCTAGTTAGGCAAATAATATCACCAAGATCTCCGGCTACAGACAATAATATTATTGCTCTTGATAATATAATACACAGATGAGATGGTTATTTGCCTTTGACATGTCTAAAAGCAATAACCATTATCTAACATTTTTGGAGTCAGTCTCAGAAAATGTGTGGACTCATTTAACCCTCACAACAACCCTAAGAGGTAGATGATCCTCACTTTATACATGAGGAATCTGAGGCAGAGAGCAGTTAAGTCACTCACTCACAGATGCAAGTTATAAATAAGCTCTGTGTAGGGACTTCCCAGGTGGGGCGAGTGGTAAAGAACCCGCCTACAATGGAGGCTTAAGAGACGTGAGTTCAATACCTGGGTTGGGAAGATCCCCTGAAGAAGGACATGGCAACCCACTCCAGTATTCTTGCCTGGAGAATCCATGGACAGAGGAGCCTGGTGGGCTACAGTCCATGCGGTCAGAGAGAGTCAGACACGATTGAAGAGACTTAGCTAGAAATATAGAAGCTGAAATATAAAATCTTGATTAAAGTTAAATCAGAGCAAAGTTCAGTAATAAAATCCTCACTTCAGTTCAGTCGTTCAGTCGTGTTCAACTCTTTGTGATCCCATGAATCGCAGCACACCAGGCCTCCCTGTCCATCACCAACTCCTTGAGTTCACTCAAACTCACGTCCATCGAGTCGGTGATGCCATCCAGCCATCTCATCCTCTTTCATCCCCTTCTCCTCCTGCCCCCAATCCCTCCCAGCATCAGAGTCTTTTCCAATGAGTCAACTCTTTGCATGAGGTGGCCAAAGTACTGGAGTTTCAGCTGGCAAGTCATGGTGGAGAGGTCTGACAGAATGTGGTCCACTGGAGAAGGGAATGGCAAACCACTTCAGTATTCTTGCCTTGAGAACCCCATGAACAGTATGGAAAGGCAAAATGATAGGATACTGAAAGAGGAACTCCCCACGTCAGTAGGTGCCCAATATGCTACTAGAGGTCAGTGAAGAAATAACTCCAGAAAGAATGAAGGGTTGGAGCCAAAGCAAAAACTATACCCAGCTGTGGATGTGACTGGTGATAGAAACAAAGTCTGATGCTGTAAAGAGCAATATTGCATAGGAACATGGAATGTTAGGTCCATGAATCAAGGTAAATTGGAAGTGGTCAAACAGGAAATGGCAAGAGTGAATGTCGACATTCTAGGAATCAGCGAACTAAAATGGACTGGAATGGGTGAATTTAACTCAGATGACCATTATATCTACTACTGCAGGCAGGAATCCCTTAGAAGAAATGGAGTAGCCATCATGGTCAACAAGAGAGTCTGAAATGCAGTACTTGGATACAATCTCAAAAATGACAGAATGATCTCTGTTCGTTTTCAAGGCAAACCATTCAATATCATGGTAATCCAAGTCTATGCCCCAACCAGTAACGCTGAAGAAGCTGAAGTTGAACGGTTCTATGAAGACCTACAAGACCTTTTAAAACTAACACCCAATAAAATCCTACTATCTTTCAAAAAATTCTCAGTTGAGTCTATCCAAGCCACCTGATTATATCTTTGAAAACCTAGACTGCTATAAGGTGCAGAATCATTAAAAATACAACTAGGTAGGGCTTCCAGAATGGCTGTGAGTACAAGGAAACCTCTCCCATAGAGAGATGAATATGAAGCAGGCTAAAATTAACAATCATTCAAAGTCTCTGGAGATTGATCAAAAGACTTACAACATATTGAGAAGCAGTTATTAAATAACATTCAGAAACTCTATAAGAAGAATGGGAGGCTGTGGCATTCAGGACTGGGACTGAACCTGTGTCCCCTTAGCTCTGCCTGAGGAGGACCCGTTCAAAGGGGCTCAGCAGCTGTGTGCAGATCAGCTCCACGAGGTAGAAAAGCTGTTTGGGGTGGATCTCACAGCTGGTGAACATCAGCATATCCCACTTTTCATGGTTCCATGCTGTGGAAGGCTATTTTGAGTGGCTGGTAGAAGCTGGATGGCAGCGCCTAGTTGTCACTTCCAAGTCCAGCTAAACCCAGATTTATCTGGGCAGGGTAGCTGGTAAAGAGTAGTCATCCCCCTTTCCTACACTGCTGGAGAGCCACAGAGGTGGGCTCGGCAGCCCAGTGGCAGCTGCAATCTCCTTCAACTTTCTAGGCCAAATAACTTGTTCAAGACAGTTAGCATCTGGTGAACAATGGCAGATATCATCCTCCCTGGCTCTGATGTGGAAGATCCCTATGGAGTGGTAGTAGCAGCCAGAAGGGAGCTCCCCTCCTCTCCTTGCAACCCGCACCTCCGCCCCCATACAGCTTGCTCTGTAGGGAAGATCTGCGTAGAGTAGCCAGTGAAGAGGAGTTTCCTTTTCCACCACGCTCTTGTTCCATAGATGAGATTCTGCAGCAAGCCTCATAGGCTAGCAAATCTCCTTCCCCTGACAAGGGGCTCAACTTTAACTGGATCAGAATATGGAGTAAGTTATACCACAAGGCATTGTCAAAAACAATAGAGCAATCACTAACAATTAGTACAATATGATGCCAACAGAAGTAGATCATCTTAATGGGAGATCCGGGAAGAGCGGGTCGAAGGAGCCCAGTTAAAGCCAGAGTCATTCCTAATAGTCAAAAAAGTTTTGCACATTCTCAAGGCTACTCCCTCTGAAGAGACCTACCAGAGGTTGCACTGAACCAACAAGCCACTAAACAAACAAGCAAACAAGAACAAGTCCTGGAGTACAGTAGGGCTTTTCATATCCAGATCTATTGTAACAAAAAGTTGAGACACACAAAAGACAGGAAAGCGCCATCCTTGCACATTCTTACAGGAAAGAATGATCCTTGTACATGTGTTTTTAAAAGCAGAGAATAGAAACTACCTTAAGGAGGTCCAGATGTTGGACTTATCAAAAAACCCTCAAACTTGCTACTATAAATACATTCATAGAACTAAATGAAATTCACATTTAAAGAATTTTTAAAAGGTGTTACAAAAATGTCTCATCAAATAGAGAATATCAATAAAGAGAAATTATTTTAAAAAGAATAAAATTTATACTCTGCTGTTAAAAGTACAATAACCAAAATGAAACATTTACTAGAGAGGTTCAAAAGTAGATTTGAGCTGGCAGGAAAAAACACAAACTTCAAGACAGATTACTGATAGAGATTATGAAATCTGAAGAATATGGAAGAGAAAAGAATGAAGAAAAAATGAACAGAGCATCAGAGAAATATGAGACAACATTAATACACTAATATATGTATAATGGGAATACCATACAGAGAGAAGAGAAAAAAAGACCTGAAAAATATACTGATGAAAAGATTGAATAAATAAATTGGGGGAAACAAACCTTCTAGATAGAAGGTATTCAAATACTAACCAAGTTATCTGATTCTATTCTTTAAGATTTCATGAACCTGTTTCTCCATGTCCATTTTAACTGACACTTGGAAGTTAGTTGAGGTCATCATTTATCTTGCCCAGATTACTGCAAATCTCATCCTTATATTATAGTCAAAGTTTTTTCTAAAACTAAAGTTCAATCATACTTGACTACCAGTCCCCTACCCCACACTCAAACTCCATTCCCCTTAGATGTAGCTTGGCCCATTTAGAGCTTTTCAGAATCACCACAGTATTTATTTTAAGAAGAGGTTCCTGGCCCACATTCCATACTTACTAGATTGGACTCACTGAGGGAGGAGGCCCAAAACCAATCAGTGCTTTTAAATAAGCACCACCCTCACTCTCCTCTCCCACAATTCTTCTGAACAATGAAGAATGAAAACCATAGTGAATGGGCCTCTGCTTATGTCTTTACCCTTAGCTCTCATTGCTCCCAGAAAGTTTCAAATGGTGATCATGATGTGACCACAGAGGGCTATAATGTAGAAGATGGTAACCAGAAATTCATACAGTATAATAAATGAATGCATAAAATTATTTAGGGAATCATAATTCCACTGTATGAATAAACAAACCCTTAATTCCATTGAAACATGGTGGTCTAACTGGATGCATTTCTCTTTTACCCCTTGAAGCCCAATTAATATTTCAATAAACACATTAAAAAAGACATGGACACACAAAGATAAGAACAACAAGAGAGGAGGCAACAGCACAGTAGATGAGTAAACAAACTCTTAGATGGTAGAAAGTAAATGGATAAAGTTAGCAGATCAGAGAAAGCTGAAATCCCAATGTGGCCATCATTAAGATGTGACTCTCAATTTCTTACTCCAGGAATTGTGACTGACTGAGAATCCCAGGCAAAGCACTATGAATCTGTCACTGTGTTTCCCATCACCACCACGCTTCTCACAGGTTACTCTGTCATGACTGAAAGCAGCAGGACTATTAAGGCAGGCTCATTTTTATTTAGCTATGGGACTCTGAAGGCTCATATTGGCTCAAGGACTCCCAACAGGCTTCACCAAAACTTTCTGGAAATGGCACCTTAGTCTGAGATTTTTTCCTGCTCTTTCTCCTCCAAAGGACTCAGACCTACATAACCTGTGATGGTTCTCTCAGTCTCCTTAGGCTCCCTCCCCTTTTTCACTTACAGGTAGTTTTCCAATTAATTTCTTGCATATCTAATCCGTTCTTGGTATATGCTTTTTGTAGAACCTGAACTCACACACCAAGCTTACACGAGGCAAGACAGTAAGAAGTAAGCTCTGAAGTCTACCAAAATGCTCCCCAAAAGGTTTAGGAAAAGGAAGCACCATGTATCCTTGAAGCCAGGAGTCTACAGAGGAGCAGACAATAGAAGGATTGGCTGAACCTTTACAGGAGTACTCTGACCCTAGACATCCTCAACGAAGCAAATTATTCCTGTCTTACTCTTTGGAGACTTGAGACACCAGACTCAGTTCACATCAAAATGAAGTGTTGTATCTCAATAGGAGGACTAACTGTAAAGTCTATGTGTTAAATAAATAAGCATGTTAAAATAAAGACCCTTACCTTCTTCTCCAACGTGGCTCCTGGAACTACTGCAATCAGGCTTAGAAATACCTCCCCATTCTGTACACACAGCCCTAGCCCAAGATACAAGATTCAAAGATTGTTCTCTGTTAAGCCAACCTGCTTAAGAACAAAAGACCTACAGATACTGATATCCATAGGGCTCTTGAAAAATGGTTCAGTCCTTGTTAGATCACTTGTAATTAAGTTACTCATGTACATAGAGTTTCCAGGCAACTGGTTACAACTTCTTTCTTAAAAATAAAAGAAGAGCCAAGGATCATCAGACATTTGAGGAAAGCCTCTAAAAGGTAAGAGACTAACAAACAAATAGGAAGAAAATATTTCTGGGGAAACCATTACCAGGACAAATAAAGTAAATAAAAATTTTAAAAAAGTACTATTCTGAGATAAATGATATGAAATTTATGAAACAAGAATATGAAACTATATAATACTAATAATTTAAAAGAGGAACATCCAGGGGTACAAAATGAGTTCTTAAAAATAGAAAATGAGAGCAAAAACAGGAGATTCAAATAGAAGGGCTAGAAGATCAAGTTGAATAAACATCTCAAAGTAGAACAAAAAAGAGAGATAGAAATAGAGAAGAAAAGGTTAGAGATAAAGATCAATCCGATGAGCCCTGACTCATATTATTTGAATAATAGCAACTCCAAAACTGAAGAAGAGAGAAACTGGAGAGAAGGAACTTATTTAAGAGATAATACAAACAAATTTCTCTGAAGAACCAGTTTCCAGATTTAAAAAGGTTTCTAAGAACCAAACACAATGACTTTTAAAAAGGCTGACACTAAAGCCCAGCATAGTGGTATTTCAGGATACTAAAGAAAATATCATTAAAGTTTTTAGAGAAAGAGAAAAAGGGCCAGGTACTATTCTAAGTGCTTTATTTTTGTTGCTTACCTACTCTTCTCAATAAAACTAGAGGTAGGTAAGGTTATTATGCCTGATTTTTAGATGCAGAAACAGGCACAGGGAGGTTAAGAGACATTCCCAAGCTACACATCTGATAAATATGATATGAACCCAAGCTGTCTGATTATATAGTATATGCTTTTATCCATATGATATACTTCCTCAAAATTCTAAGAGCAAGCTACTTCCAGTGTAGAATTCTACATCCACCCAAACTATCAAATTGCTGAATAAAGACTTTTTCAGATATCTCAAAAAATATACCTTTCCTCCAGAAGTCACTGAAGAACATACTCAACCAAAATGAAGATGAAAACTAAAAAAGAATAGAGGAGATCCAGGAAACAAGAAACATGGAAACAGCACAGATAAAGGGTGAAGATAATTCCCATGAGGACAGTCCAAATGCCAAGACTGCAACCAGTGAAACAGATGAAGGACTCAGGGAAGGAGTTCTTTGTTGCCAAAAAAAAATGTGATAAATTATCTGATGGGGATAAATGTAAAAAAAAAAGTTATATATCATTCACTGGGATACTCTGGGGATGAATTAGCTATAATACATAGAAATCAAGTAATGATAGAAATAAGTCAACAGCTTACCCATGGTATAACAAATTGCACAAGAAATATAATTAATGTCTCAAATATGAATAATGTCCTAAACATGGGGGAAGGCAAGGGAGGAAGGACAGGAAGGAGCAACATAAGAGAGTTATTAATACATCTTTCATAATAGTAAGTCAATAACTGATAACATCTGAAACTATAAAGTCAAGAAAAAGAAATATAAGCATATGTTGTTACAAAAGAACTAGCAACAATTGCTTACAGTGGTTGCCTTAGATAATAAGCTGGTAGTGCTGGAATGAATTAGGACAGAAATTGCCTTTTGCTGTTATTAAAAGTAGTGTGATTTAATGTTTGAAACCTATATGGGGACGTGGGTAAACCTATGGCTGATTCATGTTGATGTTTGTTAGAAACCAATGCAATACTGTAAAGCAATTATCCTTCAATTAAAAATAAATAAATGATTTTAAAAAGTAGTATGATTTAATGTTTAAAACCTATATTTGGGTAAAGAATTCATCTGCAATGCAGGAGACACGAGACATGGGTTCAATCACTGGGTCAGGAAGATCCCCTGGAGGAAATGGTAACCCACTCCAATATTCTTGCCTGAAAAATCCCATGGACAGAGGAGCATGGAGGCTGCGGTCCACGGGATTGCAAAAGAATTGGACATGACTTAGGAACTAAACGACCACTACCAGGAGACATAGTAGAGACAAGATGGGTGAAATTTTGAATATTTAAAAATTAAACAGAATAAAGACTACTACAAGGAAAAAGTGCTGCTTGCTATAGTACACAAATACATTAAAGATGAGGAACAAATAGAGCTATCTTTTTTTTAGAATTTTCATTTATAAAGTATATAGTGTACTTTCCTTATTGTTGCCTTACCCATTTCTTGGGCTTCAAGGTGCACTTCATTTTATACGGCATATGTAAAATGTATCTTAAGAAAAAAGTATAACAATGATTTTCAAGTGATTTGGGAAAATAAATATTCAATTAGCTGCATTCTCCCACAAATTCCCGATGACATACTGAATTTTAGAATTGTTGAGGCTGGGTGCAAACATTTTCTTACACAGTTGCCAATCCACCATTTGCTGAGTATTTACTTATATACATACACAGAGATCCACACATTTAAAATACAACTGGGCAAAAAAAGACATAGAACAGAAAAGAGAAGGGTCCAACTGTGAACTAGGGTCCTTAGGAAGTCTATTTTTCTAACTGAAACTACTAAGGTGACACAACGGATCTCTAATAAACTTGCTTTGTAAGAGTTGAACACCAGTCAAGGCTCTCTTCTTTGGGGGGGAATTGTTATTTTACATCTACAAATTATAAAGCTTCTTCTACAGCATAACAAAGCTGATGTGATGTGCTGGAGCTGAAAACATATCATCACCAACAAAAGGAAGCAATCTCAAGCTGCTTTGTTTTTTGTTTAAACTTCATTTATTAGTCAATTTGTTGTTTGTTCTTCTCTATAATATTAAAAGAAAAAAACATTTTGGTAAAAGAACAGAAATTTTAAAAAGCATTATCTAAATCATGGTAAGACTCATTCAGGTCTTGGATACTGTGAACTAAATGCAATGCTTGTTTTTTGTCTTATAGACTGACAGCTCTCCCACTTTAACATAAGCACTCATTTCATACTATCCTAACTTATATGTCATTTGCTCCATTGGTAATGGAGTACTAAAAACCACAATTAAAATTGTTTTTTTCTCCCTGTTTTATTTCTTGGTTAATTGCAAGGTTCAAAGAAATCACTCTAAATAACTCCCTTTTAAAATTCTCAGTTTTGCTCATTTTTGTGCTCTCTTTAAAAAAGAATATGGCATGGGTCTTATTAATGTCATTAGTTGTGATGCCTGCTGAGAGAAAATGCTCATTTCGTGAGCATGGAATCAATTTTCTGAATTAAAAAGGTTTTTGTGAGGGTACTTCTTGCATAGTGTTTATTTTCTCAGAAGCCTTCACTGTAGGAAATGCTTTAATTAATGTGGTAGGTACCAGATTACCAAATACACATTTATGTATTTGTAATACATATGAAATCATATGAAATTTCTTGAAACAAGTTCCTTCACTGCTTTCAGTTATCCAACCTTGCTGCAATCTTAAATGCACTAGGAAGTGTAAAAGGACTTTAAGAAGCTTCCTTCCCCAGGATGATTACATAGACATTTCCTAGCTTCATATTTGTGGATTTGGGAACAAAGGTTATTCTTGAGTGAAGCAACATCTCATGAGTGAAAAGAGATTAGGAAACAGAGAGGGCAGGTGAGGAGAGGGGAGACAAGGGGAAGAGGGCATTATATACTCAACTTAGGAACCACTAGGTTAACAGGTCAAGGACAGAAGAACTGGGAGGTGCCAAATAATATTACGGTACCATGCTCTGGGGCCACTACTGAAGGATAGGTAAAAAAAAAAAGTGGTGGTGGGTCAGGGAGGGGAAACTCAAACGACAATTACTATAAGGAAAGACACCAGACTCAAAGACATAAAGTTCAACCCAGAATACTGAGATAAAGACAGTGCCCCCAGGAGCCAGCTCAGGGGTAGAAATGGTAATGCCTAACACAGATACAGCCACTGCTGTGACAACGGGCACAGGTGAGTACCCCAAAGACCACTGCCTAAGTCTTTAAAGGAAATGCTTATGATATGGGGCTTTTACAGAAACAAGGAATACTAGAGAAGAGTGCAAAAAAGTGAGGTGTAGAATGGAAACTTAGCATTATTTTTAAAAAATGGTCAGAGGAATACAGAAAAGAGGGGGATGCTGGGTTTTTTAAAGGACAGTACAATTACATTAATCCAAACTATCTGATACATTCTGACTTTACAAGCACTGAAATTAATGGGAAATATTTAGAAATAGCACACATTCAGAGATGCATACTCCTCTTCCACATACCTTATGATCAGATATCTAAATATTTTAAATGTCGGGATGTAGTCACTATGATGCTAACAAACACTATTGAAATGACATTAAATGAAGGAACAATAGATGCCAAAAAAGCTTCTGTTCTGTGTTTCCTGAAAAGTAGATGGGCCAAAATGAAAACTATTACTGGACCACCTATTGTATTTGAGGGTGAGGTATATATACACACACACACACACACACACACACACACATATTTTAAAGTATTTTAAAATTCTGTATATATTGCAAATTTCTGTTTGCTCCAAAATGCCATCCACTACACTTTGTAGATGATATAAATAGTAGACAATAAATGTTTACTAAATAAGACTTTGAAAGAATGTGAACCTAATGGAATATATATATATATATATATATATATAAAGGACAATCTGTATACAATGAATTCCAGGATATACTTTAGTGAAAAAAAAAAAAGATGCATTATAGGGTGTAGAATATGCCAACTTATAGGAGGAAAGTATACACACATACATGCATTTACATGTCCTTACAAACACATGTGCATTTAGAATTTTTTGGAAAAGACAATTAAGAGTAAATAAAAAGTTAATGAAAATGATTATCTACAAAGGAAAGAGGTAACTGGGACTGAAAATACACTCATTTTTTAAAAATACAGTTTCTCTTTGGACCCATGTAGATTGTTTTACAGAATTACAAAACAAAATGAAAAATTTTTAAGTACCTAGAAATTAAAATCAAAACAAAACAAAGAACCCATGAATAAGCAAGTTTGTAAGCTAAACCACAAAGAAGATATTTTAAGTAATTTAAAAAATGTTTAAATCATTTTATCTTGAAAAAATTTCAGATTTAGAAAATAACTGAATATTTTGCTTCTAAACATAGCCACCAGTTTTCGAGTTATGTAATTCTGCTCTCATGGAGCTTTATCATTCTTAAAAAAATAGTTTTATTGCAATAAAAATGATGAGGTTTCTAACCACCCAGTCTCTCCTTAAGATTTCCAACCACTCAACCTCTCCATAGATTTCCAATCGTGTGCAGACAAAAGGAAGATGCCATCAGAACTTGTCCAGAAGTGTTGCTTAAACGATGCCTGACCTGACCTTTTGAAGTAAAGCAGTGAAAACATGACCCAAATAAGACTGCTATACAAAACTGGGAAGTGGGCCCCCAAAGTATTATATCCCAGAGTCCCAGTGCTGGAGCTGACCCCATAATAGTCACAGTTGCCATCCACTTTTTTCAAAGGCAGCATGGCATGGTGATGATGAACAACAGGGCCTTGGGAGTTAGACAGAACTGAGTTTAAATGTGGGCTCCATAATTTATTAATACTTCACTGATATGTGAATGTAAACAAGTCACTTAACCTCAGTTCAGCTTCAATTCCTTTATCTGTAAAAAAATGGGCATAATAATTACCTGTAACAGATTGCAATGAGAACTATCAAGACATTTCTTCACAAGATACCTTGCATTACTAAAATGCTAAATAAATGTTAGCCATAGCCAGTTTTGGTATATAACTATATAATTAACTTTTGTCACTGTAAAACTATTTTATTTTAAACCCACAAACTTCTATTCTTAACCATATTGGAAATATAGAAATAATCTTCCAACTAGAGGATCGATGGAAATGAGGTAAGTTCTACCCATTATATTTGACAAAATTCCATAATATTCTGTCTCTATCTCAAAGTCATTAGAATTAAAATTCTTTATTGTTTTGTTAAAAACCATGATAATAATGTCTGCTAAGTATGAAAGTTTAGTTGGAACAGAACTTTCTTTTCCCACTCAATTAGAAAACTGAAGAAATATTTTAACTCACTGGGACAACAGACAGTAAAAAAAAGGACTATGATTCCTACAGAAAGGGAAATGAATGGAGTGCACACCTAATTATATAGGTCTGGCTATCATTTTCTACTTTTCAGAACAAGGAGGAAAAGTTGAGTGTGGCAGTGTAACTGAGTTGAAGAGACAAGAAAACATGTTTCAGTAAGGGTGAAGGAGACGGAATGTTGAGGGCAGAGTATCAAAGAGAAGGGGGCTAAGGTATAGAAAGAGCTCCAAAAATCTGTACAAAGAACGCCATAATAATAATTTGTGCATGTATAGGTTGAAACTCCATGAGGCTGGGCAAAGAAAGCAGGGAAAAATTGGAGCTCTAACCAGTCACAGTGGAGAGACCTTGCTAAACACTAAAGACATCAGTAGAGACTTCAGAAAATTACATGTAAGTGCTGAAGCTAAAGTAAGTCCTAGAACAAACGCTACTCTAGATCTGGACAATGAAGGAAGAGGCAAATTGTAAAGCATAATGAAAAGGAAAGCTAATCACTAAAAGAGACCTATAAATGACAGCAATGAAGGCATTACAAAGCAGGAAATCCAAACTTTTTTAGAAATATCTTCAACAATTTAAAAGAGATTGAATATAATGAGGTGAGAAATAGAAGACATACAGACAAAAAGGAGCTTCTAGAGTTGAAAAAATACATTATCTTAAATGAGAAACTCACCAGATGAACTGGAGAAAGAAATGGCAACCCACTCCAGTATTCTTGCCTGGAGAATCCCAGGGATGGAGGAGCCTGGTGGGCTGTTGTCCATGGGGTCGCACAGAGTCGGACACGACTGAAGTGACTGAGCATGCATGCATGCATTGCAGAAGGAAATGGCAACCCACTCCAGTATTCTTGCCTGGAGGATCCCAGGGACGGGAGAGCCTGGTGGGCTGCTGTCTATGGGGTCGCAGAGTCAGACACGACTGAAGCGACTTAGCAGCAGCAGCAGCACCGGATGAATAGAAGATTAGACAATGTATGAAAGACATAGCAACAGGAATTTCCCACATATAAAGCACATTTTTCAAGAGATAAAAAAGACTGAAAATAAAATAAAACATTGAAGCTCAGTGACATGTGGGACAATATTAAGGGGTCCAACACACAGAAAAGAATCCTGGAGAAATGATGTCCCAAATTTCCCCCAATGTTATATAAGATATAAGCCCACAGATAAAAGAAGCTCAAAGAATCTTGAGAGTAAAATGCAAAAAAAGTCACCAAAATTTTATGTGATTAACAAATCACATAAAACCAGTGATAAAAACAAAATTTTAAAAGAAGAGGAGAAAACACCACATAAAGGATAAATAAATATAAAACATCAGTTCATAATATTAAGGCTGTCAATTGATCAAGAAGGCAAAACAATCTTAAATGTGTATGATATAATAACAAAACATCAAAATACATGAAAGAGGGACAGGGGCAAGATAGGGATAGGGGGTTAAGAGGTACAACCTATTAATAAATAAGCGATAATGATATATAACACAGAGAATATAGCAATACTTTATTTTAAAAATACATGAAAGACAAAAATGGAATAAATTCATGAAACAAATCCACAATTAAATTAATAAGCAGAAAGATAATAAAGATATGGAAGATTTGAGCAATATTTTTAGCTAGCTTGAAATAATATTCATAGAACACTACACACAAGGGCAGATTATGCCTTCTACTTAATTGTACATGGAACATCTGCCAAAATAGGCCATATTCTGGGCCACTAAAAGGAAAGTCTCAAATGTAAAAGGATTCATGCCATACAAAGTATGTTCTCTGATCATAATGAAATGAATTTAGAACTCAATATTTGAAGCTAAATATTTGGAAAATAAATAAAAACACTTCTAAATAACCCATGGGAAACCAAAAAGGAAAAAGAGAAAATTTTCTGAACTAATAAAAACATGGAATGTCAATAAAGCAGAACTAAGGGAGATATTTATAGCATTAAACACATACGTTAGAAGGGAATAAAGCTCTCCATTGAACGGTTAGCTTTCAACTTAAGAAACTAGAAAAAACATGAGTAAATTAAACCAAAATAAGGCCATGAAAGGAAAAAAATAGAGCCCAACATGAGAATAAATGAAATGGGAAAAAAAGGCAAACACCAGAGAAAAACAAACAGAACACAGTTTCTTGAAATAGGTCAGTGAAACTGATAAACCTCTGGCCAGATTGATCAAGATAAAAAAGAAAAGAGATGAGTTAATCCAAGGACAAAGACATGACATTAGTGGATTTTACAATAATAAATGTAATGTAATAAACAACTTCATGCCAGTAAATTTCATCAACTTGGGTAAAATGGACAACTTCTAGGAAAGATGTAAACCATCAAACTTTCTTCAGTTCAATTCAGTTACTCAGTCGTGTACGACTATTTACGACCCCATGGACTGCAGCAAACCAGGCTTCCCTGTCCATCACCAACTCCCAGAGTCTACTCAAACTCATGTCCATTGAGTCAGTGATGCCATCCAACCACTTCATCCTCTGTTGTCCCCTTCTCCTCCTGCCTTCAATCTTTCCAAGCATCAGGGTCTTTTCCAATGAGTTGGTTCTTTGCATCAGGTGGCCAAAGTATTGGAGTTTCAGCTTCAACATCAGTCCTTCCAATGAAGATTCAGGACTGATTTCCTTTAGGATGGACTGGTTGGATCTCCTGGCAGTCCAAGGGACTCTCAAGAGTCTTCTCCAACACCACAGTTCAAAAGCATCAATTCTTCGGTGCTCAGTTTTCTTCACAGCCCAACTCTCACATCCATACATGACCACTGGAAAAACCACAGCCTTGACTAGATGGACCTTTGTTGTTAAAGTCTCTGTTTTTTTGATATGTTGTCTAAGTTGGTCATAGCTTTTCTTCCAAGGAGCAAGCGTCTTTTAATTTCATGGCTGTAGTCACCATCTGCAGTGATTTGGAGCCCCCCAAAATAAAGTCTGTCACTGTTTCCATTGTTTACCCACTGATTTGCACAAAGTGATGGGACCAGATGCCATGATCTTAGTTTTCTGAATGTTGAGCTTTAAGCCAACTTTTTCACTTTCCTCTTTCACTTTCATCAAGAAGCTATTTAGTTCTTTTACACTTTCTGCCATAAGGGTGGTGCATATCTGCATATCTGAAGTTATTGATATTTCTCCTGGCAATCTTGATTCCAGCTTGTGCTTCCTCCAGCCCGACATTTTGCACGATGTACATTACATATAAGTTAAATAAGCAGGGTGACAATATACAGCCATGACATATTCCTTTCCTGATTTTGAACCAGTCTGTTGTTCCATGTCCAGTTCTAACTGTTGCTTCTTGACTTGCATACATATTACTCAGGAGGCAGGTCAGGTGCTCTGGTATTCCCAGCTCGTTAAGAATTTTCCAGTTTGTTGTGATTCACAGTCAAAGGCTTTGGCATAGTCAATAAAGCAGAAATAGATGTTTTTCTGGAACTCTCTTCTTTTTTGATGATCCAGCAGATGTTGGCAATTTGATCTCTGGTTCCTCTGCCTTTTCTAAATCCAGCTTGAATATCTGGAAGTTCATGGTTCACATACTGTTGAAGCCTGGCTTGGAGAATTTTGAGCATTACTTTGCTAGCATGTGAGATAGAGTGCAATTTTGTGGTAGTATGAACATTCTTTGGCATTGCCTTTCTTTGGGATTGGAATGAAAACTGACCTTTTCCAGTCCTGTGGCCACTGCTGAGTTCTCCAGATTTGCTGGAAACTTGCTTAAGAAGAAATAAACTGAATAGTCCTATACTATATTAAAAATAGAATTTCTAGTTAAAAACCATCCTTCAAAGAAAACTTCAACCCAAATGGCTTCACTGATGAATTCTACCAAACAATCAAGAAATAGTATCAATTCTACACTAACCACTCTCAAAAATTAAAAAGGAAAGAATACTTTCCAATTCATTCCATGAGGTCAGCATTCCCTCAATACTGAAACCAGATATTACAAGAAAGACATTACAAGAAACTTATAGGTAAACATCCAATTTCCAGGAATAAAGTTTGGCTTAGCACTATAAAAATCAAACTATAATTCACCATGTTAATAAACTGAATAATTAACACATCAAATCTATTTGAGAAAATCCAACATCCATTCTTGATAAATAGTCTCAGCAAACTCAGTCTGTTAATAGAGGGAAACTTCTTCAACTTTAATATTGACATATTCCTGAAAATAGTCAAATTACCAAAACTGACACAAGAAGAAATAGAAAAATAGTCTTGGATAGCCTTGTATCTATTATAGAAATTGCATATACAATTTAAAATCTCCCCATAAAGAAAAGCCCAGGCTAGATGGCTTCATGGATGAATTCTAACATACATTAAGAAAAATAAAGACTTTCATGGTGGTCCAGGGTTTAAGAATCTGCCTTCCAATGCAGGGGATACGGGTTCAATCCTCGGTCAGGGTACTAAGATCCCACATGCCTTGGGGCAACAAAGCCAGAGCACTCTCAAGCCTGTCTGCCACAACTAGAGAGCCTGCATTGCAACTAGACAGCCTGCACTGCAACTAGAGAGCCTGCAGGCAGCAACTATTAGTCCCATGCACCACTAGAGAAGCCTGCATCCTGCAACGAAGAATTTGTGCTACAACGAAGAAGGAATGCAGCCGCCCCCCAAAGTAAGACCAATTCAACACAAACTTTTCAAAAAGAGGAGAAAGGAGTTCATTATATGAGATTGGTATAACTAGATTCTACTGATAACATGTGCTTTGTCACTCAGTCGTGACCAACTCTTTATGACCCCAGGGACTGTAGCCCACCAGGCTCCTCTGTCCACTGGGATTCTCCAGGCAGAAATACTGGAGTGGGTTGCCATGCCCTTCTCCAAGGTATCTTTTCAACCGAGGGATCGAACCCTGGTTTCTCGCATGAAAGTGAGTGAAGTCACTCAGTCGTGTCTGACTCTTTGCGACCCGGTGGACTGTAGCCTACCAGGCTCCTCCATCCATGGGATTCTCCAGGCGAAAATACTGGAGTGGGTTGCCATTTCCTTCTCCAGAGGATCTTCCCGAACCCAGGTCTCCTGCATTGCGGGCAGACGCTTTAACCTCTGAGCCACCAGGGCAGATGACTCTACTGATAACAAAGCCAGTAAAAACTTTAAAGAGAAAACTGGAAAGCAATATCCTTAATAACCATTGATACAAAGATCCCTTAAAATATTGACTCTGTTGTTCAGTCATTAAGCTGTGCCCATCTCTGCAACCCCATGGACTGCAGTAGCCAGGCTTCCCTGTCCTTTGGCATCTCCCAGAGTGTGCTCAAATTCATGTCCATTGAGCTGGTGAAGCTATCTAACCATCTCACCCTCTGCCACCGTGCCCTCTTCTTCTTTTGCCCTTGATCTTTCCCAATGAGTCAGCTCTTTACATCAGGTGGCCAAAGTACTGGAGCTTCAGCTTCATCATCAGTCCTTCCAATGAACATTCAGGGTTGATTTCCTTTAGGACTGACTGGCTTGATCTCCTTGCCTTCCAAGGGACTCTCAAGAATCTTCTCCAGTACCACAATTTGAAAGTATCAGTTCTTTGGTGCTCAACCTTCTTTATGGTCCAAATCTCACATCTGTAGAGGACTACTGGAAAAACATAGCTTTGACTAGACATATCTTTGTCTAGGGCAAAGTGTCTAGGGCAAAATGATTCTAAAAATACCCAACAGCAATACCACATGCTCTTCTAGAACCATGCCATTCCCCATCAAAACAGGGTGCATTTCCTGTTCTCCTGAGTCTAGGTCGTTAAAAATGATATGACTTCAACTTGGTTCTCTGTGTGTCTTTTTTTTTTTTTATTATTATTCTGTATGTCTTTTGATTTCAACATTTACCCTTAGAACTCAGCTGTCATGCTTTGCGAAAGCCTCTCAACATGGAAGGGCCATGTGAAATGTGGCCAAGAGTCCTAACTAAGGTCTTTAAGTCAACAGCCAGCATCAACTGCCAGATGTGTGAATGAGTGAACTTGCAGATGACTACATTCCCTAGTCTTCAAAGATCATGCCTCAGACATGTGAACATACAAACTCTGTTCTTGCTGTGCACTGTTCAAATTTATGGCTCCCAGAATCTGTGAACATAGTAACATATGCCACTAGATTTTGGGGTAATTTGCTATGCAGCCATAGTACCTACAACACCAATGCGGTCAGGCAAAATGTTCTGATCAGAGCTGCCTATTAAGCAGTACATGAAAATGAATTTTTGATTCTGTTTCTTTGAGCTAGAGTGACATCACTGATGGTGTCATATTGTACATTCCATTTCTTGACACATTACTTATGTGCAAACATTTGTTGAGCATTTACATGTATAAAAATTTAAGATTGCTTAAAAGTTGGTAAGTTTCAAAAGGTCAAACCTGAACCTAAGTCTTCCTTGTACTTACTCAGGGCACTATAATTCCTATAACAGTAGTCACCACAGCTATTGGTAACTAGACTGGCCAACTAGAATATTTTCGTTGTAACTCTGAAATCTTCCTTCCTCATCCAGTTCCATGGTCTTTCTTCTTACCATTACTTTCAGCTCTCTTAGTTCCGTCATCCATCATGTTTGCCTCCCATAGTGTAATACCTCCCACTAAATACAAGCTGGAATCAAGACTGCCGGGAGAAATATCAATAACCTCAGATATGCAGATGACACCACCCTTATCGCAGAAAGTGAAGAGGAGCTAATAAGCCTCTTGATGAAAGTGAAAGAGGAGAGTGAAAAAGTTGGCCTAAAGCTCAACATTCAGAAAACGAAGATCGTGGCATCCAGTCCCATCACTTTATGGCAAATAGATGGGGAAACAGTGGAAACAGTGTCAGACTTTATTTTTTTGGGCTCCAAAATCACTGCAGATGGTGACTGCAGCCATGAAATTAAAAGACGCTTACTCCTTGGAAGAAAAGTTATGACCAACCTAGATAGCATATTCAAAAGCAGAGACATTACTTTGCCAACAAAGGTCCGTCTAGTCAAGGCTATGGTTTTTCCTGTGGTCATGTATGGATGTGAGAGTTGGGCTGTGAAGAAAGCTGAGTGCCGAAGAATTGATGCTTTTGAACTGTGGTGTTGGAGAAGATTCTTGAGAGTCCCTTGGACTGCAAGGAGATCCAACCAGTCCATTCTGAAGGAGATCAACCCTGGGATTTCTTTGGAAGGAATGATGCTAAAGCTGAAACTCTAGTACTTTGGCCACCTCATGAGAAGAGTTGACTCATTGGAAAAAACTCTGATGCTGGGAGGGACTGGGGGCAGGAGGAGAAGGGGACGACCGAGGATGAGATGGCTGGATGGCATCACGGACTCGATGGACGTGAGTCTGAGTGAACTCTGGGAGATGGTGATGAACAGGGAGGCCTGGCGTGCTGCGATTCATGAGGTCGCAAAGAGTCGGACACGACTGAGCAACTGAACTGAACTGATGGTGCAATCCACCCATACAGTTCTCATCTCCTAAATTTTAGGCTAATTACTGCTGCTGAGGGACTTATCAGCATGTTGATAAGTGCTGCTACAAACTCCTCACATCCAGGCACAGCTCAGCCCCTTAGGGAAACTAGCAATTTCTCCTCATATCTCCTTTCCATTCCTCTGAAGTGCAGTTACAAACTCTCTTATCTCTCTACTCTCTATTACCCAATTACTCTCAGTGGGTGGCTCCACTTTCTTTTTCACACACACACACATACACACACACACACACACACATCAGGTTTATCAGCTGAGGGCTTTAATGTCCTCTGCTTTCTCCTTCTGCCTGAAGCCCCAACTCTATCAGTGCCCAGTCTTCCTGTTGTCTCAGTGGAAGAGGGGCCCGCTTCCCATCTATGCTTTAGACCCAATTTCCAACATGTTTATCAAAGACCTCTCTCCATCAGTATATCCTTTTGCTTTCTATTAGCTCATTGACCCCTAGCATAAAAAGATGCTGAAGTCCCTCCCATCTTAAACTCTACTCCTATTCCACAGGGCCCTCCACCTACCACTCACTGTCTCTTCTGCCCAGTCTAGTCTCTTGAACATTATTCTGTATTTACTTTCTCTACTTCCATACTTCCCTGGTGGCTCAGACAGTAAAGAATCTGCCTGCAATGCAGCAGACCCAGGTTTGATCCCTGGATTGGGAAGATCTCCTGGAGAAGGAAATGGCAACCCACTCTAGTATTCTTACCTGGAGAATCCCATGGACAGAGGAGCCTGTCAGGCTACAGTCCATGGGATCACAGAGTCTGCATGACTGAGCAACTAACACACACACACACACTTTCTTACTATCCATTCCTACCTCAGTTCAGTTCAGTTTAGTTGCTCAGTCGTGTCTGACTCTTTGCAACTCCATGGACTGCAGCGGGCCAGGCTTCCCTGTTCATCACCAACTCCCGGAGCTTGCTCAAACTCATGTCCATCAAGTCGGTGATGCCATTCAATAATTTCATCCTCTGTTGTCCCCATCTTCTGCCTTCAATCTTTCCCAGCATTAGGGTCTTTTCCAATGAGTCAGTTCTTCGCATCAGGTGGCCAAAGTATGGGAGCTTCAGCATCAGTCCTGTCAATGAATATTCAGGACTGATTTCCTTTAGGATGGACTGGTTGGATCTCCTTGCAGTCCAAGGGACTCTCAAGAGTCTTCTACAACACCACGGTTTAAGAGCATCAGTTCTTCAGTGCTCAGCTTTCTTTATAGTCCAACTCTCACATCCATACCTGACTACTAGAAAAACCATAGCTTTGACTAGACGGACTTTTGATGGCAAAGTAATGTCTCTGATTTTTAATATTTCTTCCTCAACCTACTACAATCTGGCTTCTATCCCCAGGACAACACTGAAACTGCTTTGGTCAAGGTTCCCACTGATTTCCATGTTGCCAAATTCCATGGACATTGTAGTTATTTTCTCATTTGGTCTCTTTATAGCATGTGAAACCATAGAAAATCTCTCAGCTTCTGTGACAGCATCCTCTGTGACACATGATAATATTCCTACTTCTCTCTCCTCTTTCTGGTTCCTTTCTCTTGACCCATCCCTTCTTAAAAGGTAAGTGTTCCTCAGGATCCTAAGCTTGACTGTGTTTTATTTCCACTGTGATCCTTTAATGTCTTGTCTTTGAGCAATCATTTCTATTTCCAGGATTCCATCTGTTACCTACTTGATGATGCTAAAATCTTTCCTCTGTTGCTCTGACATTGGTCCTAAGTTTTAGAGTAAAGTTTCTAAGTGCCTACTTGTCATCAACATTTATATTTCAAGTGTTCCTCAGACCTAACATGGTCAAAACTCATTTATTCTCCCTGATCCACTTACCATTTGATAGTGTCTCTGTTTTTATAAAATAAATAGCATTGTTATCCATTTGGTTGCATGAACCAAAAATGTGGGTGTTTCTTAGAATTTTCCTTGAACTTAAACCCAATACCAAGTTCCACTGATTGAATCTCCTGAATCTCCTCATTTAGTCCCTCTTCTCTATCAGAGACTATTGCCAAATCTTGGATTCAGGCGCTTGTCTCTTATGTGGACCACTGCAACTTCCTAGCTGGTTCTCCCTCCTTATCCAGCCTCTACTATGCTACTTTACCAGTCTTCCTAAAATACAAAGCTCACTGTATGACTCTCCGACTTAAAATATACCAGTGGCACCCCAGTGTCTAGAGAACACAGTTCAAACTTCTTAGCACTGCTCACAAGACATTCATAACCTAACTGGTGTATCTCTCACGCTTCCCTCCCTTTCAACTCTGACAAAACCAAACTACTTGTACTTTCCTAAACATGCCTTGCTAATAATTCACTGCTCCACATCCTCATGCATATTTTCCCCTTACTTTTCATGGCCCACCACCACCAAGTCCATGTATGAATTCCTTACCTTGTCACAATGGAATGTCATATACCCTCTGTTCAACAGGGAATGCTTATCTTTTTATATCTGTTCTGCTGTGTGTTAGTTTACTATGGTGGCTGCATGAAACTACTTCAAACCTTGTGGCTTAAAACAACATCAAGTTGTTCTCACACAGTTCTGGATGTCAGAACTGCAGTGAGTCTTACAGGGTCAATATCAAGTTGTTAGCAGGGTGGTTCCTCTGGAGGCTTAAGTGAAGAATCAGGTCCATGTCTCTTACAGTGTCTAGAGGCTGCTGACAATTCCTGGCTCGTGGCCATATCACCCCAATTTCTGCTTGCTTTGTCCAATTGCCTCTTCCTATAGCCAAGTCTCCATCTTCTCACTTATCAATATCCTTGTGAATACATTGAGCCCAACTGTATGATCCAGGCTTCCCTGATAACTCAGTTGGTAAAGAATCTGCCTGCAATGCAGAAGACCCCAGTTTGATTCCTGGGTTGGGAAGATCCCTTGGAGAAGGCAAAGGCTACCCACTCCAGTATTCTGGCCTGGAGAATCCCATGGACTATGTAGGCCATGAGGTTGCAAAGAGTTGGACACGACTGAGCAACTTTCACCTGTATGATCCAGGATAATCTCCCCATCCTAAAATTTTTAATTTTATCACATCTGCAAGATCCCTTTTTGAATGTATGGTAACATATTCACAAGTTCTGGATTCAGATATCACCATCTTTGGGCTGTGGGGGAGCATCATTCCACCTTGCACACCTGTAATGATAATCATTTTATATGTATGCCTCCCTGACGGCACTATGACTTCCTTTCGGGTGGGTATATTTTTCTCACTATCTGACATACAGTAAGAAATTAATAAAGGTCTGTTAAATAAATCTAACAAAGGATTTACATTGGGAAGTAAGAGTTGAAATAAGACTGGTCTCATAATGTGGGTCTAGATAGCGAACATCAGAAAAATCAAACATCAGAATTTTAATTCAATCCTGAAACAATAGGAAAACAGGGAGAACCACTAATAATTATATGTTCCCCAAAATTGGGAAAAATGATGAAGGAAGATAAAAATGGTAGTAGTTAGCAGAATAAATTAGATGGGATGGAACTAGAGAGTATGCAGTAAGATTCCTACAGTAGTTGGGCAATGAGAAGATTAGGGCCTGACTGAGGTATTGGTAAGTAGGAATGGAAAAGAGAGAGAAAGGTTTAAGATTTATGTTGTTATTAAAAATGATTATAATAACATTATTATAAATGATATTATTAAAAATGATAAATTAGCCTTAACAATGAGACAGCTGGTGGCACTACTCCACAATATATCTGTTAGCATTTATATAATGCATAGTACTGAAGAGATTCACCCTGATCACACCGCCGTCCTTATACCTATGCTTTAAACTTTTATTTTCATAGAAACATGCTGGCTTTTACTTTAACATACAGAGTGATAATGGTTCCAGCAAAACTCATTTGAACATTCAATATTATTCTACATCATCTATTTAGGTAACATATGTGAAACCCTAATATCACAGGAACAAATACCCAACATGGACTAATCCAATACTCTAAATCAAACCGTGGATCTATTCTATTTAAATGGATGATTCTTCAGGTAGAATTTGACTTTTGAACTTTAATTTTGTGGAAGTGATAAAAATCAATACTAAAAATTCTACTTTGGAAGAAATAATATTTTGTTACTCAACATTTCAGGGGAATAAGTGGCTCAGATGGTAAAGCATCTGCCTACAATACGGAAGACCTGGGTTCAATACCTGGGTCAGGAAGATCCTCTGGAGAAGGCAATGGTAACCCACTCCAGTACTCTTGCCTGGAAAATCCCATGGACAGAGGAGCATGGTAGGCTGCTACAGTCCATGGGTTCGCAAAGAGCCGGACACGACTGAGCGACTTCACTCACTCACTCACCGTTTCAGGGGAGTAAGTAATAGGAGAAAAAGACAAGCAAACAAAGCACTGCCAAGTATTACAGATAGGGTTGCTTGATAAGATATCTCACCACTGTCATACACTCCATCCCCATTCCATCTACTATCTTTCAGCTCCAAATTCACCCTTCACTGCCTGCCCTGCACTGTTGAAGCTGGACTCTAAGTATCTTTCCAGCTGGCACAAAATTAAGTTTTGTCAGTAAAGGGCACTGGAGGTTTGCCCTCTTGGTTCCAATGTTTTTTTTTTTTCTTTTGGTCAGGCTCCTGCAGTAGGTACACTTGTATTTGCAGTGCCCATTGCCCAGCAGCACGCAGCACCTATCCATGGGCAGGCAACAAGGCAGCAGAGCTTCCTCCAGCACACTCTCCGGCAGCCAGCTGAAAGTTCAAAGGAGAGACATGTCCTCAACTAAGGATGGCTTCCCCTGGACTTTGGAGGGCAAATTTCCAAGTCCCACCACCACAGTGTCTCAGTGAACTTCTTTGTATCTATTGACCCAGGGTCATGCCCTCTCCTACAAGGTTTGGATCTCAGCCACGCCAGGAGGGAGGCTAGTCATCTTGGGAGTGTTCTGTTTCAGCTCCTGGGTTTGTGGCTGCTCTCTGTCTGCTATTCTTGTATTTTTCAGAGTTCTCTAGTTCTGACTAGCCAATTCCCCACTATTCATGTCTCCTGGTAATAATTTTTTCATATTAAACTTTGCCTGTTCAAATTACTGTTTTGTTTCTGTCTCCTGACTGGACCTTGACTGATATACCACCTCCACTCAGAGGGGAAAAAAAGGCAAAACCATTCTGACTGGGCTCTAAGAGGCCTTTGAAATGACCAGATTATCTAAAGTGATAAAATATTCCCTGGAAATATACTAGAAATTCTTTCTGTGGGAGAAATGATTGTCTGGAATTATGGAAATTAAACAGGTCATGTACAGAATCAAAGGAAAGAGAAACATCAGTTTTAGCATTATTTTAGAACACGTGTACACCTGTGGCAGATTCATGTTGATGTGTGGCAAAACCAATATTGTAAAGTAAAAAAAATAAATAAAAAATAGAATCAAACATTTATAAAATGTATTATAAAACCAACAGCAGCAACTATGTTTCATTTCCTGGATTTTTTACTTTATCTGCACCTGCCTATTCTAATGAAATCAAACTAGATCTGCATTCACCTCTAAGGACCTCCACACATGAGAATTTTATGACATGTTCAGGACTCTTGAGCTTTCTGATATCCACGACACAACTGGTTGACAGATGATTTGTTCTTCCAAATTGTTTTACAGACCTAAAATTCTTACTAAAAATGAAAAACATTTTATAGTTCAAAAGGTAATCAATATCTGTTTCATTATTAATCTTTTGAGAAGACTGCCAAACCATATTACAAAAAAATCAGCCTGCCTAAAATAATTTCCCTATCTTTTGATTACCAAAAATATTAAAATTCAGTTTTAATAAACAGTGCCAGACTAGATTTTTAAATAGTCTCTTTCTAACTGCAGAACACAATATGTCCTTATTTTGATCTCCTGTTTATAGTGACAAATTATGCACTGCCGTCATATATATCCTGAATTGGTACTTGATTTGATTCTTTGGCAGAATTTTAGTACTACTTTAGAATGGAGTAGCTACCAGCTATTACCACCTCACTCAACAATGAAGGCAACTAAGTTTAACAAATAAAAATTGGAGAAGGAAGGGCAACCCACTCCAGTATTCTTGCCTGGAGAATTCCATGTACAGAGGAGCCTGGCAGGCCACAGTCCAAAGGGTCACAAAGACTCAGACATGACTGAGTGACTTTCACTTTCAAGTTTAAAAATTACTCAGTGTGGCAGATTAAAGACAGCCAGAAATTAGTCATCATCTCTCCCATTCAGAGATGAGATCTATGTCCCCTCTCTTTCTGTCTTTAGGTGGTCTACATGGCTTCTCTGACCAGTAAAACATAGAGGAAATGAAACTATGCCAGTGAACCTGATGGAGCATTTTCATTAATATATCACCCAAGGAAAAGGTTAGTTTTCATTCCAATCCCAAAGAAGTGTAATGCCAAAGAATGTTCAAACTACCACACAATTGCACCCATTTCATGTGTTAGTAAGGTTATGCTCAAAATGTTTCAAGCTAGGCTTCAGCAGTATGAGAACTGAGAACTTCCAGATGTACAAGCTGGGTTTAGAAAATGCAGAGGAACCAAAGATCAAATTGACAACATTGGTTGGATCATAGAGAAAGCCAAGAGAATTCCAGAAAAACATCTACTTCTGCTTCATTGACTACGCTAAAGCTTTGACTGTGTGGATCACAACTAACTGTTGAAAATTCTTAAAAGAGATAGGAATACCAGACCACCTCACCCATCTCCTGAGAAACCCATATGCAGGTCAAAAAGCAACAGTTAGAACTGGACATGGAACAACGGGCTGATTTCAAACTGGGAAGGGAATACGAGAAGTCTGTATATCGTCACTTTGCTTATTTAACTTATATGCAGAGCACATCATGTGAAATGCTGGGCTGGATGAATGACAAGCTGGAATCAAGACTGCAGGGAGAAATATCAACAACCTCAGATATGCAGATGATATCACTCTAATGACAGAAAATGAAGAGGAACTAAAGGGCCTCTTGATGAGGGTCAAAGAGGAGAGTGAAAAAGCTGGCTTAAAACTTGACATTCAAAAAACTAAGATCATGGTATTTGGTTCCATCACTGCATAGCACATAGAAGGGGAAAAAGTGGAAGCAGTGACAGATTTTATTTTCTTGGGCTCCAAAACCATTGCAGATGGTGACTGCAGCTATGAAATTAAACGATGCTTGCTCCTTGGAAAGAAAGCTATGATAAATCTAGACAACATATTAAAAAGCAGAGATACCACTTTGCAAAGGACAGTATAGTCAAAACCATGCTCTTTCCAGTAGTCATGTAGAGATGAGAGAGTTGGACTATACAGAAAGCTGAGTGCTGAAGAATTGATGCTTTTGAACTGTGGTGTTAGAGAAGACTTCTGAGAGTCCCTTGGATGGCAAGGAGATCAAACCAGTCAATCCTAAAGGAAATCAACCCTGAATATTCATTGGAAGGACTGATGCTAAAGCTGAAGCTGCAATACTTCAGCCACCTGATATAAAACGCTGACTCACTGGAAAAGATCCTGATGCTGAGAAAGACTGAGGGCATGAGGAGAAGGGGGCGACAGAGGATGAGATGGTTACATAGTACCACCAATTCAATGGACATGAGTACGAACAAATTCTGGCAGATAGTGGAGGATGCAGGAGCCTCATGTGCTGTAGTCCATGGGGTTGCAAAGAGTTGGACATGACTGAGTGACTGAACAAAAGCAACAAGATCCATGTCACTATAGCACTGTGGCCTTTGGTTGAGATTGGTTTTAAAATATTGGATTTTGTGGAAGGCTAGACTAATAGTTGTCAAATTTCATTTAAAAGAAGACCTAAATATCACTTTATTATAATTTTATCCCTTTTGTTATTCTTGGCTTAATTTGAATAGTTAATAGGATCTCCTGATAAATTTCCAATTTTTCATGTAAATTGATAAAACTGTTATTAACTGTTCTGTGCTGAGGCATTAACACTATATTAAGAAAAAAAAAGTTTTAAAAGATATTAGTAATGTTTTGATTATCTTAAGACCAAACTCCAACAGAAAGTAGCCACCAGGTAAAATCTAAATGGGAAAGGTAAACACACTTGATGATTTCACTTAATAACCCTGAGAGTAAGTTTAAGAAAAAAAATAAACCTGAAAATACCCTCAAACTAACTGTAAGTGATAGAAATATACACTAAAGAGGGATTTCAATTGGTGAACTAGTCAGATATACAGTAAGTAGATATACAGTAAGTCAGATATACAGAACTAGTCAATATACAGTAAGCCAGAAGGTAAAAGGTTAATAAACCAGCAGGCTTTAATAAACACCCCAGACTTGAGTGGAAAGTTATCTTATTAGCCACTCTGGGGGCAGAGAGTTTGTAAAAAGATAACTTCCATTAGCATGCTTATTTTATTTTAAATTTTTTTTTGAAATTTGTTTTGTAGCAGTATTAGAAGAAAGGGCTTCCCTGGCAACTTAGACGGTAAAGAATCCGCTGGCAATGCAGGAGACCCAGGTTTGATCCCTGGGTCAGGAAGATCCCCTGGTGAATAAAATGGCAATCCACTCCAGTATTCTTGCCTAGAGAATCCCATGAACAGAGGAGCCTGGCAGGCTACCATCCATGGTGTTGAAAAAGCAACTAACACACACATTAAAAGAAAAAAAAATTCATGTCTTATCAGAGTTTTAAAAACTAACTTTATTATAGCTTTATTATTTTTTTAAAAAAGGAAGATGAAATAATTAAACAAATGGAAATGGCAGACTCAGGTGGGAAAGATGAAGATAACTTCAGAATGAACCTAGGATGAATCACAGTGGAGGACAGGCAAATTACGGCCTACCTACAATATGCTAAGCAAAGCTGAGGTGCTTCATAGTTTTCATCATCCTTACTCTTTGAACCAGCTCTCTGAGGGCAGTATTACTACCCTCACTTGACACCTAGGAAAGTTGATGTTTATGGAACTTAAAGTCACATCACACAGGACAGATCTGGAATGTCTGACTCAAACTCTTCCCATGCTTTTCCTATAATGGATCTATAACAAAACCTGTAAAACCTTTAGCTATAACCCACTTAATATTTAGTAACATCAAACTTTCCATG
Organism: Oryx dammah; assembly: GCF_014754425.2. Classification (NCBI taxonomy): domain Eukaryota; kingdom Metazoa; phylum Chordata; class Mammalia; order Artiodactyla; family Bovidae; genus Oryx; species Oryx dammah. Next base: position 92,954,737 of record NW_024070207.1, on the reverse strand, counting down.
AATTTAATAAGAACAAGATAGTATTGTTTTTAGCCTTGTGCAAGACACTGATGTTTTCACATAACATAAAGGGAGATGATGAAATAAAAAAAATAAAGCCTAGATTCCCAAGGTCATTAAAAGAAAAAAAATTACTGAAGAAACAAGTAATTAAGGTCAGGATGCAAGAAAAACTTAGTAACATTTTCATCCAGATATTAGATGTGCTAAAAATGTATACACTATAGAGACAAATTGGCAAAGCTTTTCAGAAAACCTGTATTATTTATAAACTTTGCACTAAATGAGTAATTTGGAAATCATTCCCAAACAGAGAAGGAAATGGCAACCCACTCTGGTATTCTTGCCTAGAAAATCCCACGGACCGAGGAACCTGGCGGGCTACAATCCATGGGGTTGTAAACATCAGACACGACTCAGTGACTAAAACCACCAACCACCACCCAAACAGTAGTCTTAAAATTCTCTGGTAGGTGTTTCTGAAGAGTATACAGAATAGATAAACTCTACCTTGTTTATGGGGATGAAATATAAGCTAAACAAAATAAAGGTAAATACCATAGACAATGCCAGGCCAATTCAAATGTGTGTGTATGTGTGCTCAGTTGTGTCCAACTCTTTGTGACTCTTTGGACTGTTAGCTTGCCAGGCTCCTCTGTCCATGGAATTCCCGAGGCAAGAATACTGGACCAGGTGGCCATTTCCTCCTCCAAGGGATCCTCCTCATCCAGGAATGGAACCCACGTCTCCTGGGTCTCCTGCACTGCAGGTGGATTCTGTTTTTCTTTTTTTGCAGGTGGATTCTTTACCTGCTGAGCCAAGCAGGGAAGCCAATTCAAATAGACTAGTGGAATTCTTTCCAAAGCATTTCAGAAATGGCACTTGTTATGTTGAAACTTTAGATTTGCTTTGAACAAAATGCCTCAGCATTATTTCCTAAGCACCCAGTAAAAATACCAAAACAAGATTCATCTGTGTCTTGAGTTGCTCTCCTTGGTTATTTACTATCAAGAACAAGGATTATCTGTCTGGATTACTAGATTTCAAGGTATCCATGTTTGATTCCTATATATATGCTCACCCTGGTACTTAGCATTCTGCATAGAATAGGTACCTAATGAGCCTTTACCCACTAAGACCGATGAGTACTTCTGTGAACTAATAAACAAGATTCTCACTAGGCAAAATGCAAATATCTAAATGGTCTAGAGAGATCTTTATCTCTGACCAGAAAAGCTGACAAGATAAAATGGTTCCATTCTTTCCCCTAGGACACTGTATACCTATTCCTTGTATATAAGTTGTAAATGTACAGCTAGAATTTTCAGTGAACTCACCCATGTAACCAGTACCCAGATCAAGAAACAGAAGATGACCAGCAAACATGTCAGAAGCCCCTATATTATGCTCCCTGACAATCACTACCACCCCCAAAAAGTAACTACTTTTTTGATGTTAAATGTCATAGATTACTTATGCTGTTTTTTTTACTTTAAATAAATGGAATCATAGGTAGGTAGTCTTTCATGCCTGGCTTCCCTCACTCATCATTTTGCTTATGAGATTCATCTATGTTTCATGTGTAACAAAGGTTCATCCATCCTCTTTACTTTGTAGTAGGTTGGTGCAAATATAATTGCGGTTTTGGATTGTGAATTTTAAATCATTATGACTAGGCTCAAACACATCTTTATTAATTAAAATAGGAACCATTACAATCAACACATTTTTGCCAACAAGAAATAAGTTGGTTTATTCCTGTAGCATGAAAATCTGTGCTTTGGGATTCAACAAACTCTTGGAGAGCATTTTCTGCCTCCTGCTGGTTGTGGAAGCATTTTGCATGCAAAAAGTTGTTGAGGTGCTTGAAGAAGGGAAAACTGGTTGGTGAGAGGTCAGGTGAATATGGCAGATGAGGCAAAACTGCATAGCCCAATTCGTTCAACTTTTGAAGTGTTGGTTGTGCAACATGCATTGTTGTGGAGAAGAACTGGGCCCATTTTGTTGACCAATTCTGACTGCAGGCATTTGGTTTTTGGTGCATCTTAACGATTTGCTGAGCATACTTCTCAGATGTAATGGTTTTGCCAGGATTCAGAAAGCTATAGTAGATCAGACCGGCAGCAGACCACCAAACAGTGACCAAGACATTTTTTTGATGCAAGTTAGACTTTGGAAAGTGCTTTGGAGCTTCTTCTTAGTCCAACCACTGAGCTGGTTGTCGCTGGTTATTGTACAAAATCCACTTTTCATCACGCAAGAAATGGTTTGTTGTTGCATAGAATAAGAGAAGACGATGCTTCAAAATGACAGTTTTTCTTGATTTGTGGTCAGCTCATGAGGCATCCACTTATCAAGGTTTTGCACCTTTCCAATTTGCTTCAAATGTCTAATGACAGTAGAATGGTCGAGGCTGAGTTCTTTGGCAACTTCTCATGTAGTTGTAAGAGGATCAGCTTTGATGATCCTCTCAATTGATTGTTGCTGACTAATGATGGCCAGCTATTATGCTCCTCATCTCCAAGGCTGTCTTCTCCTTTGCAAAACTTCTTGAACCACTCCTGCACTGTACATTCGTTAGCAGTTCCTGGGCCAAATATGTTGCTGATGTTTTGCAAGTTATCTCTGCTGCTTTATAACCCATTTTGAACTCGAATAAGAAAACCACTTGAATTTGCTTTTGGTCTAACATCATTTCCCTTCCCTAATCTAAATAAATATAAAATAAACAACAAGTAATGTCATTAGCAAAACAAAACAAAAGCAAGAAATGCACAATAAAATGATATATAACATAACCAAATTTATTTAAGAATATATTCCAATATCAAACAGCAAAGTTCAACAATGCAAAATGGCAATTACTTTTGCACCAACGGTGATGGCACCCCACTCCAGTGCTCTTGCCTGGAAAATCCCATGGATGGAGGAGCCTGGCGGGCTGCAGTCCATGGGGTCGCGAAGAGTCGGACACGACTGAGCGACTTCACTTTCACTTTCATGCATTGGAGAAGGAAATGGCAACCCACTCCAGTGTTCTTGCCTGGAGAATCCCAGGGAGGGGGGGAGCCTGGTGGGCTGCTGTCTCTGGGGTTGCACAGAGTCGGACACGACTGAAGCGACACAGGAGCAGCAGCAACAGCACTCCACTGTATGAATATACTACATTTATGCCATTCTACAGCTATTGGACATTTGGATTATTTCCAATTCAGGACTAGTATAATTCTGCTAAAAGCATTCTTGTACATGTTTTTTGGTGGACGTATGTTGAGAAATTTCTGATGGGTATATATCTAGGAGTGAAAATGCTAGGTTATTAAAGTATAGATACATCAGTTTTGGTCTATATTCCTAAATAGCTTATCAGAGTGGTTGAACTAATTTATACTCTTATTATAGTAAGAGTTTTGGTGGTTCTATGTCTTCACCAACATTTGTAATTGTCATTTTCAGTTTTTAGTAACATGGTTGGGAAAGCAGTGGTAATACCCTATGGTATTAATTTGCATGTCTCTGATGACTAATGAAGTTGTGTACAGTTTACTAATCATTTGAATAAATTTATTTTCCTGAAATATTTTCCAAGTCTTTTGTCCATTCCTGAGACTTCCTGATTTTTCTCTGGTAGCTGTACAGAAGTTACTTTGAGGATACCTAGGCTTGAATTTCTCATATAAGAAGGGTACCACCCACTACCATAACTAATTATATGACCTCATTATAGCAAGCTGTCAAGTGAGCTTCCATACCAAAGTAGTCTAGATATGCTAGAGTGCTAAGTCAGGTAAGAAGGGATAGATAAGCACAGTATTAAAATCATGTGATAATCAAAGTATTAGAATTAGGACTCCAACTTTGGAGTTGTAACCATCAAAGCGTAATAACAGCATTTACTTTTTACAGATGTAATCTTTGCAAAAGAGCATAAACTTTCTTCTGCTCATCAACTATTACATTGTTCTTTTATTTTGTTATCCCGAGTATGTGTGAGTGAGTGAGTTTGTGTGTGGGCATGCTCAGTCATTTCTGATTCTCTGTGACCCCATGGACTATACCCTATCAGGCTCCTCTATCTGTGGAATTTTCCAGGCAAGAATACTGTAGTGGGGTGCCGTCTCTTCCAGAGGAGTTGGTATCAATATAATTCTGAGACTTGCTGTTTCTTTTTTCTGTTGGAACCATATGTTATATTTTATTTATGTGCTCAGTTGTATCCAATTCTCTGCAATCCCATGGACTTGTAGCCTGCCAGGCTCTTCTGTCCATGGATTTCCCAGCCAAGAATACTGGAGTGGGTGGCCATTTCCTGCTCTAGGGGGTCTTCCTGACCCAAGGATCAAACCCACATCTCCTGCATTGGCAGGTGGTTTCTTTACCACTGACCACCTGCAAAGCTCATCCCTAGAATCTTCAGTAAATTCACAAAACTTACATGATATTCCTTCACTCACTCAGTAAACATGTACTGAATATCTACTTTGTGTCAGATATAGGTCTAGATGTTCAGAGTAAAGTTGTGAAGAAAACAAGGAAAAAATTCTGTTTCCAATCCACACACACATTTTGTTTGTGGCAGAGGAGGCATATGAACACAAACGTAGCTACACTCTAGGATACAATGCCTGAGGACTAACAGTCTGACATGTATGGAAAAAATGGGCATTAGAGACCAAAAGGCAGACCAACTTGGGTTCAACTGGCTCTATCATTTCTGTTCATCACTCAGAAAGTTCTCTCACTTCTCTAATCCTCAATATCCTCATATACAAAATGTAGGTAACATATATTTTGCAGGATTTCTTGGAAGAATAGATGAGATGACATATATAAACAATACCCAACAACAGGCCTACCATTTTAAACAGTGAAGGATCTGGACATGGCAGTAATGAAAAGGGGGATATGCCTATGCATTTGGTTACTGGTGAAATCTTCACTACAAAGAGAAACAAAATCGATTTTGTTTATACATACATGCTGCTTTTTTTGATGTACTACTACCAAAATCATTTAATTATAATTATACAGTTATTCATGCTGCTGAGGAGGTGAGCAGTTAAGATTACAAAGCAAAAATTCATATGACAGATTTTTTTTTATTTTTTTTAACCACTCGGCCAAAATTTAGTGGCTAAGTTTACTATCAAGCTAAGTAAATCTCCAAACCCAGCCATTCGCCTTGTGTAAATCAAATTTAGGCTTTAGTCAAATTACAAATTATTTCTAATCAAGGTCTTTCAAGACTCAGAAGTTGATTCCAAGCTTATCCATGAAAGGTTCTACTGTAAAAGTTTGATTTTTACTTATATAGTCCTTGGGTATATCCTCTTTCTTACTCTAAGTGCCTATGATTTTCTATGAGACTAAAAATAAATGGGATCTCAAATGAAATGTACAGTTTTTATCCAAATAATGTCCTAAGAAATAATTTCTACTGGGTTGTTTTATAAGTGATGGAACTGGTTTCTAAAAGGAGAGTAACCTAATAATAGGAACCAGCAATTCGAGACTCTCCACTGATGAAGACTGACCTAGATTTGAAGGCCCTGATTACAGATCACCATAACAAATGTAACACTGAAAAAGTCTGAAATACTGAGGGAATTACCAAATGTGACATCGGGACATAAAGTGGGCAAACACTTTGGGAAAATAGTGCTGATATATAGATTTGTCCAAGGTAGGGTTGACACAAACCTTCAATTTGTAAAACATGCAGTATCTGCAAAGTTCAACAGAGCAAAGGGCAATAAAACAAGGTATGTCTATATATACAGTTGATTCGTTAATATTGACCTTCGGCCAACAGTCCTATAACTCATGCCTGACTAAGCTTATCTAACACTTGAATTTTCTCTGTAGGGCACAATGCAACCTTACTGTGCTTATGAACACTAGACAATACTTTTAGTACTATTCTTGGGGACCACTTGAAGCAGCAATCTACCACAAAGATGTAAAAAAAAAATATATATATATATATATATATAGCACTAAATAGATCATAAAAGAACCCTTGTTTATATCATGAGAGCCAGAACAAGAAGGCAGAGTGTGGCTTGTTCGACCTCATCTGGGAATGTGTGCACAGAGTGATTCAAATATTTTGCCACTCTGCACATGTCTGTGAATGACTGTGATAGTGCCAAGCATATTCATTTTGGGGTTACAAATAAATTTTAGCCAGTAAGTAAATTTGCAAATATAGACTCTCTGAATCGGGATAGACTATCCATAAATGTTCACAGCAGCATTATGCATAATAGCTAAAAAGATGATACAATCCAAATGTCATTAACTAATACATGAATATATTAAATGTGGTATATCCACACAAGGGAATGTTATTCGGCTCTATAAAGGAATGAAGTACTGGTATATGCTACAACCTGGATGAACCCTGAAGACATGTTAAGTGAAAGAAGCCAGGCGCAAAGGTCACATATTGTATGCTTCTATTTATACAGAATGTCCTCAATAGGCAAATCCACAAGAGAGAGAAAGCAGATAAGTGGTTGACAGAGGCTAGGGAGGGGTTAGATAATATGTGTCTATTAATGGGAACGGGGTTTCTTTAAGGGGTGATGAAAATGGCCTGGAAATAGACAGTGATGAGGGTTGCACAAGTCTGTGAATATACTAAAAGCAAATGAATTGTATAATTTAAAGAGGTAAATTTTATGGGATATGAATTTATCAAAAAAAGCTGTTATGAAAATACACCCCACTCCAAATATGCTCAAATTTTTGTGGCTTAATTATCCATTTTGTGAATGAGCATATAGATCATGAGAAAAGTTTAAAAAGATTTTTTTTCATTTTAAAATTACTGTACTTAACAGAAAGTACAAGATAGTACAGAGAGGTTCTTAACTCACTCTCTCCCTGATGGTAACACCTATTGTAGCTAAGTGAAAGTGTTAGTTGCTCGGTCATGTCCGACTCTGCAACCCCAGGGACTGTAGCCCACCAGGCTCCTCTGTGCACGGGATTCTCCAGGCAAGAATACTGGAGTGGGTTGCCATTCCCTTCTCCAGAGGGTCTTTCTGACCCAGCAAGCGAACCTGGGTCACCCTCATTGCTGGCGGATCCTTTACCATCTGAGCCACCAGGGAAGATTCCTTATGTACCTAACCAGTACAATATAAAAACCGGGAAAGTGAAATTGGTAAAAAAACAAACACACACAAAAAACAAACAGGCCTTATTCAGATTTCACCAGTTTTACATGAACTCATGCGTATGTGTAGAGCTAATCAATTTTATCACAATGTGTAAATTTGCATAGTCACCACAACAGAGACACAGAACTGTTCCACAAAGATCCTGCACAACAATCCTAACATACTACTCTTTATAGTCACACCGACCCCTCTTCATGCTCCTCACACAAGCTTTGTGGTCCCCAGCTCCTGACAGTCAATAATCTGTCTTCCAGTTCTATAATTGTATCACTTTGAAACCTATACATATATGACCTTTACAAACAGTTTTTTTTAATACAGCATTAATTCCCTTGAGACTTTTAAATACATCATAATTCCCAAATTCCCAAGCAGCTGTATGCGTCCATAGGTTTCTAGTCTTTTTTCCTCTTTCTGCTGAGTAGCAGTCCACAGTATGGATGTACCACAATTTGGTTAGTCATTAACCCATTGCAGGACATTTCAGTTCTTTCTAAATTTTACCTCTTTCAGATAGAACCGCTATGAAAACCTGATTGCAGGTGTTGGTGTGAAAACAGGTTTTCCTTTCTCTGTGATGTACATTTCCCTGGAGTACAATACCTAGATTGTACGGCAAATTGTTTTTCCATAGTAATTCTTCCCTTTCACTTTTCACTTTCATGCATTGGAGAAGGAAATGGCAACCCACTCCAGTGTTCTTGCCTGGAGAGTCCCAGGGACGGGGGAGCCTGGTGATTACACAACTGTAAATTCCAAACAGCAACATATGAAAGATGCAGTTTCCCTATGTCCTTGCCAGATATGGTACTAAACTATCATTTTCAAAAATTTCAGCTGTTCTAATAGTTGTGTAGTGATACCTCATTGTGTCTTAAATTTGTACTTCTCTAATGATGTCAAACATATTTTCATGTGCTTGGGAGGAACCTGTATAATCCTTTTTGGGAAAATGTTTCTTTTACCCACTGCCTAATTAGATGATTTCTCTCCCTCATGCCCTACTTCCTCCTGTATATGCACATGCTCTTTGTCCATCTCCCTTTATTACTGTTGAGATTCTGTTTTTTTTTTTAATCTACAAAATGGGGTGAATGATTTGTCTCATCATTTTTTCAAATTTTCCTGTTTTTGGCTTTCCATGTATATATGAGGATAAGCTTTCTATATCCACAGCAAATCTTCCTGGGGTTTTAACTGGAACTGGAACTGGAGCAAATCTAGAGAGTAATTTGGGGAGAAATGACATCTTTACTATATTGAGCCTTCCAATCCATGAACAGAGTACATTTCTCCATTTATTTAGATCTTTGATTTCTTTCATCAGAGTTCTGTAGTTTTTCTTAATATACACGGCTTCTACAGGTTTAGTGGGATTTATACCTAAGAATTTCATTTTGCTTTGGGTGACTGCAAATAGTATTTTGTTCTTAACTGTAGTTTCTAGGTGTTCTTTGCTAGTATATAGGGATACAGAAATATAATTTTGTTATGTTCATCTCATATTATTGATAAACTCACATTAGCTTTAAGAGGCTTGTTTTTTGGTGATTCTTTGTGATTTTGTACAAAGATTTTCATGTCATTTGCAAATACGAGCAATTTCATTTCTTCCTTTCCAATCTAAATGCTTCGATTTCCTTTTCCTGTCTGAGGTGGCTTGCAGCATTAGGCTTAATAAGAATGGTCACCGTACACATCCTTTGTTCCCATTCTGAGGAGAAAAGCATTTTGAGTAAAATTTTCCAAAAGATGTAAGGTCTAGATTCTAGATTGTCTAGATTCTTCAATCTAGATTCAATGTCTAGATTCTTCTTTTCGGCATGTGGATATCTAGATGTTCAGGCAGCATTTGTTGAAAAGACTATCCTTTTTCCATTAGATTCCTTTTGCTACCTTGTTAAAGACCAGCTGACTCTATTTGTATGGATCTACTTCCGGGCTCCCTTTTATATTCCACTAATCTATTTGCTGACTCTTTAACAAATACCACACTGATTACTGAAGCTTTAAAGTAAGCATTGAAATTGAATAGTGTCAGTCCACCAACTACATTCTTTTCATCTTCTTTGATTTCTACCATGAGTTTTACACAATTTTCTTTGTATAGAGCTTGTATGTTTTATTAAATTTACACATTTAAGTATTTCAGTATTTTTAGTGCTAATGTAATGGCACTGTATTTTGAATTTCAAATTCCAATTGCACATTATTGATATACAGGAAAACAGTTGACTTCCGTATAGCAACCGTGGGACTTGAAATCTTTCTACAATCACTCATTAGTTTTAGGGGGTTCTTGTTGATTCTTTGAGATTTTCTATATAGGCAGTCATATCATCTGATGATAAAGTTTTATTTTTTTCCTAAAATATATAGCATTAATTTCCTTATCCTGTTATACTGCATTAGCTAGGACTTCCACACAGGAAGCTGAATAGTTGTGGTAAGCAAGGACATCCTTGCTTTGTTCCCAATTTAAGAGAGAAAGCATCTACCTTATTACCAATAAGTATAACGTTGGCTATAGGGTTGTTGTTTTTTTTAAATAGCTCCTCTTTATTAGGTTGAAGAAGTTTCCTTATATTCCTATGCTGCTGGAAGTTTTTATTCATGAATGGGTACTGGATTTGACAAATACTTTTTCTGCATCTATTGATATGATCAAGTGATTTTTCTTCTTTGTCCTACTGACATGATAGCTTACAGTAATTGATTTTTGAATGATGAACCAGCCCACTGTACCCTTCATTTCTTTTTAATACAGGAATAATATTCTACTGTAAGTAATGTTTCATTTTGTTTATCCATTCATCAGTTGATAAACCTTTCATTTGTTTCCACAGTTAGGATACAGTGAATGAATAATGTTGCTATAAAGATTTCTGTACCAGGTTTTCCATCAACACATATTTTCAATACTCAGGAACATACCTTGGAGCGGAATTGCTAGGTTATAGCATGAGTCTATGTTTAACTTTTGAGGAATTGCCACACTGTTTTCCACAGTAGTTCTACCATTTTATATTCCTGCGAGTAATGTATGAGGATTCCAACTTTTCCATACCATTGCCAACATATGTCACTGTCTTTTAGAGTATACCCATCCTAGTAGGTGTATAGTGGTATCTCATTATGGTTTAGATTTCCATTTCCCTAATGACGCTGAGCATACTTTGACATGTTTATTGACAACCTTTAAATCTTCCATCCCCAAGGAAAAGAAATGCAAAAAAGCAAAATGGCTGTCTGAGGAGGCCTTACAAATAGCTGTGAAAAGAAGAGAGGCAAAAAGCAAAGGAGAAAAGGAAAGATATACCCATTTGAATGCAGAGTTCTAAAGAATGGCAAGGAGAGATAAGAAAGCCTTGCTCAGTGATCAGTGCAAAAAAATAGAGGAAAACAATAGAATGGGAAAGACTAGAGATCGCTTCAAGAAAATTAGAGATACCAAAGGAACATTTCATGCAAAGATTGGCTCGATAAAGGACAGAAATGGTATGGACCTAACAGAAGCAGAAGATATTAAGAAGAGGTGGCAAGAATACACAGAAGAACTGTACAAAAAAGATCTTCATGACCCAGATAATCATGATGGTGTGATCATTCACCTAGAGCCAGACATCCTGGAATGTGAAGTCAAGTGGGCCTTAGGAAGCATCACTACGAACAAAGCTAGTGGAGGTGATGGAATTCCAGTTGAGTGATTTCAAATCCTAAAAGATGATGCTGTGAAAGTGCTGCACCCAATATGCCACAAATTTGGAAGACTCAGCAGTGGCCATAGGACTGGAAAAGGTCAGTTTTCATTCCAATCCCAAAGAAAGGCAATGCCAAAACATGCTCAAAACTACTGCACAATTGCACTCATCTCACACGCCAGTAAAGTAATGCTCAAAATTCTCCAAGCCAGGCTTCAGCAATATGTGAACCGTGAACTTCCAGATGTTCAAGCTGGATTTAGAAAAGGCAGAGGAACCAGAGATAAAATTGCCAACATCCATCAGATCATCGAAAAAGCAAAAGAGTCCAGAAAAACATCTATTTCTGCTTTATTGACTATGCCAAAGCCTTTGACTGTGTGGATCACCACAAACTGTGGAAAATTCTGAAAGAGATGGGAATACCAGACCAGATCACCTTACCTGCCTCTTCAGAAATCTGTATGCAGGTCAGGAAGAAACAGTTAGAACTGGACATGGAACAACAGACTGGTTCCAAATAGGGAAAGGAGTACATCAAGGCTGTATACTGTCACTCTGCTTATTTAACTTATATGCAGAGTACATCATGAGAAATGCTGAGCTGGATGAAGCACAAGATGGGATCAAGATTGCCGGGAGAAATATTAATAACCTCAGATATGCAGATGACACCACCCTTATGGCAGAAAGTGAAGAAGAACTAAAGAGCCTCTTGATGAAAGTGAGAGTGAAAAAGTTGGCTTAAAGCTCAACATTCAGAAAACTAACATCATGGCATCTGGTACATCACTTCATTGCAAATAGATGGGGAAACAGTGGAAACAGTGACAGACTTTATTATCTTGGGCTCCAAAATCACTGCAGATGGTGATTGCAGAAACATGAAATTAAAAGACGCTTACTCCTTAGAGGAAAAGTTATGACCAACCTAGACAGCATATTAAAAAGCAGAGACATTACTTTGCCACCAAAGGTCTATCTAGTCAAGGCTATGGTTTTTCCAGTAGTCATGTACGGATGTGAGAGTTGGACTATAAAGAAAGCTGAGCACTGAAGAATTGATGCTTTTGAACTGTGGTGTTGTAGAAGACTCTTGAGAGCCCCTTGGACTACAAGGAGAGCCAACCAGTCCATCCTAAAGGAAATCAGTCCTGAATATTCATTGGAAGGGCTGATGCTGAAGCTGAAACCCTAATACTTAGGACACCTGATGCAAAGAACTGACTCATTTGAAAAGACTTTGATGCTGGGAAAGATTGATGGTGGGAGAAGGGGACAACAGAGGATGAGATGGTTGGATGGCATTACCAACTCAATGGACGTGAATCTGAGTAAACTGCACAAGTTGGTGATGGACAGGGAGGCCTGGCATGCTGTGGTCCATGGGGTCGCATAGAGTTGGACACAATTGAGTGACTGAACTGAACTGAAATCTTTGAAGAAATGTCTATTCAAATCAATTATTGATTTTAATTGAGTGTCTTTTTATTGACTTTTCAGAGGTCTTTGTATATTTCATATAATATATCCTTCTTAGACACATGACTTGGAAATGTTTTCTCCCATCCTGTGTCTTATCTTTTCACTTTCTTGACAGTGTCCTTTGAAGCACAAAAGTTTTCCATTTTGATGAAGTCCAAATTATTTATGTTTTTCTTGGCTGCTTGTGCTGTAGGTTTCATACCTACAAAACCATTACTTAATTGAAGGTCATAATTTATTCTCATGTTATCTCCTAAAAGTTTTATAATTTTAACTCCTACATTTAAATATTTATCTATTTTGAATTAATTTTTGTATATAGTACATGATAGGGAGCCAGGCTTGTGTTTGTCCTAGTACCTTTGATTTGGAGAGATTATTCTTTCTTTACAGAATCACCTTGGTACTGCTGTGGAAAATAATTTGACTGTAAATGTATGGCTTATTATTAGATTCTCAATTCATTTCCATTAGTCTATATGTCAATCCTTTATGCCAGTACCACACTATATGTATTAAAGTAGCTTTGCAGAAAACTTTAAAGGGGGAAAATGTGAGTCCAACTTTGTCCTTTCCCCTCATGATTATTATGGATGTTTGGTGTTCCCTTGGCTTTTTGTGTGAATTTTATAACCAGCTTTGCAATTTCTACAAAAATGATGGCAAGGATTTGGGGCAGGGATTGCATCAAATTTGTAGATCAATCTGGGAATACTATTATCTTAATAACATTAGGTTTTCTGAATGATGAACATGGGATGGATCTCCATTTACTATATCTTTCGTTTTTCAATAATATTTTATCTTTTTTATTAAAAAGATTGTTTTCGGCTACACTGGGTCCTCATTGCTGTGCACAAGCTTTCTCTAGTTGCAGAGAGCAGGACCTGTGTGTTGCAGTCTGTGAGCTTCTCACTGCAGTGGCTTCTCTTGTGGAGCACAGGCTGTATGTAGGTACTTGTGCTCCAGTAGTTGCCATACGTGGGCTCAGAAGTCGTGGCTTGTGGGCTCCACAGCGCTAGCTCTGTAGTTGTGGCACAAGGCTTTATTGCTCTACAACATGTGGGAGATCCCCAAACCAGGGATGGAATTGTATACCGTGCCTTGGCAGGCAGATTCCCAACCACTAGACCACTCGGGAAGCCCCTCAGCAATATTTTATTCTTTTCAGTTTACAAATATTATATTTAATATGTCCTTGGTCAAATATGATAATTATTTTATTCTCTTCAGTGCTATATTAAGTACATTTGTAGTCTTAAATTCATTTTTATATTGATCCTGTATCCTGCAACCTTCCTAAACACATTGATCAAAATTATATCAAATACACATTTTTGGTGGATTTTTTAGAGTGCCTTACATACATGATCAAGTCTTCTGCAAACAGAAGTTTTATTTCTTCCTTTCCAACCTGGATACATTTCTTTTTCTTGAATAATTTCCTGACTGAAATTTCCAGTATAATGTTGTATAACAGTACTAAGCATTGACATCTTTGGTTTATTTGAGATTTAGAGGGAAAGCATTCAGTCATAGATTATCAAATATGAAGTTAGTATTATTTTTCTTAAATGCTTTTACTCACATTGAAAAAGTTCCCTTCAATTCCCAGTTTGTTGAGTGTTTTTTTATCATGAAAGAATATTGGATTTTGTTAAGTGCCTTTTCTGTATCTATTGAGATGATCATATGGATTTTGTCTTTTATTCTATTAAGATATATCACATATTGATTATTTAAAATGTTCAACCAAGCTTGTATTTTGAGTATAAACTCCACTTACTCACTGCATACAACGCCTTACAAAATAGCTTGAGATAATTAACATACCATACATTTTGCCTACAAAATGTACAATTTAATGGATTTTAGCATATTCAGTCATGTAATCACCACATTAAATTGTTGATCATTTAATTACCTCAGAAAGAAAACCTATACCCATTAAAAGTACTTTCTACATTCCACTTTTCTCCAGATCTTGGCAGCCACTTATCTACTTTCTTTTTTTTTTCACTTATCTACTTTCTTCTGTTACTATATGTTTGCCTATTTGAGACATTTTATATCAAGAGCATATATAATATGTGGTCTCTTGTGATTAACTTCTTTCATTTAGCATGATGTATTCAAGATTTATCCATGTTGTAGATTATATTAATATATGTTTCCTTTTAATTGCTGAATAACACTCCATTTGATGGATATACCACATTTTTTCTAACCATTCATCAGCTGACATTTGGGTTCCAACTTTTAGCTATTATGAATAATGCTAAATATTCTTATACAAGGTTTTCTGTGGACATGTTTTATTTCTTCTGGGTTTATGCCTAAGAGTGAAATTGCTGGGTTATATACTAACTCAAGTTTTTAACTTTTCAAAGAACCGTAAAACATTTATGTGCTGCTGGATCAGATCGGCTAGTATTTTTTTGAGGACAGATGTGCTAATATATTCATCATACGTGATATTTTTCGTGTTTTCTTCTCTTGTGGTGTCTTTGTCTAGTTTTATTACTGGGATTAACTTAGGCCTCATAGAATAAGTTGAGAAGTATTCCTACTTCTAATTTTTTAGAAGAATCTGTGAAGGAATGGTATAAATCCTTTTAAAGTGTAGTACATTTCACCAGTGAAGTCACCAAGGTCTGAACTTTATATGGAAAATTTATTACATTTTCAGTCTCTTTTCTTATTAAAAGTCCATCCACATATTCCTTCTTGACTCAGCTTTGGTAGCTTGCCTCTTTCTAGAAATAATCTGTTTCATCTAGCTTATCTAATTTGTTGGTATAGAATTGTTCATAGTATACTTTTTTTTTTACTTTTGCAATGTCATTCCTGATTAGTTTGAATCATCTCTCTTTTTCTTGGTCAGACTAGATAAGAACTACTCAGTTTGGGGTGACTTTTTAAAGAACTTTTAGTTTCATTGATTTTCTCTATTGTTTTCTGTTCTTCCATTTATTTCTCCTCTAATCTCAATTATTTCCTATTTCTGCCTGCTTTGGGTCCAGATTTCTAGTTTCTTGAAGTGAAAAGTTAGGTTACTGATCTTCTGTTCAATATAGGCATTTATAAAAAAATTTCCCACAAAATTTTGCATGTTGTGTTTCCATTTTCATTTACCTCAAAGTATTTCAATTTTTTCTTTGACTCATTGGCTATTTGATAGTGTGAGGTTTAATTTCCATGTAATTGTGTTTTCCCCAAATTTCCTTCTGTTACTGATTCCTAATATCATGCCTTTGTGGTCAAAGACTATATATGACTTCAATCCTTTAAATTTTATTAAGACATATTTGATGTGCTAGCATTTATACTATATAATGTTCTATGTGTACTAATAAGAATGTTTATTCTCCTGTTGTTGGTTGAAATGTTCTATAGGTGTCTATCAGCTCTAGTTGGTTAGTGTTATTCAAGTCTTCTCTTTTATTGATCCTTTATCTAGTTGTTATATTGATAATTGCAAATTAGTCACTGAAGTCTCCAACTATTATTGCTAAAATTTCTATTTCTCCCTTCAGTGCTGCCTGGTTTTGTTCTATATATTTTGGGGCTCTGCTGTTAGGTGCATATATGTTTATAACTATTGTATCTTCAAGATGAACAAACCATTTTATCATTATAAAATATCCTTTATCTCTAAGTAACAATTTCTGTTTTAAAGTCTATTTTATCTGATATTATTACAGCCACACTAGCTCTCTTTTGGTTACTGTTTGCATGGTATACCTTTTTCTATTCATTTACTCTCAACCTAGTGGTGCCTTTGTATCTAAAGTGTGTCTCTGTTTCCAAAGCAAAGAAAATCATAAACAAACTGAAAAGACAGCTAACAGACTGAAAGAAAATATTTGCAAACAGTGCAACAGACAAGGGCTTAATTTATAAAATATACAAACAGTTGAATTATAAATTAAAAAAAACAATCAAAAAATGGGCAGAAGATGTAAAAGGACATTTTTTTCAGAAAAGACATACAGATGGTCAATAAACACATGAAAAGATGTAGCTCACTGAAAATTATTAGAGAAATCCAAATCAAAACTACAGTGAGGTACCACTTCACATGAGTCATAATGGCCATCATTAAAAAGTCTACAAATAATAAATGCTGGAGAAGGTATGCAGAAAAGGGAAGCTTTTACACTACTGGTGGGAATGTAAACAAGCTGGACCATTATGGAAAACAGTATGGAGGTCCCACAAAAAACTAAAAATATAGTTGCCATATGATCCAGCAATCCCATTCCTTGGCATATATCTAGACAAAACTATAATTTCAAAAAATACATGCATTCCTATGTTGATAGCAGCACTATTTAAAATAGCCAGGACATGTAAGTAACCTAAATATCCATTGACAGATGAATGGATAAAGAAGATGTGATACATATATACAATGGGATATTAGCCATTTGCAGCAACATGGATGGATTTAAGAGATCATCATGCTAAGTGAAATCATTCAGAAAGAAGAAAGACAAATACCATATGTTAACATTTATATGTGGGATCTAGAATATGACTCAAATGAACTTATCTATGGAACAGTCTAACAGACATAGAGAACAGACTTGTGGTGGCCAAGGGGGAGGGAGTTGGGGAGGAAAGGATTGGGAATTTAGGATTAGTAGATGCAAACTATTATATATACAAGGGATAAACAACCAAGGTCCTACTGTAGAGCACAGGGACCTATATTCAATTTCCCATGATAAACCACAATGAAAAATAATATGAAAAAGAATATATATGTATAACTGAATCAATACAACATTTAAATCAGTTATACTTCAAGAAAGTTACAAACAATAAATGCTGGAGAGGGTGTGGAGAAAAGGGAACCCTCTCCACTGTTGCTAGGAATATAAATTGATACAGCCACTATGGAGAACATTATGGAGGTTCCTTAAAAATCTAAAGATAGAACTACCATATGACGCAGTAATCCCACTACTGGGAATATACCCTGAGAAAACCATGATTCAAACTGACACATGTACTGCAACGTTCACTGCAGCACTATTTATAACTGACAGGATATAGAAGCAACTTGGACGTCCACTGAAAGATGAGTGGATAAAGAAGTTGTATAAATACACAAAAAAGTAAACTTTAAATTGGTGGATTAGCAGAGTAAGAGATAAACTGTCAATTAAAATACGTGCTAAGATAAAAAATGGATTTCATTAATGGGGGTGTGTATTTAAGTAGGAAAATATCCTCCAATCCTAATATAAATTCACTCAGCTTTCATTTAATATAAGCTTCTTTTTCATCTCATGCTCCTAAACATCAACTTCACTTTTTCATACATTTGAAATAATAACTTCTTAACCATTTAGGAATAATATGCCTTTTTAGGAATCTAATAAGAACTTAGACTTTCTAGGAAAATGAATATATATATATATATGAATATATATAAAACCCTTACAATTTAAGGGTTTCTTGGATATTCTGCAGCCTATATTTTAAGATCTCCTATTGAAAAAAAATTATGATTTTAATGGGAAAATACAGAACAGATATTCAAATAATTATAATATCTTATCTTCAATAGAGCAATGAGAATGTAAAATATTAAAACATATATGCTGCTGCTGCTAAGTTGCTTCAGTCGTGTCCGACTCTGTGTGACCCCATAGACGGCAGCCCACCAGGCTCCCCCATCCCTGGGATTCTCCAGGCAAGAACACTGGAGTAGGTTGCCATTTCCTTCTCCAATGCATGAAAGAAAAAGTGAAAGTGAAGTCACTCAGTCACGTCTGACTCTTGGCGCCCCCATGGACTGCAGCCTACCAGGCTCCTCTGTCCATGGGATTTTCCAGGCAAGAGTACTAGAGTGGGTTGCCATTGCCTTCTCCATAAAACATATATAGGTGGTCTCTAATTACTATACATATTTCATTTCAAAAGCTAATTTGTAAATTATATATTTAGAATTTATTACTCATTTTTTCTTATAAAAATATTAGAAACAATGGTTGGGACTATTAAATTGCAAGTCTCTTAAGAATAGACGCTCTTAAGATAGCTAACTAATAAGGACCTGCTGTATATAGCACAGGAAACTCTTCTCAGTACTCTGCAATGACTTGTATGGGAAAAGAATCTGAAAGAGTGGATATTTGCATATGTATAACTGAATACAGTTTGCTGTATAGCAGAAATTAACACAACATTGTATATCAACTATATTCTAGTAACTTTTTAAAAAAAAATAGGTACTAAAAAGCCTCTTGATGAAAGTGAAAGAGGAGAGTGAAAAAGTTGGCTTAAAGCTCAACATTCAGAAAACGAAGATCATGGCATCTGGTCCCATCACTTCATGGCAAATAGATGGGGAAACAGTTTCAGACTTTATTTTTTTGGACTCCAAAATCACTGCAGATGGTGACTGCAGCCATGAAATTAAAAGACGCTTACTCCTTGGAAGGAAAGTTATGACCAACCTAGACAGCATATTCAAAAGCAGAGATATTATCTTGTCAACAAAGGTCCATCTAGTCAAGGCTATGGTTTTTCCAGTGGTCATGTATGGATGTGAGAGTTGGACTGTGAAGAAAGCTGAGCGCCGAAGAATTGATGCTTTTGAACTGTGGTGTTGAAGACTCTTGAGAGTCCCTTGGACTGCAAGGAGATCCAACCAGTCCATTCTAAAGGAGACCAGTCCTGGGTGTTCTTTGGAAGGACTGATGCTAAAGCTGAAACTCCAATACTTTGGCCACCTCATGCGAAGAGTTGACTCATTGGAAAAGACCCTGATGCTGGGAGGGATTGGGGGCAGGAGGAGAAGGGGACGACAGAGGATGAGACGGCTGGATGGTATCACCGACTCAATGGACGTGAGTTTGAGTGAACTCCGGGAGTTGGTGATGGACAGGGAGGCCTGGCGTGCTGTGATTCATGGGATCTAAAAGAGTCAGACACGACTGAGCGACTGAACTGAACTCTTTTTATCTGTCTATGTATCATAATGACCTAAGCAAATAAACAGCATTCTTTTTACTCCCAGGTGACCCTTTATGAAACCTATTTTACTCAATAAAGTATTTGAATACAAACGTACTAACAGGAAAAAATATAATATTGAGGCAATGACAGAGATTAAATAAGCCACAAAAAATATAATAAAAAAGAAAAGAATAAAATTGACTTAAAATTATCTGTTGCTTGAGAAACAGGCTTCATTAGATGAGAAATAACGGTAAATATAGATATTTCTAGATATTTTTGTTTGAACATACAGGTTCCTTTTTACTGTGTTTCAAATTTCACTGCAAAATATGTTTCTTCTTAATACATCTCCTACCCTTAGCCATGAATAAGGTCATTATTGGACAGTAACAACTTTAATGGACTGGAAGGGCAAATATGTTTTGCCTGTAGTGACTGAAGAGCATTGAAAAAAGCAAGGGGTGGAGAATATTGTTCAAAGAGGTTTTATATAATAAAATAAATAATTATTTATTATACATCTTAAAATGTGTCCACATTAAATTTAAGTATGTGTGTGTGTGTGTTAGTCGCTCATTTGTGTCCGACTCTTTGCCCACCAAGCTCCTTTGTCCATGGGATTCTCCAGGCAAGAATACTGGAGTGAGTTGCCATTTCCTTCTCCAAGCTAGTATAAAAATAACCAATAGAGGGTAAAGTAGCTCCACTGAAAAATTTTTTTGAAAGATAAACTTTGGAGTGGGTTGGAGATGAAATTTTTATTGTTTCTTAATCATTATGAATGTCACTGTGTTAAAGAAGATGGAAAAACTACATTTTGGTGCCATAAATAGAAAGGAATAATTGCAGATTTTCATTTGAATAATGTCAAACTTTTATCAAAACAAGATAAAGTCATGCATAATATGCAGAATTCAACTGATACCATGTAATATCTATAGGTTGTGACCCTATCACATAAGATCAATGGATTGACCCAGCCTTGTCTTCAGAAAAGGTCTCAAAGACATTTGTATACTCAAACCAATGCCAAGGCACCAAGAAGTGAATGACACAAGACAACCTCAGAGACATGGATGATATACCAACTGCAGCTTTTTAAGTTTGGTATTTGACTCCCTGGCTAGGTGACAATGAAAGAAATTCAGTCTGGCAGGCTGGGTCTATAGCTCCCTGTTAATGAAATCTGTCAATAAAGAACCTCAGCCAACTGAGAAAGTAATTAATTGTCCTCATAAAAAATGTCTTTAGATTGTAGATTCAAAATTAGGTATAATAATAAACAAAATCAACATAACATAGGCATATGGAGTCATTGATTTAGACTTTGATTTTAAACAGGAATCTTACTAAATTCATCAACATTATCAAAGAAGAAATATTCAACACATCTACATATTTACTGAACTAGGTAATTTTATACAAAATTACCTAAGTATTCAGGAAGGTTTTTTGTTTTTAATTGGTATCTAAGGTACAGAAAATCAAATACAGTATATTAAAGTGCAGTTTAAAAGTTTTAGGAAATGTAGTGGTAAAACCTGATTAGAAGTAAATTTCAAATTCTGCTAAGTTTATAAAATAATTTGTATTCAAAATAGCCAGCTCCAGAATATGAAACCATAAAATGTAAAATCCCTAAATCCAAGAATTTAAAGATTAAAGCACTAAAACACCTGTTATCCTTTGTGAATAACAACTTGTAGAATCTTCCACAAACAGTAGGAATAATTCAAAAGGTTTCAATAAAGTATTTAAAACTAAGGATACTGAAAAAAGATCTGAAGGAATAGATTAACTTGGAGCTTATAGTATGTGGGCTTCTACTTGTTAAAGTAAGATAACTGGATAAAATATAAAAAGGCTACTCTGCTTTAGCTTTTCCAATTTAAACTATTAACTGTATTGCTCTTGAGATTAAGAAGGAAAAGAGTTAAGAAGGATATGTCTTTTACTGGATTGTGAAAAAGTCTAAAGTTAGAAGACAGGGTAATTAGAAAAGTTAATAATATAATTGTACCATCTGAAATATGACCATATGTGAAGCGTGGCTACATGAAACCATGGTTTATAAGCATTAAAAAAATTTTAATGCTTATATATTGTTTATAAACATTTATACATAAACATGGTTAACTATATCAATGTCTTAAAACAAGATTTTGAGTCCTGCAAGTCCAAACAGTACAGATCTTTCAAATTTTCACACATATACCATAAGTGACTTAAGCAAAATGTGATGTATTAGTCTTTTAGTTCTGTTAGATCACAATCCTAAGGTAATAAGTTACAGACTTTAAGGGAACTCAGATGAGTTTGTTTTGAATCTTCAGTGATTATATTTGTGCCGTTATTTCCCTTCTCACTCTTCCCATTCCATGCTCCATACTATAGGATTCCAAGTTAGAGTCTACAAAATATATTTTCACATTTTACTTTCTTCCTAGTAAAAAAACATAGGCCAATAGCAATCCTAGATGATTTCATAACTTTGTTAATCACTAGCTATCTTTCAAATACCATGTTCTAGAATTCCAGAAACTACAATGGAATTTAAACTGTCTCCACCCACTTCCCACTATATTATACCCTCCACTTCCCCACCCCCAGATGAAGGTTAGGTTGATAGATGGATTGAAGATGAAATAAAGCCAGACATCAAATAACTTACTTGAAATCCATCTCTTACCTTCTGTACTTAACCCTGGACTTGATGTGAACTTGGCTACATCAACAATTTTTACAGCAAATTGTTGCCCAGTTTCTCTGTTGATGCATCGTCGTACAACACTGAAGGGACCCCTAAAATAAAAATAAATAAAAGCCAAGTTTAATTTGCTGATTTTCTTAAGTTCCTATTTCCCTTTAATATCTTATTCATATTTCATTTTCTGCTATAGCTATAGTTTTCAAGATATAATTGAACATAATTTTGAAAATATTTTCCTATCATTTATGAGGAAATTATTTGAACTTACTAAGCCATAAAAATAAGAAACAAATTTACATTTCAAAATCACTTAAAAAAATTTGAGATAGTATTCTATTCAAGGGAAATAATCTTTGTAATTTTCTCTACACATTATCAACATCTTAAATAAAATAAGAAAATGTTCACAGTGGTAGTGTATGTAACTTTTACCTTTTGAACCAGATACTTAAATCATTCTCTCATCTTAGCCATCACTTATCTAATCTTCACTAACAAGTCCTACTGAGTTTATCTCAAATATCTCTTAATCCAGTTCACTTCTCTCCATGTCTCATAACCTAGTCTAAGCTACTACCAATTTCTACTGGGACCAATGAAAAATTGTTTCTCCCATCGTTTAAAAATGAAAACCTGATGGTATGTTTCTGCTTAAAATCCCACAAGGTATTTGCAACACATGTACTTAGTCAAGAACCAAAATAAATAATCCTTAAATAAGAAGATATGCTCCAAGGAAATCTGGGCAAAAGACTTGAATAGACACTTCATGAAGAGTAAGACCTGCATTATTTAATTTCCAGCAGCCTCTCCAGTCTCAACTGAAGTCACAGAGAAATCCTTCGTCCTCCTCAAACTTCAAATTAGAATTATTCTAAGTCACCATAAAAAGAAAGTAATTTCTACTAGCAGAACCACTGGTCCAGACATTCTTACCCAGTTCTCTCCTCAATTGAAATTGGTGGCTTTCAATACTGGCCATATAATTGAAGCAACTGGGATGATTGATAAAATAACAATGCCCAGGCCCAGGCATTAAAAACACAAATATGCACTTGGTTCCTTATGACACATTATTGACCAGGGGATTCTGGCAGAAACTAACACCTGTAGCTGACAATTTGTTATGTAAGTTAATATTGAAACGTCTCTGGTCAATAATGTTTGGGCAACAAAAGATGAATTAATATATCTCTGGTCAATAAATTGTTAATAGTTATTTTATAAGTTTCTGAACTAAAGTTAATCCAACATGCTTGAATCAACTACTGACTAATATAGAATTCAATCACAATTTACTACGTTAGTTTATTTGAAGGCTAGCATAATTTTTTGAAGACTACATAATTTATTAAATACACACAAATGTATGTGTATACATGTATGAATTTCCCTCCTTCTCAGGAAACAAAACACTCTCACTGATTTTTACAGGTAGAAAAAAGTACACCTGGATGTGTGTGTGTGCTAAGTCACTTCAGTCCTGTCCAACTCAGTGCAACCCTATGGACTGGAGCCCCCAGGCTCTTCTGTCCATGGGGATTCTCCAGGCAAGAATAATCAGAAGACAGCAAAAAGTTCTTCATGTACAGTAGGACATTTGTGATACTTCTTGCCTTAAAGTTTGTTTGTCTTTATTCTTGCAATCAGAGGACAGGCAAAAGAATATAATCTAACCTAGACTTAAACATTTCTGAGATCATATGAATCAGTTATTTTATCCTGCAGTCATCAGGACATCAATTATTCCTCAGTTTCAAATCTCTCATCAAGCAATCTAATAAAGCTAAACTGAAACAAAAAGAAATGGTAATAATGTACCTTTCAGCACCCTATACAAAAAGGACCTGTTGATAATCAAAACTGTTCAAAGATTTTCCTCTGTGAGAAGACAATATAACAATGTGAGTCTGCACTCCCACAAATGTTTTCATTCTCAAGGTGGATGTCTTACTTGTGATGACTTATCCTGACAATAGCAAGCAATTTCAGGAAATGTTTAGCATAATTGGTTTTTGTCCACACATAAACCCTTGGGACTCTATTTATATATATATTTGTATAGTATTCTTCAATTCACTACACCTTTTGGATAACTTCCAAGTTTTAAAGGACTGTGAGAATGAGAGAAAACAATAGTAATTAATAATTACATTTTGGAAGCCAGAAAGCAGATGGAGTAATGGTAACTGGCTTAGCATTTGTAGGAAGCCTGAATTGCAAGGAGAAAATAATAGTTCAGAACCAAATTCATTTACACTACAGAATTCTCAAGAAGTATCTGAACTCTGAGAAAGAGAGGGTGGGGCTAAACTAACAAGATTTGAATGAAATCTATTAGAGAAGTAAGTTAAGAGTCTTAGATCTGGGACTCGCCTGGTGGTTCAGTGACTTCCCTGGTGGCTCAGATGGTAAAGTGTCTGCCTACAATGTGGGAGACCTGGGTTCAATCTCTGGGTCGGGAAGATCTCCTGGAGAAAGAAATGGCAACCCACTCTAGTATTCTTGCCTGGAAAATCCCATGGACGGAGGATCCTGGCAGGCTACAGTCCATGGGGTCACAAAGAGTCAGACACGACTGAACGACTTCATTTTCTTTTTAGTGGCTAAGACTCCACACTCCCAATGCAGGTGCCCTGAGTTTGATCCTTGATCAGGGAACTAGATCCCACATACTGCAACTAAGACTTGGCATAGCTAAATAAATGAATAATTTTTTTTAAAGAATCTCAGATACTCCTCCTCTATTCCATGCCACTGGGTAAATGCTCTACCTTAACCTCACAGAGGGCAATTCACTGAAGAGGGTAAAACATAGGGTCATAGAACTGGTGACACAGGCAGCTGAGGAAGTGGACACTATATAAAAAACAAAGGGATTATGTGATCACACACAAAATGAATGTAGACAGCCCATCTTCTTTTCCCATTCACTGGGGGAGAGGGAGATATTAAAAGCTAGCTCTTTACCCTTCAGGCAGCAGAGAAACATTTTCTATTGAATATGTGACCAGGCCAGAAGGAAAGACCTAAAGATAATGACATTATGTTGCTCAAACCACTCAACCAGATCAAATTCTTGAAACCAAAGTCAACAAGTTCTGCCACAAGTTCACAGTTTTCAATCAACTTTCCAACCACAGCATTGATCACATTTTGGGCTAAATAGTTCTTTGCTGTGCAAGGATGTCCTGTGCATTGTAGGGGGCTTAACATCACCTCTAGCCTCTACCTGGAAATGCCGGTAGCACCCCCTCAGCCAGTTTTGCCAATCAAAAATGTCTCTAAACATTGTCAAATGTCCCTAAAGAACCCCTGCCCTATTTCTACTCATGAATAGGCAACCAACCTCCCAAGATATCTGGAGAAGAGTCTCCAATTTGGATGACAGAGATCAAAACAGAAAAAGGAACTTAGAAGAAACAGACTAAACAAGAAAAAAATTTCCAACTATTAATACCATTAATATCCTTGGAAACATAACTATGAAACAAAAATGGAACTTTCAGAAAACAAGAACAGGGCTCTTGAAAAATAAGCATATGAAGAAATTTAAAACTCAACAGAAGGGCTGTCAGAAAAAGTTGAGGAAATTTCCTAGAAAGTAGAGCCAAAAGAACAAAGAAAATGGAGAGGAGGAACTCAAATAAGCCAAGAAAATTTCCCAGACCTTAATCCTGAGTTGCTCAAATTGAAAGGAACCACCAAGTGGAAAAGCAAAAAATAATATACAAGGGAACTCCCTAAGGTTATCAGCTGATGTCTCAGTTGAAACTCTGTAGGTCAGAAGGAAGTGGCACAATATATTTAAAGTTATGAAAGGGAAAAACCTACAACCAAGGATACTCTACCCAGCAAAGCTTTCATTCAGATTGAATGGGCAAATCAAAAGCTTTATGGACAACCAAAAGCTAAGAGAATTCAGCACCATCAGACAAGTTTTGCAACAAACACTTAAGGAAATTCTCTAAGTGTAAAAGAAAAGGCCACTACTAAAAACAAGAAAATTATGAATGGAAAAGATCCCCAGAAAAGGAAAACATAAAGTAAAGGTAGGAAATCATCTGCATACAAATAAGATATAAAACCAAGTAACAGCGAGAAGAGCATAACACAAATGCAGGATACTGGAAATACATTTTGAAATTAAAAGACCAGGAACTAAAAAATAATCTAGTTTGTGTGTATGTATAGCTATAATCTGTCTGCAATGCAAGAGACCTGGATTAGATCCCTGGGTCGGGAAGATCCCCTGGAGAAGGGAATGGCTACCCACTACAGTTTTCTTGCCTGAAGAATCCCATGGACAGAGGCGCATGGTGGGCTACAGTCTATAGGTCGCAAAGAGTCAGACACGACTGAGCAACTAATACTTTTCAATTTACATCAAAACCTCACAGTAATAGCAAACAGAAAATCTACAATAGATATACACACAAAAAAGAAAAATGAATCTGAACATAAAACTAAAGTTAGTCAACAAACCACAAGAAGAAAGAACAAATGAGAAAGGGGAAAAAAAGACCAACAAAAATGAATCCAAAACAATTAAGAAAATGGCAATAAGAACACAGGCATGTATGCTCACTCAGCCATGTCTGACTCACTGCAACCCTATGGACTGTAGCTGACCAAGTTCCTGTGTCCATGGGATTTTTCAGGCAAGAATACTGGAGTGGGTTGCCATTTCCTCCTCCAGGGGATCTTTCCAACCCAGGATCAAACCCACGTCTCCTGTGGCTCCTGCACTGGCCGGCAGATTCTTTACAATTGAGGCACCTGAGAACATACTGATATCTACATTAAATGTAAATGAACTAGATGCTCCAATAAAAAGATACAGACTGGCTGAAGATACACTCTCCCAAGACTGAACCAAGAAGAAATAGAAAATACAAACTGACCAATCAGAAGTACTGAAATTGAAACTGTGATTTTAAAGCTTCCAACAAATGTCCAGGACTGGATGGCTTCAAAGGCAAATTCTATGAAACATTTAGAGAAGAGTTAATACCTATCCTTCAACTATTCCACAAAATTGCAGAGGAATAAATACTCTGAAACTCATTCTATGAGGCCACCATGACCTGAATACCAAAGATGACCCAAAAAAAGAAAATTAAAGGCCAATATCATTGATGATGCTTTTGAACTGTGGTGTTGGGAGAAGTCTCTTGGACAGCAAGGAGATCAAACCAGTCAATCTTAAAGGAAATTGACCCTGAATATTCATTGGAAGGACCGATGCTGAAGCTGAAACACCAATACGTTGGCCACGTGATGCAAAGAGCTGACTCATTAGAAAAGACACTGATGCTGGTAAAGATTGAAGGCAGGAGGAGAACGGGATGACAGAGGATGAGATGGTTGGATGGCATCAGCAACTCAACAGAAATGAGTTTGAGCAAGCTCCAGGAGATGGCGAAGGACAGGCAAGCTTGGCATGCTGCAGTCCTTGGAGTCGCAAAGAGCCAGACACAACTAAGTGACTGAACAACAAATCACTGATGAATATAGACATGGAAATCCTCACTAAATACTAACAATCTGAATCCAATAATACATTAAAAGGATCATATATATACATGATCAAGTGGGATTTCTCCCAGGAATGAAAGGATTTTTCAGTATCCACAAATCAAATGTGGGATACACCACATCAACATATTGAAGAATAAAAGCCATGTGATCATCTCAATAGCTGCAGAAAAAGCTTTTGACAAAATTCAACACCCATTTATGATAAAAAAGAAAGTGGGAATAGAGGGAATATATCTCAACATAATAAAGGTCATATATGACAAACCTACAGCTAACACCATACTCAAGGTGAAAATCTAAAAGCATTTCCCCTAAGATCAGGAACAAGACAAGGATGTCCATTCTTGCTACCTTTATTTACCATAGTTTTGGAAGTCCAAGCTGCAGTAATCAGAGAAGAAAAAGAAATCCAAATTGGAAAAGAAGTAGTAAAATTATCACTGCTTGCACATGATATGATACTATACATAGAAAATCCCAAAGTCACTACCAGGAAACTACTAGGGCTCATCAATGAATGTGGTAAACTTGCAGGATGCAAAATTAATACACAGAAATGTCTTGCATTCCTATACACTAACAAAGAAAGATCAGAAAGAGAAATCAAGAAAACAATCCCATTTACCATCCTATCAAAAAGAGTAAAATACCTAGGAATAAACCTACCTAAGAAGACAAAAGACCTGTACTCTGAAAATTATAAGACAGTGATGAGAGCAATCAAAGATGACACAAATAGATGGAGAGACATACCATGTTCTTGGATTAGAAGAATCAATATTGTCAAAATGGCTATAGTACCCAAGGCAATTTACAGATTCAATGTAATCCCTATCAAATTACCAATGGCATTTTTCACAGAACTAGAACAAAAAGAATTGCAAAATTTGCATGGAAACATAAACCCCAAATACCAAAAGTGATCTTGATAAAGAAAAAGGGAATCAGACTTGCTGACTGCAGACTGTACTACAAAGCTACAGTCATCAAAACAGTACAGTACTACTGTACTGTACTATAGATAAAATGGAACAGGATAGAAAGCCCAGAAACAAATCCATGTATTTATGGCCAATTAATCTACAACAATGGAAGCAAAATTATACAATGCAGGAAAGACAGTTTCTTCAATAAATGGTGCTGGGAAAACTAGACAGTTATTTGTAAAAAAATGAAATCAAAACATTCTTTAGCACCATACAGAAAAATAAGCTCAAAATGGATTAAAGGCTTAAATATAAGATCAGATATTATAATACTCTTAGAGAAAAACGTAGGCAGAACACTCTTTGACAATAATCGCAGCAACATTTTTTCTGAGCTGTCTCCTAGAGTAATGGAAATAAAGCAAAAATAAACAAATGGGACCTAATTAAACTCAAAAGCTTTTGCACAGCAAAGGAAATCATAAACAAAACAAAAGGCAGCCCACAGAATGGGAGAAAATATTTGCAAATGATGCAACTGACAAAGGATTAATCTCCAAAATTTATAAACAGCTCTTATGGCTCAGTATCAAAAAAACAAACAACCTATTCAAAAAACAGTCAGAAGACCTAAATAGATGTTTCTCCAAAGAAGACATACAGATGGCCAAAAGAGACACATGAAAAGATGCTCAACATTGCTAATTATTAGAGAAATGCAAATCAAAACTACAATGAGATATTACCTCACACCTGTCAGAATGGCTATTATCAAAAAGCCTATAAACAGTAAATGCTGGAGAGGGTGTGGAGAGAAGGGAACACTCCTGTTGGAGGGAATGTAAATTGGTACAGCTGCTATGGAGAACAGTATGGAGGTCCCTTAAGAAAGGTCGCTTAACATATGATCCAGCAATCCCACTCCTGGGCATACAACCAGAGAAATACATGGTTCAAAAGGATACATGCACCGCTATGTTCATTGCAGTGCTATTTACAACAGCCAAGACATGGAAGCAATCTAAATGTTCATTGGCAGATGAATGGATAAAGAAGGTGTGGTATATTTCTACAATGAAATACTACTTAGCTACAAAAAATGAAATAATGCTATTTTGCAGCAACACATATGAACCTAGAGATTGTCATACTAAGACAAAAACAAATATCATATGATATTGCTTTTATGTGCAATCTAAAAAAATGATACGTGAACTTATTTACAAAACAGATATGTGTTCACAGACATAGAGTACGAATTTATGTTTACCAGGGGGAAGGGTGGAAGGAGGGATAGATTGGGAGTTTGGGACTGACAAGTATACACTGCTATAATTAAAATACATAATCAACAAGGACCTATTGTATAGCACAGGGAATGCTGCACAACATTCTGTAATAATCTAAATGGGAAGATAATTTATAAAAGAATAGTTACATGTATAACTGAATCACTTTGCTGTATGACTGAAACTAAAACAGCATTCTACATAGACTATTCTCCAATATAAAATTTAAATGAAAAAAAAAAGGACCCACAAAGTACTCAGCAAAATAGGTAATAGATACATGTTCACACATGCCATTGTGAAATTTAAGAACCCTGTGGGCCAGAGAACATTCAGATTTCCACAAATAGGAGTAAGGGTGCACAAGGAGGATAGGATGATACAGTTAATACACAGGAACTGCTGTGGTTTCCCATCTCTCAATGGCAACACTAGAGGCAATAAGACAGTAGAGCACCTTCAGAACCATGAAGAAAAATTATTTCTAACCTTTAAAGTCTACATCTAGCCAGAAAAATCAATAATAGTAAAAAGGAATTTTTTTCAGACACAAAAAACCTCAATACCTTATTTGCAATACATACTTTCTGAAGAAATTATTGTAGGATGTGTTTGCTAGAACAAGGGAGCAGACCAGTAAAAAACAGGACAGTCAAGGGACAGCAAATGCCTTCAACACAGGAATGAGAGTAAGATCTCAGGCTGCTAGCTATGCACTGAGCCATCAAAGATTCCCAATGCCACCTTTTAACTTGAAAACAGAAGAATCCCATAAGCTGGGGCCAGATTGCTCTGTTTTGCTTTTTCTGACCAAGGGCTGATGAGATTCCTGCTCCTTTCTGCTGCCCAGATCAGCAGAAGATTCTCACTTCACTCAACAGCAGTGTTCTTAGGAATAGCTGAGTGGGAGGCCTCCTCAGTGAACTGAAAAGCAGGAAATGCAGAGCAGCCCATGCCCCCTGACAGCATTCCAGCTGGATGTTCAGTACCCCATCCTGCACTATAGCATGGATGTCCTGCCTGTGGAGAGCCCTGTGTTTGGGGATTTACTCGGGATCTTGCCAATGGATTTCCTAGCAGGGGCTCCTATATGTTCTCAGGTATGTGAAGCCAGACTGAACAAGAGGTTCTGTTTGTCTTCTCTTCCCTTCTGATTCTTCACACAATAGTGGTATTATTGCCCTTTCCTCACACAGTTAACTTTGTGCTCACTACTCATTTTTAATGAATAAACAATATACTGTTTAGGGATACATACGTAGATGGTAAAGCTATAAAGAAAATCAAAAGGAATCTTGAGTACAAAAGCCAGGATAATGGTTATGGGAGAAAGGGAGGTTATGATCAGAAAGGGGTACACAGGGGGCTTTTAAAGGTCTTAGCAATATTTTATTCTTAACTTGGATAATAGATTCATGGGTTTTCATTTTATTAGCATTCTTTAAAATACACATATGTGCAGGCACACAGACACACACACTATACACTCCTCCATTCACATATTTCCTAGTTAAAAATAATTGTAACAGCTGAGGGATACATCCCTAAGATCTCACTAATCAAAAGAGGTCTTAATTTTTAAATATATGTATAATATAAATTATTTTAAATGACTTGTATATATATATAAATGAAGAAAAACTGTGTTTATGTCTCGATCATAATAAAGTCAACATGGATTATGTTAACTGTAATTTTACATCTAGCTGAACTGAACTTAATCCATTAAGCTGTTGCATGTAAACTTCAGAGTGACATCTATAATACAAAGTTCTCAGAGGCTTACAAACAAAAACTTACATATCTAAGGAAACCTTCAATAAATGGGGTGAACTTCCTGTGTCCTTCCTAGGAACTTCATTACATTTATAATGAATTGTGCGATGTACTACAATAGATGTAGGAAAAGCATGAAGAACAACCACCAATTAACCAAAGGGAAGATAAGGATGGGGGAAATGAAGCTGTTTGGTATTGCTGGCATGAAAAATTGAAGGGTGAGAAGTGGCTGGAAAAGGAGAAAGGTGTCAGAGACCACTTTGACAGAAGAAGGGAAAATAGGTTGAGGAGTGAGTGGGGGCCACTCAGGAAGTTATTACATTAGCCAAAGCATAAGATGATAAAGACTTAAACCAATGCATCAGTAGATAAAACTGAGAGCGACTTAAACTGACAAGCAACAGTTAATTAGTGATTAGCTAGGGGATGGTTGGGGGTTGGTTGAAAGAATGACATACAGATTTCTGGCAAAAGTTACAGGGTAAATAATGATACCACCAAATGAAAATGTGACTACTACAGGAGAAAGAACTGGTAGAAGGCTGAGAAAGAAAAGAGACACACAGCTGTGTTTTGAAAATACCAATTTCCAAATTATTCATTTCCATGGATCAAGGCAGAGATTTAGAGAGCGCAATTAGATAGGAGTTGGTAAAGAATTTGCCTGCAGTGCAGGAGACCCGGGTTCGATCCCTGGGTTGGGAAGATCCCCTGGAGAAGGAAATGGCAACCCACTCCAGTATCCTTGCCTGGAAAATCTCATGGACAGAGGAACCTGGTGGATTGCAGTCCATGGGGTCGCAAAGAGTCGGGCACAACTGAGCGACAAACACACACACACACATATAGTTTAAGGAAGGGTCAACATGTAGATGATGAAGACATCAACTACCATTTGCAGCATACCATGAGCCAAGCATGCTGCTGAGAACTCTATATAGATTCTCCCATTCATCATAATTTATCATTATTTATCATAATAGTAAATATACTACTAGCCCCTGTTTTAAAGATTAGGAAACTGAGGCTAAGTCAGGTTGTCTGTGGCCGAACGGTTAGTCAGGACTGAAGCCTAGACATATAAAACTCTAGAATCTAAGTTCTCATCTCTACACTCCCTAGGAAGCATGGGTGACCAGGAGCCATTGATGTGAATGAGAGTACAGACTGAAAAGGACAGAAGACAGAAGCCAAGAAAACAAGAACATATCCCCCAATTCCTCCCCAAGGAATTGCTAGAAACACCTCCCACAGAAAGACTATAAGAAGCCCAGAAAGAAAAAAGAAGTGCTACAGGCAAGTTCTTAGAACATAGAATCTTACAGAAGTACACCATAAAGACCAAGTGCTCAGAGTCTGCTCTCGACATGAACAAAGAAGTTCCCTCTGTTCTTCTCAAGACTGGTACAAGAAAAGAGTAATTTTCCCTCTTAAATTAAGAACTACACATTCACATTTTGCTATTTTCTAAATGTGGGACAGAAACTGGCCCAATGAAAATACTCACTAGAGAAACAACTTTTGGGAAACTTGCACCTGATCTTTTCTCCTGGTGTTCATGAACTGACTTATCATTAGAACAGGTGGTCATCTTTATCCACAGGTTCTACATCTGTAGATTTAAACAAACAAACAAAAACTCCAGAAATTTCCAAAAAACAAAACTTAAGTTTGCTGAACACAAGCAAATATTTACATAGTATTTACACTGTATTCAGTTCAGTTCAGTCACTCAGTCATGTTCGACTCTTTGCGCCCCCATGAATTGCAGCACGCCAGCCCTCCCTGTCTATCACCAACCCCTGGAGTTCACTCAAACTCATGTCCATCGAGTCAGTGATGCCATCCAGCCATCTCATCATCTATCGTCGCCTTCTCCTCCTGCCCCCAATTCCTCCCAGCATCCGAGTCTTTTCCAGTGAGTCAACTCTTTGCATGAGGTGGCCAAAGTATTGGAGTTTCAGCTTTAGCATAATTTCTTCCAAAGAAATCCCAGGGCTGATCTCCTTCAGAATGGACTGGTTGGATCTCCTTGCAATGCAAGGGACTCTCAAGAGTCTTCTCCAACACCACAGTTCAAAAGCATCAATTCTTCGGTGCTCAGCCTTCTTCACAGTCCAACACTCACATCCATACATGACTACTGGAAAAACCACAGCCTTGACTAGACGGACCTTAGTCAGCAAAGTAATGTCTCTGCTTTTGAATATACTATCTAGGTTGGTCATAACTTTTCTTCCAAGGAGTAAGTGTCTTTTAATTTCATGGCTGCAGTCACCATCTGCAGTGTTTGGAGCCCAAAAAATAAAGTCGGACACTGTTTACACTGTTTCCCCGTCTATTTTCCATGAAGTGATGGGACCAGATGCCATGATCTTCGTTTTCTGAATGTTGAGCTTTAAGCCAACTTTTTTACTCTCCTCTTTCACTTTCATCAAGAGGCTTTTTAGTTCCTCTTGACTTTCTGCCATAAGGGTGGTGTCATCTGCATATCTGAGGTTATTGATATTTCTCCCGGCAATCTTGATTCCAGCTTGTGCTTCATCCAGCCCAGCGTTTCTCATGATCTACTCTGCATGTAAGTTAAATAAGCAGGGTGACAATATACAGCCTTGACATACATACTCCTTTTCCTATTTGGAACCAGTCTGTTGTTCCATGTCCAGTTCTCACTATTCCTTCCTGACCTGCATATAGGTTTCTCAAGAGGCAGGTCAAGTGGTCTGGTATTCTCATCTCTTTCAGAATTTTCCACAGTTTATTGTGATCCACACAGTCCAAGGCTTTGGCATAGTTAATAAAGCAGAAATAGATGTTTTTCTGGAACTCTCTTGCTTTTTCAATGATCCAGCGGATGTTGGCAATTTGATCTCTGGTTCCTCTGCCTTTTCTAAAACCAGCTTGAACATCAGGGAGTTCATGGTTCACGTATTGCTGAAGCCTGGCTTGGAGAATTTTGAGCATTACTTTACTAGCATGTGAGATCAGTGCAATTGTGCAGTAGTTTAAGCATTCGTTGGCATTGCCTTTCTTTGGGATTGGAATGAAAACGGACCTTTTCCAGTCCTGTGGCCACTGCTGAGTTTTCCAAATTTGCTGGCATATTGAGTGCAGCCCTTTCACAGCATCATCTTTCAGGATTTGAAAGAGCTCAACTGGAATTCCATCACCTCCAGTAGCTTTGTTCGTAGTGTTTTCTAAGGCCCACTTGACTTCACATTCCAGGATGTCTGGCTCTAGGTGAGTGATCACACCATCATGATTATCTTGGTCATGAAGATCTTTTTTGTACAGTTCTGTGTATTCTTGCCACCTCTTCTTAATATCTTCTGCTTCTGTTAGGTCCATACCATTTCTGTCCTTTATCGAGCCCATCTTTGCATGAAATGTTCC
Organism: Oryx dammah; assembly: GCF_014754425.2. Classification (NCBI taxonomy): domain Eukaryota; kingdom Metazoa; phylum Chordata; class Mammalia; order Artiodactyla; family Bovidae; genus Oryx; species Oryx dammah. The sequence continues at coordinate 92,919,751 of NW_024070207.1, read as the reverse complement.
CTTGGTATCTCTAATTTCCTTGAAGAGATCTCTAGTTTTTCCCATTCTGTTGTTTTTCTCTATTTCTTTGTATTGATCGCTGAGGAAGGCTTTCTTATCTCTCCTTGCTATTCTTTGGAACTTTGCATTCAGATGCTTATATCTTTCTTTTCGCTTCTCTTCTTTTCACAGCTATTTGTAAGGCCTCCCCTGACAGCCATTTTGCTTTTTTATACTGTATTAGGTATTATAAATTATCTAGAGGTGATTTAAAGTATATGAGAGGATGTGTATGAGTTACAGACAAATATTATGTCATTTTATAGAGGACTTGAGCATCAGAGGAGTTTGGTATCCACGGGGTTCTGGAAGCAATCCCCCACAGATATTGAAATGACTGTACTAACATTATCACAACTGTCAAATTCTGTGTGCATAATCCAGTCTTTATAAGCTGAAACTAATAATTATAGAAGTCTGACAGTATGAAATTAAATTGTAAATCCTATTTATAAAAGGAATATATTCTGTTAATATGTCAGGAACATCGGTTGTTTTCCAAATGCTACATTAGCCTATAACAGTATTGTTCAGTTCAGTTGCTCAGTCGTGTCCCACTCTTTGCAACCTCATGGAAGCCTGCCACTAATTATCACTCTGCACCTAATTAATATTTGAGCACGGAAGTTGCTATCTTCATTAACATATTTTTTTCCAGTCATACTTCCATGAAGTGCTGTTAATCTCTTCCCACCCAGAGCCATGTTGCATGGATCTCCATAATAACTTAGATCTACTTCTGAATTAAATAAAATTTAAATAAGTTAGTGAAAGAAATTGCAAAGCCAGCAACACTTCTTTCTCTATTATTCATTTTAGTTGCATCAAGATTATAAAAATTTTATATAGTGGTATACAACAAAAATGTAATTAGCAAACACTCTAAAGGGTTTCCCAAAGCAGCATCTTATAGAATCCTGAAAGAATAAAAGTTTGGTAAACACCATATACAATCCCTACCCACCACCCCCATTCCATATTCACATTACACATTAGCAGCCAAGTCCTGCAGTTAGGAAATAAACATCTCTCTACCACAGTCTACCCAATCATCCATGTAGCACTTATTAATCATTAATGTTTCTCAAAAAACACTTTGGATATGATATTTAAATTTTAATATTTATAACAAACAGTACAAATTATGATGTTGTAAAAGCCATGAATCACCCAGATTCTAAACAAACTTTTTTAAAAACAAATATTCTCCTCAAACATAGCACAGAAATTGCTTACATTCTTACAAGGGTGGGGGGTGGTGGTAATCCAATTGTTTGCTGAGTAAAGGATGGAAAGCATTTAACTATGTGATTTAAATATCAATTCATTAATAGTCCCAAAAGTAATTTACTCTTTACAAATGTTAATATAAGCATATTCAGCATGCAATAATTCAACCTCTGGTCTTTTAACCAAAAAAAAAAAAAAAACCCAAACAAAAACAGTTAACAAAAAGGCAAAGCATACAAAGGAAATAAGCATTTATACCCAATTACTCAGCTCAGTGCAGGGCAGCAGAAAATAGGTTTTGAATCATGATTGTAGTCATCAGTTTCTAGGTCTGAAGAAGTAAAGTAAATGATCTGGAAAGTAATTGCTTTAGGAGAGAGAAATAAGAGTATAAAATAAATGGATATAACTGCTTGTGTAAGATAGTAAAATTAAATATGCAAACAGTTGGGGAATTTCTCAAGTTAGGTAAAGAACTGAAATCCGTGCATGTCACAAAGACTACGTGAGTTAGTAATGCTCAGTGTTAACCAGTTTCCTAAGGATGGTTCAACCCTTCAGTACTTATAAAAGGACTTCCTTTTAACTAATAAGGCACACAATATATTGGGCATGGAGGATAGGAAAAGACAGGGCCATCATATCCCACAACATATCTGAAACTGAACCCCATCTGAAGGCCAACTCCATACTTCCTTCCAGTTGCTTAGTCAAAAATTATGGTGCCAATCTTGATCCCTTTATTCTTTTCACATTGCCAATCCAATTCATTAGGAAATGCTCTTGGCTCTACTTTGCTGAGATATTCTATCTTTCCATTTGTTTCAAGAAAAAATCTGTGACCAATTCATCGAGCAATTTTATGATAGCTGAATTAAAACCATCATGAGATAATTCCAAAATCTGATTCAACTCACTATTGGCCTCTTCTCATTCAAACTGTGGTTTTTCTGGTACTTGGTATGACAAATGGTTTTCAACTGTAGCCTGGATATTTTGGTCATTGTTAGGAGACCATTGATCACAGATCTTCTATTTTAGCAGGCAGTTGCCCTATTTAGGTTTAGTGTATCAGCTCTAGACTAATTATGTGGGGTTTAGTTCCAGTGACAGTTTAGTTTTCTAAGACCTTACAATGGTATTTTGGTCTGCTTCATTCTTCTGGTGCTGCTGGGAGCTCCCAGTCAATCCCTGTTGATGCCATCCTCAGGAACAAAAGGTGCTTCCCAGGGCCAGTTGCTAGCCTAGGGCAATATTGAAGGAGAGGATATCAGAAGCTACTGGGCCCTGGGATTCTTTCTGCCAAGAGGTGGAGGACAGCAGGGAAGAGACTAGTATAGCAAGGTCTTTGCTCTTGCTGCTATTGTCAACAGGACAGATGACAGGCCTGGACTGTGGCATGGGGCTGAAATGGCCATGTTCACTGCTGCTGCTGCTGCTGCTGCTGGCAGGTCAGACTACATGGCAAGGCCCCAGCTGTGGAGCAAGGGCTGGGATGGCTAAGGCCTTTGCTGCTCCTGTTGGGGCTGTGGGCAGATCAGATTGCCCACTAGGCCCCAGATGTGGACCTAACTAGGTCTCTGTTGGGTTCCCCCTTTCCAAGTCCTCTGGTCAGTGAAAGCAGGCTTTTGTTTTTGTTTTCTATGCCCTGTGATGGGTTCTGGATAGTAGGTCTCTCTAACAGCCAGTCCAGGAATAATCGGAAGGTAAAAAGAAAACCTCATGAACTCTCCATAATGTCATTTTTGAAGTGCTGAGGTTCCTAGCTAGTCTGCCTTCTTTCCAATTTTCAGAGTTCTTTTGCTGCTGTCAGTTGAATAACTGCTCAGTTGTATTTCACGGGGAAAGGGCAGTTAAAAGTGAGTCTTACACCACCATGTCCTAAAATGAAAGTCTGCATTTTCAACTTTTGTCATTGGCTAGCATTAGGAATCCATTCCATTCAAAACTGAAAGAAGTGAGTTCTTTTATATCCAAGTTAAAAATTTTTTATCCCAGTTAAAAATAGTAGCCATTAAGCTCATCAGGTTCGTAACAGAGTTTTCCATGACTTCTGGTTCAGAATTTTAGGATAAGTAACTGTAATGGGGTGTTCCTCGGTGAGGCCCTTCCCCCATATCCTCTGTTTCAGCTCCTCTCAGAAGCTCCCATATAATAGTATCTCATGGATATTTCTTGAGTTTTCCAGATGCTAAAAACCTCCAACAAATGGAAGCAATTAATCACTTGATGATCATGAGTACATACCTCAAGACATACTGGTGACTAAAGATTAATAAAGTTAACTGCCCTGTTACCTCAACATCAACCAATGAGAGAACTGCACATGAACTGATCACACACCCTACAGCCACCCCTCACTCACCTGTCCTTTAAAAATGCTTTGCTGAAACCCTTCAGGGAATTCAGGGTTGGGTGGGGGGCACGAGCTACCAGTCCCCTTACTTGGCCCTGCAAAAAACTTTTCTATGAGCCTGCATTTAGTATTGGTATTCTTCAAATCCTAAAAGGCTGAGAAACACAAAACTAGCCAAGTAGACTAGAATAGGGGTGTCTTTCCATTCTCTCAACGTATCAGGTATGCACACAAGCATATGTATACACACACACTCATACTGCCTCACAGCCTTCCTGAGTCTAAAAGGAGAGCTAAGACACCAGCATCTATTTAGCATATTTCAGTTATGGCACATTGGCTGGAAAGTGGTGTTTTTAATAACAATTTCATTATTGAGTCTTACACATTACAGAAAGTGAGAAAAGTTAAGGATTACAGTAATTTACATAAGTAAGGTTATATACAACTGAAGATCAACTTTTAAAAAAGATTTATTGGTAGACTACACTAGCTCTTTGAGGGCAAGGATTTTCTCTTATCCATCCTGTATCTCTAGCATGTAGAACTATGCCTGATATTATGGTAGTAAAGACTCAGTAAGTGCTTTCTGGATAGACAAATGGACAGATAAAGCCATTTTAGAATGCATAAACATAGCTTTCATCTTTAAGACAGTTGCATTATATTTCAGTTAACCTCAACTTACAGCTCTTTAATAGCTTTTATATCTCTTTAATCCCCTAGGGGAGATTTTCACTTATCTAGTAGAAGTAAAAAATTTTATTTGTCAATGTTAATTGCCAAAAGGTAGATCAAAAGTTGTAAAATCATATACCAAGTTATTTAATTTTAAAATACTTCTTCAAAAATGATTTTTTTAAAACTAGAGATGTTGATGCCAATTCAAAATCCTTCTGTTATCATAATTAAAATTCAAAAAACACTCTTTTTTACTTTTAACATACACTAACATCTCTTCTTAAACACTTTGTTTTAATGCTTTAAAATAGGCCTTGTAAACTTGAGGCATTTTACAAAAATAGTCTCCTGTAATTGCAGAGAACCAAACACAGTTCCTAAAATTCAGAAAGCTTTTCAATCTAAAAGTTTATAAAGTTAACTGTGACAAACATGAACTCAAAATTAATTAATTCAATCTTTTGTTTGACTGTTTAACCAGTTTCAGTTCAGTTCATTCGCTCAGTCGCGTCTGACTCTTTGCGACCCCATGGACCAAAGCATGCCAGGCCTCCCTGTCCATCACCAACTCCTAGAGTTTACTCAAAATCACCTCCATTGAATTGGTGATGCCATCCAACCATCTAATCCTCTGTTGTCCCCTTCTCTTCCCACCTTCAATCTTTCCCAACATCAGGGTTTTTCAAAAGAGTCAGCTCTTTGCATCAGGTGGCAAAAGCACTGGAGTTTCAGCTTTAACATCAGTCCTTCCAATGAACACTCAGGACTGATCTCCTTTAGAATGGACTAGTTGGATCTCCTTGCAGTCCAAGGGACTCTCAAGAGTCTTCTCCAACACCATGGTTCAAAAGCATCAATTCTTTGGCGCTCAGCTTTCTTTATACTCCAACTCTCACATCCATACATGACTACTGGAAAACCCATAGCCTTGACTAGATGAACCTTTGTTGGCAAAGTAATGTTTCTGTTTTTTAATACGCTGTCTAGGTTGGTCATAACTTTCTTTCCAAGGAGTAAGCGTCTTTTAATCTCATGGCTGCAATTACCATCTGCAGTGATTTTGGAGCCCAGAAAAATAAAGTTAGCAATTGTTTCCACTGTTTCCCCATCTATTTGCCATGAAGTGATGGGACCAGATGCCATGATCTTCGTTTTCTGAATGTTGAGCCTTAAGCCAACTTTTTCACTCTCCTCTTTCACTTTCATCAAGAGGCTTTTTACTTCCTCTTGACTTTCTGCCATAAGGGTTGTGTTATCTGCATATCTGAGGTTACTGATATTTCTGGTGGCAATCTTGATTCCAGCTTGTGCTTCATCCAGACCAGCGTTTCTCATGATGTATTCTGCATATAAGTTAAATAGGCAGTGTGACAATATACAGCTTGATGTACTCCTTTTCCTATTTGGAACCAGTCTGGTGTTCCATGTCCAGATCTAACTGTGGCTTCCTGACCTGCATACAGATTTCTCAAGAGGCAGGTTACGTGATCTGGTATTCCCATCTCTTTCAGAATTTTCCAGTTTGTTGTGATCCACACAGTCAAAGGCTTTGGCATGGTCAATAAAGCAGATGTTTTTCTGCAACTCTCTTGCTTTTCCAATGATCCAACAGATGTTGGCAATTTGATCTCTGATTCGTCTGCCTTTTCTAAAACCAGCTTGAACATCTGGAATTTCACAGTTCACGTACTGCTTAAGCCTGGCTTGGAGAATTTTGAGCATTACTTTATTAGCGTGTGCTGCTGCTGCTGCTAAGTCACTTCAGTGGTGTCCGACTCCATGTGACCCCATAGATGGCAGCCCACCAGGCTCCCCCATCCCTGGGATTCTCCAGGCAAGAACACCAGAGTGGGTTGCCATTTCCTTCTCCAATGCATGAAAGTGAAAAGTGAAAGGGAGTTGCTCAGTCGTGTCCGACTCTTCCTGACCCCATGGACCGCAGCCTACCAGGCTCCTCTGTCCATGGAATTTTCCAGGCAAGAGTACTGGAGTGGGGTGCCAGATGAGTGCAATTGTGTGGTAGTTTGAGTATTCGTTGGCATTGCCTTTCTTTGGGATGAATGAAAACTGACCTTTTCCAGTCCTGTGGCCACTGCTGAGTTTTCCAAATTTGCTGGCATATTGAGTGTAGTACTTTCACAGCATCATCTTTCAGGATTTGAAATAGCTCAACTGGAAATCCATCATCTCCACTAGCTTTGTTCGTAGTGACGCTTTCTAAGGCCCACTTGACTTCACATTCCAGGATGTCTGGCTCAAGGTGTGTGATCACACCATTGTGATTATCTGGGTCATGAAGATCTTTTTTGTATAGTTCTTCTATGTATTCTTGCCACCTCTTCTTAATATCTTCTGCTTCTGTTAGGTCCATACCATTTCTGTCCTTTATCGAGCCCATCTTTGCATGAAATGTTCCCTTGGTATCTCTAATTTTCTTGAAGAGATCTCTAGTCTTTCCCATTCTATTGTTTTCCTCTATTTCTTTGCACTGATCACTGAGGAAGGCTTTCTTATCTCTCCTTGCTATTCTTTAGAACTCTGCATTCAAATGGGTATATCTTTCCTTTTCTCCTTTGCTTTTCACTTCTCCTCTTTTCACAGCTATTTGTAAGGCCTCCTCAGACAGCCATTTTGCTTTTTTGCGTTTTTTTTTCTTGGGCATGGTCTTGATCCCTGTCTCCTGTACAATGTCATGAACCTCCGTCCATAGTTCATCAGGCACTCTGTCTATCAGATCTAGTCCTTTAAATCTATTTCTCACTTCCACTGTATAATCATAAGGGATTTGATTTAGGTCATACCTGAATGGTCTAGTGGTTTTCCCCACCTTCTTCAATTTACATCTGAATTTGGCAATAAGGAGTTCATGATCTGAGCCACAGTCTACTCCTGGTCTTGTTTTTGCTGACTGTATAAAGTTTCTCCATATTTGGCTGCAAAGAATATAATCAGTCTGATTTTGGTGTTGGCCATCTGGTGATGTCCATGTGTAGAGTCTTCTCTTGTGTTGTTGGAAGGGGGTCTTTGCTATGACCAGTGTATTCTCCTGGCAGAACTCTATTAGTCTTTGCCCTGCTTCATTCTGTACTCCAAGGCCAAGTTTGCCTGTTACCCCAGGTATTTCTTGACTTCTTACTTTTGCATTCTAGTCCCATATAATGAAAAGGACATCTTTTTTTGGGTGTTAGTTCTAAAAGATCTTGTCAGTCTTCATAGAACCTTTCAACTTCAGCTTCTTCAGCATTACTGGTCGGGGGATAGACTTGGATTACCGTGATATTGAATGGTGTGCCTTAGAAATGAACAGAGATCATTCTGTCATTTTTGAGATTGCACCCAAGTACTACATTTTGGACTCTTTTGTTGACTATGATGGCTACCCCGTTTCTTCTAAGGGATTCTTGCCCACAGTAGTAGATATAATGGTCATCCAAGTTAAATTCACCCATTTTAACAGTTTTAATCAGTTTACTACTCGATGGATGTGAGTCTGAGTGAACTCTGGGAGTTGGTGATGGACAGGGAGGCCTGACGTGCTGCGACTCATGGGGTCGAAGAGTCGGACACGACTGAGCGACTGAACTGAACTAAACTGACTGAATCAGTTTACTTAAAACAAATTTCAGTTTGTATAATCTGACAAGATTAAATGTAAGCCTCAATCACTATAATAGTTTATCACCACAAGATATAAAAAAATGGAAACAAACTACTTATTTTATCCACATGATCACCTTTTCAAGTGAAATTACAAGCAAATAAATTCAAGACTTAGAAGACAATGAAACTTCACAGTTTCTAATTAATGTTGAATTGAAGACAGAATTTTAAGTACAGGCTTAAATCAGTAAATAGACATTAGTACATAAAATGAGAAACATTTTAACCAGTGACTATCATTCAATTCATTAAAAATCAATACCCGTGCAGTTAGTATCCTGTACTTTAATCAAATCCTTTATTTTATAGCAACCAATATGAGAAGAAAAATAAGGAATGAAGCATGAAGAATAACTATCCAGCACAGATACAAAATAGATGGGTTGAGATCATATAAAAGAACATGTTTTAATCATGAATTTTCAGGCAGCTCCACTGAGTGACCACTGAAATTTTTAAAGGAAAAAAAAAATGTATTCTACTAGCTAAGAATCCTTGCACCTTAATATTTCATAATGAATTTACAACTTCCTTTTGGTATGCCCAAGCAACCTGGAAAGACAAACACTATAATTGCAAACATCGCTTAGAATGAAAAAGTCCCTTTAAGATAAGGTATGTTAACCCCTGAAAGACTTTAACTTTCTCCTCTCTGAATCAAAGCATAACATAATCAGAGCATAAACAGAGCAGGCTTGAGTGTTCAAAAGACTTGGGGCTGAATCTTGCATCTGCCCATTACAAACTCTGATGATATTTGGCCACTTATTCAGTCTATCTGGGCTCACTTTATTTAAACTGTGAAATGGAGATAACAGCTACTCAAAGGTTCTGAAGAGATAACAGAAGGTATAAAGGGTTGTGCCTGGCACATATGCACAGAGGGGACTTCTTCAAGGGTGATCTGCTGTTGACCTCTTCTTCTCCCCTAAAAAGTAAAAAATGTATGCCATACTACAAGGGTATGATTTCACTATCAAACCCAAGGGTCAGGAAAGAACCAGAAAGTTCTGCTTTTAAGAATAGTAAGTAACCTGGACTAACCTTCCTACTGAAAAACAAAATAAAATCTGGATACACACAGACACACACACACACACATACACACAGACACAGACACACACACAGACACACACACACACATAATCTTCTTGGAAGTATAAATATAAGGTACTTCAATTTTGCCAGTTAAAGATCGAGGACAACAAGAGAAGCCAGAGCAGGAAGCTCAACCACACACAGCTATTTTTGCCCATAGGGCAATTCTCCACCCTTAGGAAGGAGTTGCCTCAAAAGGCCTCATAGAATGGAAGAGCGAAGAGAAAACTTGCAATCTACTTGATAAACCAACCCTCGCTTTGTTCTGGTTTCTCCTGAAAGGCTGGGATGGCAGTGAACGAAAAGCAAATCTAGTCTTGCATGGACTTGCCTGGCTCCTCATATCTGGTAGTCTCAAATCTAGAAGCTGGATTAAGGCAGTCCTGGCCATAAGCCCTCCCCTAAAAACCCAGCACAGGCAAATCCTCTCTTAAAGATAATGTTGTCTTAGTGCGAGCAAGAATCAGGGTAAGAGACAAAAGAAAAATACCAAGGCATGGGATATTGAAACCAAAAGATATAATAGCCCAAATTTTAAACTCAGAGGATAGATTTCAGAGCAGCTGAAAGCTGAAGAAAGAATTAGTTAAGAGGAGTATAGATCAGAAGAAATTATCCAGAATACATCATGGAGAAAACCAAAAAGAAAACAGACAAGCTAAGGGACTTGGATGAAATGAGAAAATTTAATGTATAATATGTTAATTGGGGTCCATGGAGAGAAGAGAATGAGGTAGACAATATTTGAGGAAATGGCTGAGAATTTTTCACAGAATGATTTCATAGAATTTTCATCAGATTTATCTATCCATAAATTCAAGATTCCCAGTGACAACAAGATAAATAAAAATAAATCTATATACTGAGACAAATCATAGAAAGACAAAAAGGGAAAAAACCTTAAAATAACCAGAGATTTTAAAAACAGATTGTCTTCAAAGAAGTGACAGTTTGACTGCTGACAACAGAAAACTGAAGACAGTGAAATGGTATATTCAATGATATAAAGTGCCATCCAAACTTCCATACCCAGGGATTTCAATAATGAAAGCAAACTAAAGACAAACACAAACAGAAAGAGCATGTCTTAGCGGACCCACACTAAAAGTTTCCAAAAGATACTTTTGGCAGGAGGAAAATTACCCCAGACAGAAGGTCAGAGACACAGCAAAGAATGAAGAACAAAATAAGACATAAATATGTGGGTAAATATAAAAAATACTGACTGTAAAAAACAACAAATAATAATGACTTCTGGGTTTACAAATATGGACAATTTAAATGTATGACAAACATTAATATATAAATTAAGGGATAAAGTAAAAACATCCTAATATTCTTACATTGGCAGTGATAAGGGCAGTAAGACATCAATATTATATCTTGTAAGTACACAATACAGGTTGCTATTTTAAGGAAAACTACTAAAATAATTGAAGCACAGTGCTGAAGTTCCAATCTAAGTGAGGGCAGGGAGGGAATGGAGTGACAAAAAAAAAAACACAATCACATAAGAGAGAAAAATGAAATGACAAGAAAGAAAGAAACAGGATAGGACAAAGTACAAAATAAAAACTTTAAACTCATATTACTGTTGTGTACTGGGAGTATGAAGAAATATACAAACAATAAGAATAATAAGTAAATTATAAAGTATATTAAAAGGGGTTAAGTCTATAGAAAAAAATAATATTGAGGAACTGGATATACAAACCAAGGTGGGTTTAGTACCAGGTTTCAGTAATAAATACAGTCGTCAAGGTGGCCTTGTTAAGAAGGTAACCTCTAAGCAAAGACTCCTTCCCTCTCCATAGCTAACCTAAAGTCACATACCTCCACTCCATTCACAGCTCTGAGACTACCACTATGGGGACCATTATTTTTAATGTATTGTACTCCTCCCAAGTTTGTTGCTCCTCTGTTTCCTTAAGGGTTTCTGAAAGAGTTCTTTCTTCCTGGACTTGCCCTGACAATGATAATAGCAGCAGTGCTACTATTTATTGAATATCGATTATTTGTCAAGCATTCTAATAGGTGCTTTGCAAAATGTCTCATGCAATTTTCCCAATAGCTCTAGAAGAAACAGACTATTATTCCTATTTTACAGATAAGAACATTAACTTTAAAATCTTACCCAGTGTCCCACAGTTAATACAATGCAGAGCTAGAATTTTAATGTAAAATTGGCCTGGCTATAAGGTATGAGGGCTTTCCACTATCCATGCTATATATTATGCCATTATTACCAAGAACAATGAAAAGTGAATTGAGAAGGACAAAGACTCAGCAAATGGTCAGTAGGTGCTATTGGACACACTGAAGACACTCAACAAGCACTTGACTGAGGATTCACAGAGGAGGTTTCATAACCAAGGATCAGCTACAGAAAAATGCTCAGAGAACTGGGTCTATAGACCACAACGGGAAGCCAGGGAAGTCACTGTCAACAGCTATTCTTCCTGTCACCTGTCTGGTCTTCCTCTTGACTTGCTTTGGTTTGTTATGGTTCTTTTCTTCTTATTGTCAGCCTGAGCATGTCCAAGAAAACTTACTATAAGCAATACTCTATGTTTTCTGATCTCATTTCCTTTCTCTGAACTGTAATGTCTTGATTTTGCTTCTTATATTTTATGCTGAGTTCTTTCTCCCAAACAACAAAAATTTAAAGTCTAAGAAACAGGAAAACTTGAACTTCTTCAGGCATAGTAATTTTGATAAATTCTTATTTTAATTGAAGTATAGTTGATTTAAAATGTTGCATTAGTTTCCAGTGTACAGCAAAGTTATAAGAATTATAAAGTATTTTTTAATATTCGTTCCCATTATAGTTTATTATAGGATAGTCAATATAGTTCCTTGTGCTATAAAGTAGGACCTCAGTGTTTATCTATTTTATATTTAATAGTTTTTAATCTGCTAATCCCAAGATCCTAATTTATTCTCCCTTATCAGTCCATGGGGTCACAAAGAGTGGGACACGACTGAGTGACTGAACTGAACTGATCCCCTTTTCCCCTTTGGTAACCATAAGTTTGTTTTCTATGTCTGTGAGTCTGTTTCTGTTTTCTAAATAAGTTCATTTGTGTCATATTTCAATTCCACATATAAGTGATACCATATATTTGTCTTCCCTCTGTCAGACTTAACTTCACTTATTATGGTAATTTTTAGGTCTACCCATGTAGCTACAAATGGCATTATTTCATTCTTTTTTATGCTTGTGTAATATGTGTGTGTGTGTGTATTTGTTGTTGTTCACTAAGTTGTGTTCAACAGGGAGCAAGCCAGGCTCTCCTGTCCTCCACTATCTCTTGGAGTTTGCTCAAATTCATGTCCGTTGAGTCAGTGATGCTATCTAACCATCTCATCCTCTGCTGCCCCCTTCTCCTTTTGCCTTCAATCTTTCCCAGCATCAGCATCTTTTCCAATGAGTCGGCTCTTTGCATCAGGAGGCCAAAATATTGGAGCTTCAGGGTTGATTTCCTTTAGGATTGACTGGTTTGATCTCCTGGCAGTCCAAGGGACTCTCAAGAATCTTCTCCAACACCACAATTCAAAAGCATCAATTCTTCAGTGCTCAACCTTCTTTAGGTCCAACTCTCACATTCATACACGACTAGGAAAAACCACAGCTTTGACTATATGGGCCTTTGTCAGCAAAGTGTGTACACACAGCATATTTTCTTTATCCATTCATCTGTTAGTGGACATTTAGGTTGCTTCCATGTCTTGGCTATTGTAAATAGTACCACTATGAACTTGGGGGTACATGTATATTTTTGAATTATAGTTTTGTCCAGATATATGCCCAGGAGTAGGATTGCTAGATCATATGGTGACTCTATTTCTAGTTTTTTAAGGAAACTTCAAACTGTTTTCCATAGGGGCTGCACCAATTTACATTCCCACCAACAATGCAGGAGGGCTCCCTTTTTTGAGAATTTCTTAGGCAATACCTAATTCTGTCAAGCCATTCATGCTACACTCAGTCACTGGGTGTACCCTAAAAACCTACAATCAACCTACCAATAAGTTGGATTCTTTTTGTTTTAGGGGGAGAAGTGGTGTTGGGGAAGAGGGACACGCTCTCTCTAATAATCTGAAGAGAAATGAGAATGAAGCCTATAAGCTTTATTAGTTTTTTTTTCTTGTTGCATAACATATTGTCACACATTTAACAGTTTAAAACAGTATCCTTCATGATATCTAAAGTTTCTGTGGGTCAGGAGTCCAGATGGCTCAGTTAAGTTCTCTGCTTAGGGTCTCACAGGCTCAAATCCAGGTATCAGCCAGACTGTGCTCTTATCTAGAGGCTCTAGAGAAGAATCCACTTCCAAGCTCAATTCAGGTTGTTGGCAGACTTCAGTTCTTTGCAGCTGTAGTTGACTAAAGTCCATTTCCTTGCTGACTATTAGCCAGCCTCAGAGCTCCTAGAACCCACCTGTATTCCTTGCCAGTTCCTTCCATCTTCAAGCCAGCAATGGGAAATCTCTCTCATATCAGAGCCGTTTCACATCTCTTTCTCTTAGGCAATCTCTTTCTCTTAGGCAATCTCTTTCAGATCAATCCTCTTTACTCAAATTTATTTTTAAAAAATCATATCACTTCCATGAACAGAAAAAGTAATCAGGTGCCATAAACAGACATTAAAAATAAATAGAACTAAAACAATAAAACTAAAAATTCTAAACACTAAAATTCAGATAGGCACTGCTGCCTTTCTTCCAGAGGCTGTGGGTTGGAGGAGAACTCTCACTTTCATTTGAAGGGGGCAGGTCGGGGGGGGGAAGCTACGTTGGCTATTAATGTTATATTAAAACAAACCATGAACTTTCTCAAAGGTATTACAGTAATCAGAAAGCCTGAATGAAGACTACAGGGAACTCCATTTGTTTATTACTGTTTACTTAACAATTTATTGGGGTACCATCTAAAATCATACAGCCTACTGCAATACCTGTCACTCACTTCAGGAAATATTATTGTAAGCCCTGGTTAAAATCTGGACTGAAAGAAAAGTGGTGTAGGGTTTTTCTAAAGGATTTTGAATTCTGTATCATAATAAAATCAGTGAAATACAAATAAAAAGTCCATAATCAGATTAAACCTAATAAGAGCATGGTTAATGAAATGCCCTGAATTCCGATACAAATATACATACCTTGAGCTTTGAAAGGCACAATGACCCATGGACATCTTTACCTACATCACTGCCATTACTATTCTCCTTTATAACAGATGGAAAGCAAGATTATTCTATTTTGCTCAGACTGTATTTCTTTACGAATTCTTAAAGGAGAAGTTATGGTGCACCTAACAGAGCTGAGCAACAAGATCACTTAGATTAGAGGTCAGCAAACTACTGCTGCTGCTGCTGCTAAGTCACTTCAGTCGTGTCCAACTCTGTGTGACCCCATAGACGGCAGCGCACCAGGCTCCCCCATCCCTGGGATTCTCTAGGCAAGAACACTGGAGTGGGTTGCCATTTCCTTCTCCAATGCATGAAATTGAAATGTGAAAGGGAAGTCACTCAGTCGTGTCTGGCTCTTCGCGACCCCATGGACTGCAGCCCACCAGGCTCCTCAGTCCATGGGGTTTTCCAGGCAAGAGTACTGGAGTGGGGTGCCATTGCCTTCTCCCCAGGACAAATCCAGAGTGCTGCCTGTTTCAATAAATAAGGTCTTATTGGAAGGTAGCCACGCACACTTGTTTACATATTGTCTATGAGCACGTATTTGCTACAACAGCAGAGTCAAGTGGTTTTGACAGAAACTGTCTGGCCTGCAAAAACTAAAATATTTACTCTCTGACACTTTACAGAAAGGTTGCCCACCCTTCACTTAGAGTTTCCCGAAAAGTGTTGATCTCAATCACATGATATGTTCCGTGTGGAGGTCTCAGATTATGCTAAATGACTGTTTCTCACTCTTTCAATTCTTTCGTGACTGCAGCCATGAAATTAAAAGACACTTACTCCTTGGAAGAAAAGTTATGACCAACCTAGATAGCATATTCAAAAGCAGAGACATTACTTTGCCGACTAAGGTCTGCCTAGTCAAGGCTATGGTTTTTCCTGTGGTCATGTATGGATGTAAGAGTTGGACTGTGAAGAAGGCTGAGCACTGAAGAATTGATGCGTTTGAACTGTGGTGTTGGAGAAGACTCTTGAGGGTCCCTTGGACTGCAAGGAGATCCAACCAGTCCATTCTGAAGGAGATCAACTCTGGGATTTCTTTGGAAGGAATGATGCTAAAGCTGAAGCTCCAGTACTTTGGACACCTCATGCGAAGAGTTGACTCATTGGAAAAGACTCTGAAGCTGGGAGGGACTGGGGGCAGGAGGAGAAGAGGACGACCCAGGATGAGTTGGCTAGATGGCATCACGGACTTGATGGACGTGAGTCTGAGTGAACTCCGGGAGATGGTGATGGACAGGGAGGCCTGGCGTGCTGCGATTCATGGGGTTGCAAAGAGTCGGACACGACTGAGCGACTGAACTGAACTGAACCGAATGGGTAAATCAGTGTGTCATTTCTACTTAGAATAATTGTACTTGTTGAAAAATTAATACTACATTACTAGGATTATCAGCATCTAGATCTCAAGGAACATCTCAATCCATGTTCCTCTAGCCTTTCTTGGATATTTTATTCATCTCATCACCAGGAGATCATCTAAATAAAGCCAGACCACATCTTACAAACTGTTCATTTTTTAAAGTAAACTTTTTTAGAATAGTCTTGGATTTTCAGAAAAATTACAAAGATAATATACAGACTTCCCATGTACCCTGTACCAACTTCCCCCTTATTAATATTTTTCATTAGAGTGGTACATTTGTTACAATTAATGAACCAATACTGATACATCAGCATTAACAAAAGTCTACTCTTTACTCAGGTTTCCTCAGTTTTTAGCCTAAATGTCCTTTTTCCGTTCCAGGATTCATCCAGGATATCACATGACTTTCAGTCATGTCACATTAAACCCCTGTTGGCTCTGAGAATTTCTCACTTATCTTGTTTTTGATGACCTTGACAGTGTTGAAGAGTACTATTTGGGTAATTTGTAATTTTCCTCAACTGGGATCTTTCTGATATTTTTCCTTATGATTAGACTGAAGTTGTATGTTTTGGGAAGGAAGACCAAAGAAGTGAAGTTCTGCTTTTATCATATCACATCAAAGGTACATGGCTTCCCAGGTGGTTCAGTGGTAAAGAATCTGCCTGCCAATGCAGGAGATATGGGTTTGATCCCTGGGTTGGGAAGATCCCCTGGAGGGGGAAATGGCAATGCATTCCAGTATTCTTGCCTGGGAAATCCCATGGACAGAGGAGCCTGGTGGGCTACAGTCCATGGGATTGCAAAGAGTCGGACACAACTGAGCACAGCACACAGCACAGCATCAAAGGTACATGCTGTTGACATGACGGCTCACTGTTGGTGTTGACCTTGACCACCTGGTTGAGGTAGTGTTTGTCAGGTTTCTCCTCTGTAAAATTATTCTTTCCATACTGTAGTCTTTGGAAGAAGTCACTATATTCAATGCACATATAGTGTTCATTTCTTAGTTATTAAAGTCACTTCAACCAATATTCATGTAGAAGTAAAAACTTAAAAGCTAAAGGTTTCTACCTGCCATACAAACCACCTTCACGTATTTGGACTAAATTAACACTGTGAGAGTCTCTCTCTTTTTCATTCCCAGTACTCTAGCAATTCTTACAAAGATTCATTGTTTCTGAAGGCATGTCACAGAGAGGGAAAAATCTGATCATTTTCAAATTAAGTAAGTCAAAATCTCCACAAGTAAGTATTCCTTAAGCAAAACGTCTAACAAAATGTGACTGATTCTGGACTATTTTTCCTACTCCTTTCATCCCATTTTGTACAAGTTGATGAGCGATCACCATCTCACAACCTAGTGGAGCCTTCCCTCTCCTTGAAATGCACAAAGAATTCAGATAAGATTTTGTGAAGAAAACAACTAAGATTTCTTGGTTGAGTTACATGGGATTTGATTGGTGCCTTTCCTCAGGGTGGTGATAACCATGCCAGTACACAATGAATCACAAGGTCATTGATGGGCCAGGCTGCTGAAGCAAATCATTACTAAAATGAACTTAGAAAGGAAGAGCCTTTTGCTAATCCTTTACAAGCCAGAGCCTGAGCTGGTCCTAGACTGAAATAAGGCACTGGAGAAAGCTGGCCTTTGGCACTGACTGTCTTCCCATTCCAGATCCCCTCTCTGTAGTCTGTACTGGCTGCCAATTATCACTCTCAACAGAAGCAGCCTTCAAGTGAAGCTGTTAGTGGCAACTGTTGTAAGAGAAGCTCACAAAAGACTGCTGGCCAGTTACCTACCTCTCCATGGCCAAAAACAGATAGGCACTCACGGGCCCCATAAGCCTGGAGATTAGGACTCAGAGTGAGGGCAGATATGCTGATGAAGACAAACGTTACCCAGGAACTGAGAAAGTTCAAATCCACTTCATGGAACTCATCTAGAACTAATCCTGTATAAGATATCTAACACATTAGCAGAGGACATGGGCTTACTTATTTTTCCCTTATTTTTTCATATGATCAAATACTTTGTGGTTGAAGAATAAAATAAGTGAAAAGCTCCCAGAAAAGTGCTTTAGTCAGAAGTAATGACAAACAAAAATAAAATGATGCTAGCTGAATACTATCTAAAAGATAAATTTTCATAACACTTTTTATCTCAAAGATTTAGTCATTCTACAAATTTTAGCAAAAAAGAAGAAAGAAATCAGTATTTCTGATCTTGACCTAACACTGACTCACTCAAGGGACAGCCTAAGAAGAAAATGCAAAGTTGATGCTGACCTTGCTTTCTGGGTCAGGGGGAAAAAATGAGAACCCAATTATGTCACCTAGAAAGTCACATTTATGTTACTTAACATCAAGCGCATCAAACAAAAAGCTAATAACTGAAGTAAAAGGTGAAAAATGCATACCAAACCAAGACTTTAAAACAGTCCATCTGGTGTGCAATTCACTGTAGGACTGTAGGCAATTAGGGTTTCCTCAAACAGCTGTCACAGAGCCAGCTTATTATAACAGAGGAGAAGAAATGAGTTCTATAGCACAGTGCCATTTTATTTTGGCTGTACCATTATTAGTAAATCTATTAAATAACAAAGACTTTTCTATCAGTTGAAAAAATGATGGGCCAAAATTCTTTCCAAGGAACACATCAAAAAAGCCATTACCATGCCATTTTTGGAAAAATTCTGATACTTTCACAATACACAAATGCAGAGCTACTGTCCTTAATGAGACTGCAGTTTGTTACTTTCATATAACACACTGGATTTTTGAGCCTTTTTATACCTCTGATTTACCACAAACACTTGGCCGATCCATAACACAAACAATTCAAAGTACTATTAATACATACCTGCTTTCATTTCTTGGATAAAACGGATCTCAATGCCTGCTAAGGAAACCAAATAGGTAATACACTATTGATCAAGACTAATAATTCTTTTTGAAAGTGACCACTCAACTTAGTTAAAATACATCATAGTGATCTAGTAGGTAAAATACATTATAGTGATCAGAAAGTAAGATGGTTCAGTAGAATTATCACAGTCTATTTCAATCACTGCTCAAGACACTCTCAGACTTGCCATAATATTGCTTTTCACAGAAAAGACAAGCATGAACGGTAACAGATGCTTACTGGTTTGGATTAGTACTTGATTCTAATATACCATGCTTAATGTCTTTCAATCTTAATAAAACATTAAATAAATTAAACTACCAATCACAGTTCATGACGCTAAAGCCATTATAGCAAATCTGTTTTTACTGCTTTATTTGCAATCTTGGAAAGAATCCTACCCTAAACCAGGAAGTCACTGCAAAGCAAGAGAACGGTTTCAACAATATGCTTTTTTAAATGTAAAATTCTGTGTCTTACATATTTGCCTAGAGTCGAATGGATCAGAAACAACAGTATTTGAAAATCATCATAATAATCCTTTTTAGTACTTCCTTGAATTTCAGTGACTCTTCTTTATGGCCTGACTAAACACTGTGGCCTTCTTGTCCTGTTGAATGAAGTTCCCTTTCTTCAGGAACTCAGATTCTTTAGAGCATTTGCAAAACCATTTTGGAGCCTTCTTCCTTTCCTCAGCTTTAACTCTTCACACATAACATCTTGGTTTACTCTAAGCCTCAGATGTGCTACTCTCATCATTATCAGAAATACCACTTCGAGGACACCTTCACTCCTGGTCACTTAATGAGCCACAACAGCCTCGGCTTAAGCCCTCTGACTCTAGAGTTACTGAGATGTTTTCAAGAAAGTAGTGTTAACGACAATATCAACTTGAGGGTGAGTTGGTGGAGAGGACCACCAGGGAAACAAGAATGCATGTTAAATGAAGCGTAAAAATCAAGAAGGCATAACAATGTTACCCTTAAACTATATTGGTATAGTATATTAAAAAATGTACTATGATTCCAGTACCAAAACAAATTTGTAAAAGTGGAAGCTAAAATAAAATATGATATTTAAAAAAGCCTGACTTTAGGATTTACACAGGAAAAAATTAATCCCAGTGAAAATACTTCCAGGAAAATAAATATGAAAATAGAAAAATTACAAATGGTTTAGCTGTATGATACAGAAAATTGATCAAGGAATTAAGTTGGCTTAGTGGAACCATCTGGGCAATACTTTCTCAACAAAAAATTCATTAATATTGGTTTAATTCTGATTAAAATATTTATACTTACATCCAACTAGTCAAAAGCTTCCATAGGTCAAAGGTCTTGCACTTATCAAAGAAGCCTAAAAGGATTACCCATTCACATGGGATTACCCATTACCCTAGTTTTCCAAAGAGAGCAATAATAAGAATGATAAAATCATTGGTAACAGGTATTGTATTAGTATATATATTAGAAATAGTGTTAGTATATTATTAGTAGTGCACCCTTCCCAGGTGGTCCTAGAGGTAAAGAATCTGCCTACCAATGCAGGAGACACAAGAGATTCAGGTTTGATCCCTGGGTCGGGAAGATCCCCTGGAGTATGAAATGGCAACACACTCCAGTATTCTTGTCTGGAAAATCCCATGGACAGAAGAGCCCAGTGGGCTAGTCCATGGGGTCGCAAAGAGTGGGACATGACTGAGCCACTGAGCACAGCACGTAATTAGTATCACGGGTACTTAGGATGCACTCACTACATGCCAGTCAATTTTCTAAGACATGATGGTGTTATTAACTCATTTAATTCTCATAACTACTCTATAAAACAGACAGTGTCTTTGTTCCTATTTTAGAGATGAGGAAATTGAGGTACATACAGAGAAGTTAAATAACTCAGCCATAGCCCCAGTGCTAGCAGTACTAACTGGTTCAATCAGAATTCAAATCCAAAGATTCCAGACCCAGAGCCCATGACTTTAACCACTGTAATCCCTTCCTCACACCTGTATCACCATTAAGTCCAAGGTCCCCTGCTGAAGTTATCCAATCTTTACCCCCTTTACATAAGGGAAAATCCAACTGTTGTATTTATCAGGAAATTTTGCAGAATTCAGGTGTCTTGTGTACTTTATTTATGTTCTATAATACTTCAGATTTTCTTTTTAACTATTACATAGTATGTATTCATTTATATGATATACAAAAATACTGTATTTTGTAGACAGCATCCCTCTTCATATTCAAGTTTAAAAACAATGTTGCCTTCTCTAGTTGCAGCAAGCAGGGGCTACTCTTTGTTGTGGTGCACAGGCTCTAGGATGCATGGGCTCAGTAGTTGTGGCACATGATGCTTAGTTGCTCCAAGGCATGTGGTATCTTCCCGGACCAGGGACTGAACCCATGTCCCCTATATTGACAGGTGGATTCTTATCCACTGCAGCACCAGGAAAAGTCCTGCAACAATGGACTTCTGCATCACAGTGACTCTATGATGGCTTCCTCACTTAACAAGAGAGTGTTCGAGGCGGATAAATACTTCCCTTCTGCCAAGCTCTAAATTCTGACTTCAGAAAACAAAACAAAACAAAACATAAAGCACTGGAGGTTTCCTCACAGGTTTTTCTATTGACCCACCCCTGTTTCATCGGCTACCACAGGACAGTCATCTTCTGTGACTGTATATTGGAACATGTATGTTCTAGTTCTCAGTATATCACTATTAGTTCCAGCTGTCTGTAGCTTCCCTCAAATAGGGGAATTATACTGGTTCCGAATCTCTTTTAGGGCTTCCCAGGTAGTGCTACTGGTACAGAGCCCATGCCAATGTAGGAGACTTAGAGACTCAGGGTTGATCCTTAGATCCCCTGGAGGAGAGCATGGCAACCCACTCCAGTATTCTTGCCTGGAGAATCCCATCAACTGAGGAGATTGGAAGGCTACAGTCCATAGGGTCACAAAGAGTTGGACACGACTGAAGCGACTTAACTTGCATACACCAATCTCTTTTTGTAGGTACAAGTCCCTTTATTTACCCAAAGACTGAAGAGTAACAATCAGGAGTAAGAAGGAGAATACTCAAGAGACTCAGCATTTCCAGAGTGGAGGAAAGGTTTGTTCCTGATAGAAGTTATCAGAGTCCACCCTCACTGCCAAATAGATATTATGAGGGCAAAACCTATAGCAGTAACCTGAGACCACCAGAAAGACCAAAGCACAGAGGGAGAGGGTATGCTAACAAATATTAGATGTATCTTTACACTTCTTTTGCTTGATACGCTCATTATCTTAAAAGGATGCTATGGCAGTGGAATACCTGTGCCTAACAAAGGCAGCCATTCAGTAAGGTACTTGCTGATTTCAACTTAGCAATCAGATCAAAATTGAACATCTACCAAAGGATTTAGTCAATCCAGATCTAGAACACCAGGCTTTTAAGAAATCATTTACCATTCTATACCATGAGATTCTCTCCCTTCCCACAGTATCTAAGTAAGGTAATAATACTTTTGTAATTTAGCAGAAAGGCTTCCCTGATGACTCAGATGGTAAAGAATCTGCCTGCAATGTGGGAGACCTGGGTTCAATCCCGTGGTCAGGAAGATCCTCTGGAGAAAGAAATGGCAACCCATTCCTGTATTCTTGCCTGGGAAATCCCATGGACAGAGGAGCCTGGAGAGCTATGGTCCATGGGGTCACTAAGACTTGGACACAACTGAATGACTAACATTTATCCTGGTTTAAAGTGATGTAAAATACAGCTTTCACTTGAACAACATGAGGGTTAGAGGTGCTGACCCACTGTGCAGTGGACATAAGCTGTTCAAAAGTCAACCGTACAACCAAGTCACAACAAAGCCCGACTTACCAAAAAGGATACACAGCATCTTAGACACGGTTGCACCACATTGTGAATGCAATTAAAGCCACTAAATTGTACACTTGATCACTGCCTCCAGTACAATGTCACGAACCTCCATCCACAGATCTTCAGGCACACTATCAGGTCTAATCCCTTGAATCTATTTGTCACTTCCACTGTATAACTGTAAGGGATTTGATTTAGATCATACCTGAATGGTCTAGTGGTTTTCCCTACTTTCTTCAAGTTTGATTTTGGCAATAAGGGGTTCATGATCTGAGCCACAGTCAGCTCCTGGTCTTGTTTTTGTTGACTGTATAGAGCTTCTCCATCTTTGTCTACAAAGAATACAATCAATCTGATTTCGGTGTTGACCATCTGGTGATGTCCATGTGTAGAGTCTTCTCTTGTGTTATTGGAAGGGGGTCTTTGCTATGACCAGTGTGTTCTCTTGGCAAAAAACTATTAGCCTTTGCCCTGCTTCATTCTGTACTCCAAGGCCTAATATGCCTGTTACTCAGGTATTTCTTGACTTCCTACTTTTGCAGCATTCCAGTCCCCTATAATGAAAAGAACATTTTTTCGGGGTGTTAGTTCTAAAGGGTCTTGTAGGTCTTCATAGAACCATTCAACTTCAGCTTCTTCAGCATTACTGGTCGGGGCATAGACTTAGATTACCGTGATATTGAATGGTTTGCCTTGGAAGCGAACAGAGATCATTCTGTCGTTTTTGAGATTGCACCCAAGTATTGCATTTTGGACTCTTTGGTTGACTATGATGGCTACCCCATTTCTTCTAAGGGATTCTTGCCCACAGTAGTAGAGATAATGGTCATCTGAGTTAAACTCACCCATTCCAGTCCATTTTAGATTGCTGATTCTTAAAATGTCAATGTTCACTCTTGCCATTTCCTGCTTGACCACTTCAAACTTACCTTGATTCATGGAACTAACATTCCAGATTCCTATGTAATATTGCTCTTTACAGCATCGGACTTTACTTCCATCACCAGTCAAATCCACAAGTGGGTGTTGTTTTTGCTTTGGCTCCATCTCTTTATTCTTTCTGGAGTTATTTCTCCACTGATCTCCAGTAGCATATTGGGCACCTACTGACCTGGGGAGTTCATCTTTCAGTGTCCTATCTTTTTGCCTTTTCATACTGTCCAAGGGGTTCTCAAGGCAAGAATACTGAAGTGGTTTGCCATTCTCTTCTCCAGTGGACCATGTTTTGTCAGAACTCTCCACCATTGTACAGGAGGCAGTGATCAAGACCATCTCCAAGAAAAAGAAATGCAAAAAGGCAAAATGGTTGTCTGAGGAGGCCTTACAAATAGCTATGAAAAGAAGAGAAGTGAAAGGCAAACGAGAAAAGGAAAGATATACCCATTTGAATGCAGAGTTCCAAAGAACAGCAAGGAGAGATAAGAAAGCCTTCTTCAGTGATCATTGCAAAGAAACAGAGGAAAACACAGAATGGGAAAGGCTAGAGACCTCTTCAAGAAAATTAGAGATACCAAGGGAACTTTTCATGCAAAGACTGGCACAATAAAGGACAGAAATGGTATGAATTTAACAGAAGCAGAAGATATTAAGAAGAGGTGGCAAGAATACACAGAAGAACTATACAAAAAAGATCTTCATGACTGAGATAATCACAATGGTGTGATCACTCACCTAGAGCCAGATATCCTGGAATGCAAAGTCAAGTGGACCTAAGGAAGCATCACTACGAACAAAGCTAGTGGAGGTGATGGAATTCCGGTGGAGCTATTTCAAATCCTGAAAGATGATGCTGTGAAAGTGCTGCACTCAATATGCCAGCAAATTTGGAAAACAAAGCAGTGACTACAGGACTGGAAAAGGTCAGTTTTCATTCCAATCCCAAAGAAAGGCAATGCCAAAGAATGCTCAAACTACCACACAATTGCACTCATCTCACACGCTAGTAAAGTAATGATCAAAATTCTCCAAGCCAGACTTCAACAGTACATGAATCATGAACTTCCTGATGTTCAAGCTGGATTTAGAAAAGGCAGGGGAACCAGAGATCAAATTGCCAACATCCGCTGGATCATCGAAAAAGCAAGAGAGTTCCAGAAAAACATCTACTTCTGCTTTATTGACTATGCCAAAGCCTTTGACTATGTGGATCACAACAAACTGTGGAAAATTCTGAAAGAGATGGGAATACCAGACCACCTGACCTGCCTCTTGAGAAATCTGTATGGAGGTCAGGAAGCAACAGATAGAACTGGACACGGAACAACAGACTAGTTTCGAATCGGGAAAGGAGTACATCAAAGATGTGTATTGTCACCCTGCTTATTTAACTTATATTCAGAGTACATCATAAGAAATGCTGGTCTGGATGAAGCACTAGCTGGAATCAAGATTTCTGGGAGAAATATCAATAACCTCAGATATGCAGATGACACCACCCTTATGGCAGAAAGTGAAGAAGAACTAAAGAGCCTCTTCAAGAAAGTGAAAGAGGAGAGTGAAAAAGTTGCCATAAAACTCAACATTCAAAACACTAAGATCATGGCATCCGGTCCCATCACTTCTTGGCAAGTAGATGGGGAAACAGTGGAGACAGTGACAGACTTTATTTTTGGGGGGCTCCAAATTGCTGCAGATGGTGACTGCAGCCATGAAATCAAAAGACGCTTGCTTGTTCCTTGGAAGAAAAGTTATGACCAACCTAGATAGCATATTAAAAAGCAAAGACATTACCAGCAAAGGTCCGTCTAGTCAAAGCTATGGTTTTTCCAGTAGTCATGTATGGATGTGAGAGTTGGACTATACAGAAAGCTGAAGGTCAAAGAATTGATGCTTTTGAACTGTGGTGTTGGAGAAGACTCTTGAGAGTCCCTTGGACAGCATGGAGATCCAACCAGTCCTTCCTAAAGGAAATCAGTCCTGAATATTCATTGGAAGGACTGATACTGAAGCTGAAACTCCAGTACTTTGTCCACCTGATGCGAAGAACTGACTCATTTGAAAGACCCTGATGCTGGGAAAGATTGAAGGCAGGAGGAGAAGGGATGACAGAGGATGAGATGGTTGGATGGCATCACCGACTCAAGGGACATGAGTTTGAGTAAACTCTGGAAGTTGGTGATGGACAGAGAGGCATGGCATGCTGCAGTCCATGGCGTCACAGGACACGATTGAGTGAGTGAACTGAACCTAACTGAAAGTGTACCCTTAGAAATGGTGAAAATTGCAAACTCCATGTTATTAAAAATTTGCTTTTAATGGGTAGAACAGAAAAATACATCCTAGAATACATTTTATTTTCATGAGGCATGAGTATGTGTTTTAGAAAATTAACTAGTACCTGTTTTAAGTGAAATAAGTACATTATGACGCTTGTGTTTTAAAGAACCAACTGTTTCACTACTAGCACTAATCAATGTCAATCACATTATGTCAAAAACAACAACAACAACAAAAACTCTTAAGAACCAAAAAGTAAATGCCTACAGAAATGGGTGGATTTAACTTTACACATGTTATACTTCTGAAAACTTTGTTACATGTGAGGTACATAGAAATGAATTTGAGATAGAAAAAAAAAAAAACAAATGAACATGAGGAAAAACTGATTTAAAAACTCAGCCTGTATCTGGGGTTCAGGGTTGGGAACTCATGTACACCTGTGGTGGATTCATGTCAATGTATGGCAAAACCAATACAGTATTGTAAAGTAAAAAAATAAAATTAAAAAAAAGAATTATAGACAATAAAAATATTAGAAATTAAAAAAAAAAAAACAACTCAGCCTGAAAAGGTGATTTCTCTACAATGAAGGAAACTTTTGCAAAGCAAGCAAGTGAACCATAAATCACCTAAAATTCTGGTTTCTATACATGGTTTTGGTAGTGAGGCTCATTTAGAATTAAAAATATCAAATGTAGAGATGAGTCCAGGTATCACTTGTTCTAGTCCCTCATTTTCTAGATGAAGATTCTTGAGGTCTGCAAAAGGTGAGATCAAGCACCATCTCCCACACATCTCAAAACACATGGATGCAAGAGGTGATGGCGACAGAGCTAGGATCTGAATTCTGGAATTTAAAAATACAACAGTCTTCATTCACTTCATACTGTTCTCTATTTCTTTTCCTTCCACACAAAGTGGCTGAAGAATGCCAAAGATATTTTAAGATGCATAAGAAACCTGTTTACTCATATTTTAAATCATCTTTATATATCCCTATCACATTTCCCAAGGTGTGTTCTGAGGCTCACTATTCCTACAAAATGTTCTACCACTTAGTTTCCATAAATAAATTTAGGAAACATTCTATATCCATACTTAAAAAAAATCTCAATAAATATAAGCAAATGTAAGGCACTGAAAGGTGTAATGGAAATTGTTAGATTTCATTAAAACTTGCTTTTCCTAAAGTTATGAGCACATAATCTTTTAAAAAGAAAAATCCTTTAAGCATATTTTGGGAGATGCTATCCTATAGCCTCCTTTAAAATCTGGAGTATTAATGTATCTGTGGAATTGAATTCAACTCAGAACACATCAAGGAAAATGTCCACAAAAACCAGCTATCAGTGAACTATACATTCATTGGGGGAAGAAAATGTATTATAACAAGGATAATAGACCTTTCATAGTAAAAGAGTAAATTGTGGCAAATTACTTTTATCCAAAATCTGACAGTGTTTAAAGTCATTTAAATAGAAAGAGCAATACACAGGTTTTGATATGGAACATGTTCTTTACCTGGATTCAAAGAAGTTTCAAATAAGACTGTGTCATACTATAGGTAGACTAGACACATGCTACACTACCCCAAAGAACAAATACTCTTTAGACTGATGTCCTCCCAATAGTTTCTGGGCAGTCTTTCTGTTGAAGTGATCATATAAAATTGGTGGCAACCTGCAATGATCATATTGGTTTTCTGCTAAACTGAAGGCAGCAGGGTTCAATGAGCCTACACTAAATGATCAGATTGCATTTTTTTTTTCAGGATAGCATTTTTTTTTTAAACTCTTCAACAATGCACAGAATTTTGAGAATCTGAAATAAAATGCAATTACATATACCTTATATAATTTGAAATGTTCTATCTACCTGTACTAACTACAGTGTCAAATTATGGAATGTCAGTCACAAATGTTTCCAAACTTCCCACAGCTGTGCACTAGATGGCAAATACCATGGAAATTTTAAAACCCTACCTATCCTACAGAGCAGAAGATTTAGCTTAATAATATGCCTCTGTGGCCTGAGAAAGACATGCTCTAAAGCTATGTGGGAGAGTCCTTGTTCCAATGAGGAGGGGTTTACCTTTACTCAGGGGACTGGCCATATGATCCCTGGTAGCCTTTTAATTCTGCCTAAACACCTACAAGAAATTTAAGTACTTGAGAAGGATTATGACAGTTAATTTTCCTGGGTGCGTTTAAATTACCTTATGCTGTACTCACATTTAAGATTCACAATGCAATCACAAACCTAGATTCAACCTTTGAACGTTCTCCATGACGTGGAAAAAAAAAAAAACACACTCTCACTCTTCAACACACCTACCTACATATCTCTTTCAGAGCGTCTACCAATGCCAAATAATCTTTGCCCAGAGATGTTGAAATAGCAGGCTTTTTGAAGGAACTGAGAGTTACATGGCAAATGAGGGAAAGCTGTATCCTGAAGCATGCACTGCCGGCAGCATTATCACAGGTGCTTGGCCGATAAGGACTCCCTCCACTTTGTCTCAGACTGCACTTAAGACTCAGATGGAACACACTAGAATCACTGACTACAAGGGGCCAAGTGGGAAGAATTCAAATGCCCAAGCATGCCTATGAAAATATGAGTCAGATAATACTCAGTTATAATTTTTCTGCCAATTATATTCTTTTCAACTTCTATTATAAAATCTGGAAATCCTAGGCAACAATCGAATATTTATCATAAATAGAGCTGCTCTATTTGTTTATTCTTTAAAAACTTTACTGCCCATGTTAAGGATTTCCCAAGTAAATAGCCAAATAACTGAAGATTATTTAACTTCGGAGCTCAGCAAAGAAAATTTTAAATATCAAAAAGAAAAATATGCAAATAAAATGCCCTTACCTTACAGAAATCAAAAATCATAGTTTACTGTTTTTCACTTACAGGTAAATTTCAGAACAGTCCTTAAAGAGATCCCATGAGATGTTGTACAGGGAGATGATGGAGAACTTGGAAGCAGCAGAAAAATGCATGAATTATTGCACTGACTAGGGCTAGTGTCATTTGTTAGAAATGGTAAGCATCAGTCTGTTATCACACTAAATAAACCTAAAATTTTTTCCAAAAAATGCTACAAGAGTATACGATTTCATTTATGACTACTCAGCATGAAATCAATTATTCAGTTGAGTATTAAGAACATGAAGGAGGATTTTGTGTCCTAAAAGCATTCATTAACATTCAGATTAATACAAAGAGATTCAACATCACACCTTTGGAAACTTAAACAGAACTGTTTTGTGAATTCAAGACTTGCAGGTATTTTCAATATGCGACTTTTATTACAGGGAAATCAATGTTTATTTACCGTTCCTTGAATATTCTCAAATAACGAGAGTAGTTTCACATCTACTGAACATGTAAAAATGTGCAAGTTGCTTTACTGAATCCCAAGAATGACATCTTGTAGGAATTAACATAGTAAGGCATCACAGAAATTTACACATCTTTACAATTAAGACAATTGTTCTATCCTTTGATTTGTGATTTTCAGACTTCTTTATTCACTCCCAATTTAACAACTTTATTAATAACACTATAAGTAAGCTCTATGCAAGGAGATCCAACCAGTCCATTCTAAAGGAGATCAGTCCTGGGTGTTCTTTAGAAGGAGTGATGCTAAAGTTGAAACTCCAGTACTTTGGCCACCTCATGGGAAGAGTTGACTCATTGGAAAAGACTCTGATGCTGGGAGGGATTGGGGGCAGGAGGAGAAAGGGACGACAGAGGATGAGCTGGCTGGATGGCATCACCAACTCGATGGACGTGAGTTTGAGTGAACTCCGGGAGTTGGTGATGGACAGGGAGGCCTGCTGCTGCTGCTGCTGCTGCCAAGTCGCTTCAGTCGTGTCCAACTCTGTGTGACCCCATAGATGGCAGCCCACCAGGCTCCCCCATCCCTGGGATTCTCCAGGCAAGAACACTGGAGTGGGTTGCCATTTCCTTCTCCAATGCATGAAAGTGAAAAGTGAAAGTGAAGTTGCTCAGTCATGTCCGACTTAGCGACCCTATGGACTGCAGCCTACCAGGCTCCTCCATCCATGGGATTTTCCAGGCAAGAGTACTGGAGTGGGGTGCCATTGCCTTCTCCAGGACAGGGAGGCCTGGCATGCTACAAGTCATGGGGTCGCAAAGACTCGAACATGACTGAGCGACTGAACTGAACTGAACTGAATGATATATACAACTTTGAAAACCTGTCCTACTTCCTTGGGTATAACTCACAATGCTAGAGTCATCACATTTCACTTGCACAACACTCAGAAAAATCAAAGCACTTAAAAAATTTTTCACTTTCCAACACTCCTGAAAAATGAAGAAGACAGTATTACCCCTATTTTAAAGATAAAAATGGAAGTGCAGGAAGCACAAAGAGGATTTCTAGTAATGTCCTAGTTTCTTGAATTAGGTGGTAGTGTGTTCAGTTTGCAAAAGTTCATCAAGCTACATACACTTATGATTTTTATATTCCTCTATATGTTGTTATACTCCAGTAAATAGCTCAAAAAAGTAAAAAGCTGGAGACAGATTCCAAAACATCCAGTGACTCGCCAGAAGTCGGTGGTAGAGGCTGGCTCACATGCAAACCATGTGATTCCTAAGCAGTCCTCAGTGCTCTACATCAAACTGCCCATGTTAATCATTTCCTTTCACTCAATTTCTTATTTTTCCTTTGATCATTAACAAATAAAGCATTCTGCCTCATCATTGGACTATGCCTGGAAAACATGCTTAAAAAAACTCTTTCATGATAGTATACATGTTTCAATGCCATTCTCCCAAATCATCCCACCCTTTCCCTCTCCCACAGAGTCCAAAAGTCTGTTCTATACATCTGTGTCTCTTTTGCTGTCTCACATACAGGGTTATCATTGAAACATGTATACTATCATGTAAGAAATGAATTGCCAGTCTAGGTTTGATACAGGATACAGGATGCTTGGGGCTGGTGCACTGGGATGACCCAGAGAGATGATATGAGGAGGGTGGTGGGAGGGGGTTCAGGATTGGGAACTCGTGTACACCCGTGGTGGATTCATGTCAATGTATGGCAAAACCAATACAGTATTGTAAAGTAAAAAAAAAAAAAATTAAAAAATTAAAAATTAAAAAAAAAAGAAAAAGAAAAAAAAACTTTCTCTTGATGTCAATGCAATCTTACACACATTAAGTAATATATATATTCCTACAACACCCAAGCCTCATCCTAGCTAGCAGATCCAAATCCATTTCACTAATCAATAACCAGGCTTTGGTTGTCTGACTGCAACCATTATAAATGGTTACTGCATTGTGTACAATTATGTTTTAATGATAATCAATAGTTAATAGAATTTATCTCCTTATCTAAACTATAATGCTCAAAATCCTTCAAGCAAAGCTTTGATAGTACATGAAATGAGAACTTCCAGATGTGTAAGCAGGATTTAGAAAAAGGCAGAGGAACCAGAGATCAACTGCCAACAGCCACTGGATCACAGAAAAAGTAAGGGAATTCCAGAAAAACATCTGCTTCTGCTTCACTAACTACACTAAAGCCTTTGACTGTGTGGATCACAACAATTTGTGGGCAATTCTTAAAGAGATGGGAATTGCAAACCACCTCATCTGTCGCCTGAGAAAACTGTATGCAGGTCAAGAAGCAACAGTTAGAACTGGACATGGAACAGACTGGTTCCAAATTGGGAAAGGAGTACGTCAAGGGTGTATATTGTCACCCTGCTTATTTAACTTATATGCAGAGTACATCATGTAAGATGCCAGGCTGGATGAAGCACAAGCTGGAATCGAGATTGCTGGGAGAAATACCAATAACTTCATATATGAAAATGATACCACCCTTAAGGCAGAAAGCAAAGAGGAACTAAATAGCCTCTTGATGAAGGTGAAAAAGGAGAGCGAAAAAACTGAGAGAAACCTCAACATTCAAAAAACTAAGATTGTGGCATCTGGTCCCATCATCTCATGGCAAATAGATTGGGAAAAAAATGGAAACAGTGGCACATTTTATTTTCCTGGGCTCCAAAATCACTGCAGATGGTGACTGCAGCCACAAAATTAAGACACTTGCTTCTTGGAAGAAAAGCTATGACAAATCTAGACAATGTATTAAAAAGCAGAGACACCACTTTGCAGACAAAGGTCTGTATAGTCAAAGCTATGGTTTTTTCAGTAGTCCTCTACAGATGTGAGAGTTGGATCACAAAGGAGGCTGAGCACTTAAGAACTGATGCTTTCAAATTGTGGTGCTAGAGAAGACTCTTGAGAGTCCCTCAGACAGCAAGGAGATCAAACCAGTCAATCCTAAAGGAAATCAACCTTGAATATTCCTTGGAAGACTGATGCTGAAGCTCCAATATTTTGGGCACCAGATGTGAAGAGCTGACTCATTGGAAAAGACCCTGATTCTGGGAAAGATTGGGCAGGAGGAGAAGGGGGCGACAGAGGATGAGATGGTTGCATAGCATCACTGACTCAATGGACATGAGTTTGAGCAAACCCCAGGGATAGTGAAGGACAGGGAAGCATGGCCTGCAGCAGTCCATGGGGTTGCAGAGAGTCGGACACAACTTGGAGACTGAACAACAACAACCACATAGTTATTTTTAATATTTTCCTTTACTTTTATATTAGAGTTAAGTGGTTTATGCGCCCGTGTTACAGTATTAGAGTATATATTTACCATTACTACTAAGTTTATATACTTTCATATGTTTTCCTGTTGCTAACTAGTGTTTTTTCATTTCAACTTGAAAAATTTTTCTCACATTTCTTATAAGACAGGTGATGAACTCACTCAGTTTTTATTTGTCCAGGAAAGTCTACCCCTCCTTCATTTCTGAAGGACAGCTTTGCTAGATATGGTATTCTTGCTTGACATTTTTTGGTTTTTCTGTTTGTTTTAGCCCCTGGAATACATCATTCCACTTTCTCCTGGATTACAAAGTTTCTGGTGAGAAATTTATTAGCCTTATGGGGAGGAGGTGGAGGAGGGGGGAGTGGCAGCAGTGGCTCAAGTTGCTTTTCTCTTGCTGCTTTCAAAATTCTTTGACTTTTGACAATTTGATTATAACATGTCCTGGTGAAGACCTCTTGATATTCAGCCTACTAAAGGTACTTTGAATATTATGGGTCATTTCTTTCCTATGATTTGGAAAGTTTTCTATCATTCTTTTAGTAAGCTTTCTGCCCCTTTCTCATTTTCTGCTTTCCATGGGACTCCCACTCAGAAGGTTCTAACATTGGAGAACTTATGACAATTTTATGTTCACTTTCTACTTAACCATGGTACCCCTCTCCCAATATAAAGAGGAACCAAGATCCTGGGTAAACTGCATTGTCTTGTGGCAGAAATAAGAAAATGGCATTACATTTCTTCTGCTTTAATAAGGTCATACAGAGAACACACTGACCATTTATCCATCAGTGATTAACTCCATACCTGGCAGTTATGTCCATGTATTTCTTCTCTCATTTTTTCCTAGTCTTTTCCAAATGTTCCTGTCCTTAGGAAAAAAGCAGTCCCCAGAACTAATTTCTCCCAATTTGTGTGTCTACAAAGCAAATGCACCCCAACCTTCCCAGCTTCCCTGGTGGCCCAGATGGTAAAGAATCCACCAGCAATACCAGAGACCTGGGTTCAACCCCTGGGTTGGGAAGATCCCCTGGAGGAGGGCAGAGCAACCCACTCCAGTATTCTTGCCTGGAGAATTCCCATGGACAGAGGAGCCTGGTAGGCTACAGTCCAAGGGGTCACAAAGAGTCAGACATGACTGAGCAACTAAGCACAAGCAAGGAAATGGAAAGACTTTACAGAAAATTAGTCATAAGAATTAATGTCCGTCTAGTCAAAGCTATGGTTTTTCCAGTAGTCATGTATGGATGTGAGAGTTGAACCACAGAGAAAGCTGAGTGCCGAAGAATTGATGCTTTTGAACTGTGGTGTTGGAGAAGACTCTTGAGAGTCCCTTGGACAGCAAGGAGATCAAATCAGTCAATCCTAAAGGAAATAAGTCCTGAATATTCATTGGAAGGACTGATGCTGAAGCTCCAATACTTTGGCCACCTGATGCAAAGAAACGACTCAGTGGAAAAGACCCTAGTGCTGGGAAAGATTGAAGGCAAGAGGAGAAGGTGATGACAGATGATGAGTTGGTTGCATGGCATCACCAACTCAAGGGACACGAGTTTGAGTAAGCTCCAGGAGTTGGCGATGGACAGGGAAGCCTGGCGTGCTGCAGTCCATGGGGTAGCAAAGAATTGGACCCGACTGAGTGACTGAACTGAACTGAATGCCATTAGTCTCTAACCAATTCAAAGTTAGTGACTCTTAAAGCTGGATATTGGTTAGGTGGTGGCAAATATTTGATAACACCATATGTCAAATGAGGCTAGAGTTCAGAGAAATAAAGGAACAGTTCAGGATATATGTATATGATGACTTTTATTTAAACAGCTTTGGAGCCCAATCCTGCAAGAGACACAATCAAACTAGAGCTAGCCATTCTCTGCCTGCAGCCTTCAATCTAGATTGAGAGTCACATAATTTGAAGCTTTTCAGGGCTGTAAATATCAACAGCCTCTGCACCTCAAATTGAGGTGATTATAAGCAGTAACTCACAGAAGTAGCTGTCTTAGCAGGAGATAAGACCACAGCCCCAAGCTGTTTTAAGAGTTCTCTTCAGGACAAGGAAGAAAACCAGCCAGCAAAAATCAGATTAAGAATGCTGCCTACCTCAAGGCGCCTGGCTATTAATTTAAAAGCTAAAAGAAAAAGGGCTGAGCACAGAGGCTGGTAAGCAGACGAATTTTCAAGCTTAAAAACTGTCTCTAGATGTGGTTTCCCCCACCACGGAGCTTACTAAAAGCAAAAATAGCAAAAATTTTTTAAGTTTTTGAGGGAATAATACTATCGTAGGAACCCTCGGACTGTTCTGCAGCAGCCAGGAAGAATTAAATCTCTATAATAATTCATGGCCCCAAACCCTCATCCACAGAATGTTACCTATGAAGGCTGTGTGTTCCCCCAAGAAAAGTATACTCCCCAGTAGCTACTTCAGATAGGGCCATGAAGAATGCACAATAAAGAATCTATAGAGATCAGTCAGGGGCCAGTTCTGGGGCAAAAGGAATCCCCCTGTATTATTTAGAC
Organism: Oryx dammah; assembly: GCF_014754425.2. Classification (NCBI taxonomy): domain Eukaryota; kingdom Metazoa; phylum Chordata; class Mammalia; order Artiodactyla; family Bovidae; genus Oryx; species Oryx dammah. Next base: position 92,884,946 of record NW_024070207.1, on the reverse strand, counting down.
TATTTCAGTTATCAATTTAGATAACCGCAGCTGCCTTGCCTTTGGTGGCTTGAGTGCCACTTGGCCTCTGCCACCGAAGGATGCACTTGCCTCCACTGTATTTAGGTTTCCAAATTCAGTGGCAGCAGCTCTCACTGTAATTTCTGACCTATACAGAAGAGCAATCACAGAGCTCCTCAAGGATCTTGGAACTCCCCTAACAAATTTATTTCCCAGGCAAAGGAAATCCCACCCTGCCTAGTGAGCAGAACCAGGGGCTGCCAGATAGGTCATCAAAGGGACTTCACTGCCAGGGCAGGGAGTTTCTGCTCTTCCTGTCCAATATAGTATTTGATCCCTGCTATCTTTCCCATTCTTGCTCTTTTGAGAGCTTTTACAAGGTTTATCCTATTCTTTTCCTACCTATTATAACAATGAAGGAGAGAGGCAGTTTGTGGGACACCAGACCACAGGAAGCCATACCCAGACCTATTGGGGAGGACTGCACATCACCAAGAAATTGAGGACATAGAAACTGGATATAATAGCTAGGCAAGACTTTGGAGGTGTTTCCATTGAGGAGAGAGCGAGCATGTTCTTTGTATGGAAAGAAGATTGAAGATGATTGGATAGCTAAAGGAGTATACTGAAACAAAGACTGCTTATCATTTACCTAATATCTGTTCTTCCTTCTTTCCTGCTATCTATCAGAAGCCCAAAAAGTTACTGGGCACCAATGTGCTCAAGTAAAAGTACATGTCCCAGTTTTATGGTGGATGAGGTGGTCATGTACTATAGTTTGACCAAGGATATGAAAGCAGACTTCACTGTATATGGTTTACAGGGAAGTTCTTTAAAGAGGTCTTACCTGGCAGTCACCATTTTATGCCTCTCCACCTTCCAGCCTGCCCAGAACACAGATGAGATGACTCAGGAGCTACCTGGTAATCATGAGCATACACTAATGATGTCTGGGAAGAAGGATAGAAGGCACCTAAGTCTAATGGTATCTTGGAAACACCCTACCAGCCCTGGAATTCTAAACTTTAGAATTCTCATTTAGTAAGTAAAAAATAAATTGATTTATTTAAGTCATTATTTTGGGGGTTTTCTATTCTACATAGTGAAGTTCAACTCCTTAACAGATACACAGAGTTCTATAACTCATTGAGGAATTAACCACATTTATTCTCAATTTATGTCAAAATAGAAACTGTAAAAAACAAAAAAAACTTTATCAAGTACCTTAGGTGTACTTAGCCTGACTGCCACATATTTGCCATCCATAAGTTACTCCCATGTCCATTTCAGGCACAGGTAATCAATCAATCAGGGTACTTTATCCCAATAAGCTGGAAGTACATCTACAAAACTGTTTCAGCTCCAAGTCTCAACAGCTACAACTAATCTATCGGCCTGGCAAAGGATATAGAATCTATTTTCCACTTGTAGCAACTTCAGTTTCTCCCAGTTCTAGAATTCTAAGAGAAAATCATAAATAGTACAATGGAGAAAATGTGTCAAGGTTTCTATACCTAAAACTCAAAATGGATTAAAGATCTAAATGTAAGACCAGAAACTATTAAACTCCTAGAGGAGAACATAGGCAAAACACTCTCCGACATAAATCACAGCAGGATCCTCTATGACCCACCTCCCAGAATACTGGAATAAAAGCAAAAATAAACAAATGGGACCTAATTAAACTTAAAAGCTTCTGCACAACAAAGGAAACTAAAAGCAAGGTGAAAAGACAGCCTTCAGAATGGGAGAAAATAATAGCAAATGAAGCAACTGACAAACAACTAATCTCAAAAATATACATGCAACTCCTGCAGCTCAATTCCAGAAAAATAAACGACCCAATCAAAAAATGGGCCAAAGAACTAAATAGACATTTCTCCAAAGAAGACATACAGAGGGCTAACAAACACATGAAAAGATGCTCAACATCACTCATTATCAGAGAAATGCAAATCAAAGCCACAATGAGGTACCATTTCACGCCAGTCAGAATGGCTGCTATCCAAAAGTCTACAAGCAATAAATGCTGGAGAGGGTGTGGAGAAAGGGGAACCCTCTTACACTGTTGGTGGGAATGCAAACTAGTACAGCCACTATGGAGAACAGTGTGGAGATTCCTTAAAAAACTGGAAATAGAACTGCCTTATGACCCAGCAATCCCACTGCTGGGCATACACACTGAGGAAACCAGAAGGGAAAGAGACACATGTACCCCAGTGTTCATCACAGCACTGTTTATAATAGCCAGGACATGGAAGCAACCTATATGTCCATCAGCAGATGAATGGATAAGAAAGCTGTGGTACATATACATAATGGAGTATTACTCAGCCATTAAAAAGAATACATTTGAATCAGTTCTAATCAGGTGGATGAAACTGGAGCCTATTATACAGAGTGAAGTAAGCCAGAAAGAAAAACACCAATACAGTATACTAACGCATATATATGGAATTTAGAAAGATGGTAACGATAACCCTGTATGTGAGACAGCAAAAGAGACACAGATGTATAGAACAGTCTTTTGGACTCTGTGGGAGAGGGAGAGGGTGGATGATTTGGGAGAATGGCATTGAAACAGGTATAATATCATATACGAAACGAATCACCAGTCCAGGTTCGATGCAGGATACAGGATGCTTGGGGGTGGTGTACTGGGACGACCCAGAGGGATGGTACGGGGAGGGAGGAGGGGGGGGTTCAGGATGGGGAACACATGTATACCTGTGGTGGATTCATGATGATGTAAGGCAAAACCAATACAATATTGTAAAGTAATTAACCTCCAATTAAAATAAATAAATTTATATTAAAAAAGATTTCTATATCTATCAAGTAACTCAGATCAAATAATATAATCTAATTCTTTAACTCTGGATCAGTCACATTTTCTAAAAAAAAAAAATTAAACATTCCTTCACTTGTGAGATGGAAGAAATGGTAAAACCTACTTAAACCTCATAGGACTGATGTGAAGATCATACACAAAATGAGTGTGAAAAATTTTGACCCTTAAGTTATAATACTATGAACATATAAATTATTAATACATCTATAATATGTAATTTATTCTTGACAACTAGCATAATTTGCTATTAAAAATATTCAACATCTAAAATTAAGTTCACTTCAAGAACATGGTTACACTGTCCTGTGTATCAGTATAGAGAAATCAAGTAAGAGTTCATTCTTCTGATTTTATACCAAAGAAATAATGGACTGGGGTGCAGGAATCACACACAAATCAAGAATATATTCTAATCATTTTCATAATTTTAATTCTACCAGGCAGAAGTAGCACTAGCATTCATGTAAGAATTTGATTTTACCCTATTGAATTAGTCTTCTTAGAAGAAAAAAGAAAAGAGGGGGAGGGAAAGTTTAATACACACAAAAAGTATTTTTTTTAACCCAAAGGGGAGAAACCTCTCCAGATCTACAGACTAAAATTTACAATAAGGTAAAAATAACTAGGCAAGTTTAATTTAATCAGCAAGTATTTGCCTACCAAATATAATGACTCATTGCTATTACCCCCAACCTCAATAAGAGCAGTGAAATAATCCCTGAGATCCAAGTGTTAGTACCCAGGATAAAGGTAACTGAAGTTTCAATGTTTAGAAAAGCTTTAGTAATATAAAAAATGTACTCATTAACATCCCACTATCAGTGGTCTTTAAAACAGGTGCTACAGACATATTCCCAGGTGAAATTCATTAAAGTTTTCCAAAACCTATTTTCTTTGAAACTTTTAAGCCACTTAAAAACACATAGAAAGTCTAGAAATGCAATTTATAGAAGCTTGGAAACTGAGCAGACTTTATCAAGGAAATAATAACAATATGGAACAAGTTACGAAGACATCTTTAAGGCCAAGTTTATTCAAGTCACTTTTGGATTACCTTACATACTGAATATATAAATATAACACAGATCTTAACTACAGAAAATAAAAGGTATATATGTGGATAGTAAAAGTGACTGTTCTACTAGTGCTATAAATTAATATGTCTGAATGTTAAAGGAACTTTATTTTAAAATGAACAAACAAAGAAAACACATGCAAGCAGAGTTAGGAAACTTCAAGTTATAAATCAAACCCTTCTGGCTAGATGAGAAGATAAAAGCTCTTTCAAAAGCACAGCTACCTGCCAAAGATAAAAGCACTAGATAGATCCTGTTGTCTAATCCATCCTCCTACTTAGCTAGTATGGATGGAAAAGACTGTAACTTTCTAAAGTCCACTTTACACAATGGGTAAACCATGGTGTACCTTTGACACTGGGCATATACACCCCCAATCAGGAGACATATGCTAGAAGCTGTGCCATTAACAGCTTTCTCCCTTGTTATTATTGTCCACAATGGGCACCATCTGCGATGGTTTACCAACTCACAGAAACAAAAACAGATATACAAAATACACTGCATATTCTCTTAAACCCTACTAGAATATTCCAAAGTGGAAATATCATTTTCTGGGGAAAATGCTGAAGAAATAAGTCATAGTACAACATAAAAATGAAATTTTGCATGATCTTCAAGATCACCTACATGGAAGAGAAATCAGAATGCTATAGACTGAATGTTTGTGTTCCCCTAAAATTGTTATGTTGAAACCTAATCCCCAATGTGATGACATTTGGAGGTAGAGCCTTTGGAAGGCGATTAGGTCATGAGGGCGGAGTGCTCATGAATGGGATTAGCTCCCTTATAGAGAAAACTCCAGAGAGCTCTCTCCCCCATTCTGTCATGTGAGAACACAGCGAGAAGAAGACCACAGGGAGCAGGCTCTCAGCCAGACACTGAATCTGCCAGCACCTTGATCTTGAATTTCCCAGCTTCCAAAACTGTGAGAAATAAATGTCTGTTTAAACCACCTAGTTTATGGTGTTTTTGTTACAGCAGCCTGAATGGATTATGGCAGAGGGCAAATTTTTCATCATAAGTATGTCCTAAACCAGGTTCTCATAAATTCCACCCCCAATCTGGCCCGGCTTCTGCCCAGGAGACCTTCATCCTTTTCTGGGCTAGGTCAGTCCATACGTTGTGTGTGTGTGTAAATGCCAAATTCCTAACCAAATACTCAAATATTTAATACTTCTGAAGTCTTAGTGCTATCTAAACAAATAAAACGGGGTATGATACATCTGTACATTTCCAAGATAAGTGCATTTAAATAGTCTACCCATGCCCTAAACAGACAGAGGGTGAAACATCAAAGCTTAATGTACCAAGTCGAGGAATCACCTTGGATTCAAAGGGGGCAGTAAGCAATACAGGGTATGTGGATACAAGGGAGTGATTGAGATCATAGCCATTTTACTCTTTTCAGTAAATCATAAGACTTTATTTTCAGGTATCAGGCACAGCAGGATCAGCAAATATTGAATTAAAAGCTTAACAACAGTCTTTTTCAGACTTACACAAAGTAGTGATATCTTTCTAATTAGTTTAAGCCACGTCTCTGAAGGCACCAAAAACCAAATCATATCTACTGAAATTATCAATTCATTACAAATACCACTTTTCCACAGCTAATTCTAGGTGACGAAATGTAACTCAAAAGATAGAAAATCCAAAGGAGTAACATTAGGATCTAGTCATATTCTTCTATCTGAAAAATGTCACTATCTTCAGTGTTTTATTTCCCATTTCACTTTTCCATCCTGGAATGGAAAAATAAGATAAAACTCTGACACAATGATTCCAATTTAGCCATGTGCCAATAGATCATAAAGCCATCTGAAGTTTTAGACTACACAACAGCTACAGGTAGCTCCAGATGGTTTGAAAAACTTGGGGACACTTGCTGCTTGTGCTCTGCGCGGCTTTCTAGTGAGAATTCCCATAAACTGGAAGACGGGAGAAGAGCTTGCAGATGGTAGTTCCCAGAGCAAGGGAAGAAAACAACTTAGAAAGTAAGGCCCTCCAGCTGAAACAGATCTCCCCTGTTGGGTGGTTGTTGGTTGGTTGGCTGCTTTAATACAATGCTGATGATTCACTCTGCAGTGACTTATAATACAAATAAATGCTGGGAAGATTAAATAGAACTTATCAAACCAAACAATAATATTTTGAAAGTAAAATTCATATAGTGGTCCTTTAAAGAGAAAAATTTTTTAAATGTAAAACCAGCATAAACACCACTGTATAGTCAAAACTACCACTAGTAACATTTGCTTCATACCAGTTTAATATTAATCCCATATTTTCCATATAATACTTGTAAACTGTTCACAGCCTTAAATGGTATTAGATGCAGTATTTCACTAACTAACCTAATGTTATGGCCCAGGAAAAAGCAATAATTGCACTGAGAGATGTCAACTTATTCCAGAGAAAGGCTTGCAAGAAACAACCATAATTCAAAGGACTGAGGGATCATTATAAAGAATTTCTCCACAGAAATTGGTAAAATAGATGGGGACAAATCACAATTTTGAGTTTGACAGTATCTGTAGAACATTGCTTAATTCCGTCCTTGTTGGTATGCCTTTTATTAATAAACTAGCTATTAACTGTTTGTGATTATCAAGCTGCTTAATAGACTACTTTAATTCACTATTATCCAAATAGAAACCAGTTCAGTTCAGTTCAGTTCAGTTGCTCAGTCGTGTCTGACTCTTTGTGACCCCATGAATCGCAGCACGCCAGGCCTCTCTGTCCATCACCAACTCCCGGAGTTCACTCAGACTCACATCCATCCGGTCAGTGATGCCATCCAGCCATCTCATCCTCTGTCGTCCCCTTCTCCTCCTGCCCCCAATCCCTCCCAGCATCAGAGTCTTTTCCAATGAGTCAACTCTTCCCATGAGGTGGCCAAAGTACTGGAGTTTCAGCTTTAGCATCATTCCTTCCAAAGAAATCCCAGAGCTGATCTCCTTCAGAATGGACTGGTTGGATCTCCTTGCAGTCCAAGGGACTCTCAAGAGTCTTCTCCAACACCACAGTTCAAAAGCATCAATTCTTCGGCGCTCACCTTTCTTCACAGTCTAACTCTCAACATCCATACATGACCACTGGAAAAACCATAGCCTTGACTAGACGGACCTTTGTTGGCAAAATAACGTCTCTGCTTTTGAATATGCTATCTAGGTTGCTCAGGTGCCCCTTCAAATCACCATTTGGGGCAGGCCCAGGGTTCTAAAAGGGGTTTCTTGGCAAATACCCATTTCTTGGTGTGTGTGTGTCTGTGTAAAATATCTATTCACTACACGCCCTGCTGCAACCCAAGGACTGTACTGACCATCCACTCCCAAGACTAGAGCAGTTGTTAACCAGAAATGACACTTTTGATCAGTAACTTTTAAGACAGCACCTGTTATACTAGCAACACCGGCACATTCTTTGAGGACTACAAAAGAAATCTATTTAGATCTTAACTTCATACCAAAAAATAAAATAAATTTCAGATACATCAAAGAGTTAAATGTAAGACATAAATCAAAATCAAGAGAGAGATGTAGGTGAATTACCACATAACTCCCAGGAAGGGAAGGACTTTCTAAGCATCCAAACAGTTACAGAAAGAACAAAGGGAAGGATTGACAGAGTTGGACTATGATTAGAAGCTCTCCTAATCAACCTCCACACGACCAATTTCACAGATTGACCCATTCCCCTATCTGCCACCTGCCCCCCACCAGCCCCTGTCAACCCATGTAGAAACCTAATGAATGCCTACAGCACAGTGACTGCTCAAGGCAAACAGGCTACTGTGTGGTACACCTGCCTATAAGCTCTACAAATTGCCTACTTACCAGGAGTTATTTATGTTTGTTTCCAAGTGTGTTCTTCTTTATGCTAGTTGTGTGCCTGTTACTATAATTCTTAATTATAAGTCACATCTATCGGATGTGAGTGCAAAAACAGGGGAACTGGCTAGAAAAACCAGATAAAGGTGAAGTAAAGTGAAGTGAAGTGGCTCAGTCGTGTCCTACTCTTTGCAACCCCATGGACTGTAGCCCACCAGGCTCCTCTGTCCATGGGATTCTCCAGGAAAGAGTACTGGAGTGGGGAGCCATTTCCTTCTCTAGGGGATCTTCCCGACCCAGGGATCGAACCCAGGTCTCCCGCATTCCAGGCAGACGTTCTAACCTCTGAGCCACCAGGGAAGCCCAGATAAACGTGATGTTGAATTTAACATGGGTGACAAACCTGCTAAAGACCTGGGGGGGGGGGGGGGGGGGGGGGGGGGGTGGAGGAGTGGATTTTTAAATACCTGAAAGGATTCTGCAACAATTACAGCTCATAAGGTATCACTCCACTTTAAAGAAACTAAAACTAGAAATCATTGATGATGAATTTTGGATGAGATGTAAAGAAAAGAAATATATAGCAGATTCTTAATCAATTAGACTCATATTCAAAGAAAAGCAGCCCAAGATAAAAGGATTAGCTATTTAATGTGTATTCTGAAGCCTTAACATTGAAGATACATAAGCTTTTTTTAGGACACCTGTTCCTATTAAGCAGACCAGCAATGAGAGCTAATCACGCCAAATAAAGATGCCCCTTCTGTATGACTGTCAGTTTCCACATGTCCAAACTCATCAGAAACAGAATGAAAAATAACTTGAAAAATATCTGAAAGACAATGATAATAGGTTAACACGTTTGATAAAGTTTAGCTAAATTAGCAAGAAAAACATTAGGTAACTAATAGGAAAATGGAGGGAAAACCCAAATGGCCAATTTATAGAAAGAAAACAAAAAAATCAAGCGTGAGGAAAATGAATACTTTCACTGGTTATCAAAAAGATGAAACAGTTCAATGAGATAACATTTTTGCCCATCAGGTCAATAAAACTTAAGCAACTGGCATGTTCAATGTTGCCAAATACACAGTTAGGGATACCATTTGCTGCTGAAAGAAGACATCCTGGCAGAATCTTTCTAGAAATCAACCAGGCAACTTATGTCAACAGGCTTAAAAATGTCTCTATCCTTTGACCAGGCAATTACATTTCTGGATGTCATTCTTAGAAAATAACCTGAAATCTGAATAAAGCTTTGGCAGTCAGACACCCTTCAAAGTGTTATTTATTATAATATTTTAAAATTTGAGAAAAACCTTTCAACAAAAATTACTGTCAGGCACTGAAGATGAAATAGTCAACAAAACAGTCCCAGCCCTCTTTTGAGTTTAGAGCCTTTAGGGAAAGGGAAACAAATTAAACAAGTAATTATCTGAAGTCCAACAACAGGGGAATTATCAAATAAATTATGAGACATCCAAACGATGAGATGATACACAGCCATCAGCAATTATTTATAATGAATTATCAAGGACATGAAGAAGTACTTATACTAAATGAAAAGCTATCAAACTATAAATGGGTATCAAAAATATATTTTGATAGCAGGTACTAACAATCCTAGGTAAGTATCTCTGGCATTTTAACTTGGAGCTGCTTCCACTACCCCCGCTACAATTCTGTGGCTTTATAGCTCTGTGGACACTGACATTGTGGAGTTGAGCCGATTTGGAGCTCCAAGGGAAAGCTCCAGGCCTGTAGCATTGTTGAAAACAATAGGGATTATTAGCAAACAAACATCACAGCTGCCTAAAGCTGCAATCATGGTTGGGGCAAACAAGACCTCAGTCCAAGACACAAAAGGGAGCTCAGGGGAATGAGACAGTCATAGGGGGCTTAAAGCTCTGACATATTCTTGGGGTTCTGGAAGGTTGGACAAATGTAAGGCCCTGCATTAGATGTACTGTGGATAAGGAATTCAGCTCAGTAGCTCAGTTGTGTTCGACTCTGTGACCCCATGGACTGCAGCATGCCAGGCCTCTCTGTCCATCACCAACTCCTAGAGTTTACTTAAACTCATGTCCATTGAGTCAGTGATGCCATCCAACCATCTTATCCTCTGTTGTCCCCTTCTCCTCCTGCCTTTAATCTTTCCAAGCATCAGGGTCTTTTCTAGTGAGTCAGTTCTTCACATCAGGTGGCCAAACTATTGGAGTTTCAGCTTTAGCATCAGTCCTTCCAATGAATATTCAGGATTGATTTCCTTTAAGATGGACTGGTTGGATCTCCTGGCAGTCCAAGGGACTCTCAAGAGTCTTCTCCAACACCACAGTTCAAAAGCATCAATTCTTCGGTGCTCAGCTTTCTTTATGGTCCAACTGTCACATCCATACGTGACCACTGGAAAAACCATAGCTTTGACTAGATGGACCTTTGTTGGCAAAGTAATGTCTTTGCTTTTTAATATGCTGTCTAGGTTGATCATAACTTTTCTTCCAAGGAGCAAGTATCTTTTAATTTCATGGCTGCAGTCACCATCAGCAGTGATTTTGGAGCCCCCCAAAATAAAGTCTCTCACTGTTTCCATTGTTTCCCCATCTATTTGTCATGAAGTGATTGGACAGAATGGATAAGAATAAGGAATTAGCAAGGATCAAAGAAAGATAGAAGAAAGGCTTCCCTGATGGTTCAGGGGGTAAAGAATCCACCTACAGTGCAAGAGACACACAAGATGTGGGTTCAGTCCCTGGGTTGGGAAGATCCCCTGGAGGAGGAAATGGCAACCCACTCCAGTATTCTTGCCTGGAGAATCCCATAGACAAAGGAGCCTGGCGGGCTACAGTCCATGGGGTCGCAAAAGAACTGGACACGACAGAGCAACTAACACACACACAAGGAAAGAGGAGAGCTTCTTAACTTTTCTACCAGAAGGATTTCACTTGAATTTCTATACAAGAAGAAAGTAAAACCCAAGGCAGACTGGTAAACTGCCTGAAATGTGAAGCCATGGATTCAAAGTCCATGTATTTAATAACCCTACCATACTCAAGACATTATGTAGTGCTAGACATATAAAATCCGTGGTTTCTGCCTCGGAGAAGCCCATATGCTAATCATGGAGCCAGATAACCAAGAAGTAATTAGAAAGCTATGAAAGAGAGTTTTGATGGAGGGAGGGGCTTTAGATTAAACACAGTTGATTGAATATAAACATTTATCAATCTCCTTTCAGAAGCCATGAGAGTGAAGAATTAGGAAAGATATAAAACAAGATACAGAAAGTGGGAGAGAATCTGACAGAGAGAGGTCTACAAAATTTAAGATGAAAACAGTTTGAAAAAAGGCAACTAACTTGGCTGTATCTTTCTTCCTTCTGCCAAGTACCTCCAGTGAGGGCACCTAAACTGAAGCAAGTAAGCCAGTTTGTTCCTGAGGGCCTTGGATTGGAAAAGCAGAAGGTAAAAGTTCAAGAAGTGAAGTTTCCAGGGACATCTGAAGGAAATAGGAATTTACTTTTAAGAAGGGGGGGGGCCCGGTGGGGAGCGAAGAGGAAATCCTTTAGAAGAGCAGTAAGACTCTCAGATTCTTTCTCAACCAGAGGATCAGGTAATTGCCTTTTCTCCACACAGCAGAAGACTTCATGGAGAGGTTGAACTTAGGAACACCAGTCATAACCAAGAACAGAGTGGGATGCTCTGCCACAAACAAGGAGAAGGCAAACATCTGCACAGCCAAGGGTGAAAGATCCAGCCCTTTCCAGACTGGGCTTCTGAATACTAGATTCGAGCTTATTACCCTCAGATTCCCTCCCACAAGAGATTCAAGGAGTCCTAGGAAGAAAAACTGACCGGCTTAAGGAAAAAAAAAAAACACCCACCTCACAGTTAGTTCCTCATAAACATCCTGGTTTCCCCCAATCAGAGAAACCCAGTCAACAAGCCCCATTCGTGTCCACTGACATTCCAATCAAGTTTTCCATAACAGAAGCAACCTGCTCAACTATTTGTTGGAGGGCTACCTCTAACATGAAAGACAGATACCAAGACTAAGAAATGGGAAAAGAAAATCAGAAAAAACAGACAAGGTGAGGAAGATACAATTCACATATCATAAAGTTCACCCTTTTAAAGTATACAATTCACTGTTTTCTAGTATATTCACAAAGATATATCTCAAGCAACAAGCATAGTGCTTATCTAATTCCAGAATATTTTAATAATCTCAGAAAGAAACTCCATCCCCTTTAACCATCACTCCCCATCCTCTCCTTCCCCCTTAGCCTCTGGCAACCACTAATCTAGTTTCTGTCTCAATAAATTTGCCAGTTCTGAACATCTCATATAAATGAAATCATACAATATGTGGTCTTTTCCATCTGGTTTCTTTCACTTAGTGTAATGTTTTCAAGGTTCATCCTCATGGTAGCACAAATTAGCACTTCATTTCTTATTTCTTTTATGGCCTAATAATACTCCACTGTGTACAACTACATTTTGTTTATCTATTCATCAGTCAATGGCCATCTGGGTTGTTTCCACTTTTTGGCTATATGAATAATGCTGCTATGGACATTGCTCTACAAGTGTTTTCTGTGAATATATGCTCCCAATTTTCCTGGGTATGTATCTAGGAGTGGAATTGATAGGTTGTAGAAACTATAACTCTCTGAAGAACTGCAGGGTGTTTTCCACAGTGGCTGCACCATTTTACATTTCCATCATCAAAGTATGAAAGATCCAATTTCTACACATCCTCACCAACATTTGTTATTGTCTGTCTTTCAGACTCCAGCTATCCTGGTGCGTGTTAACTGATATCTCATTGTGGTTTTGATTTGCACTTCCCTAATGACTAATGCTATCTAGGTTGGTCATAACTTTCCTTTCAAGGAGTAAACGTCTTTTAATTTCATGGCTGCAGTCACCATCTGCAGTGATTTTGGAGCCCCCCAAAAATAAAGTCTGACACTGTTTCCACTGTTTCTCCATCTATTTGCCATGAAGTGATGGGGCCACATGCCATGATCTTCATTTTCTGAATGTTGAGCTTTAAGCCAACTTTTTCACTCTCCTCTTTCACTTTCATCAAGAGGCTTTTTAGTTCCTCTTCGCTTTCTGCCATAAGGGTGGTGTCATCTGCATATCTGAGGTTATTAATATTTCTCCCAGCAATCTTGATTCCAGCTCGTGCTTCTTCCAGCCCAGTGTTTCTCATGATGTACTCTGCATATAAGTTAAATGAGCAGGGTGACAATATACAGCCTTGACATACTCCTTTTCCTATTTGGAACCAGTCTGTTGTTCCATGTCCAGTTCTCACTGTTGCTTCCTGACCTGCATGTAGGTTTCTCAAGAGGCAGGTCACGTGGTCTGGTATTCCCATCTCTTTCAGAGTTTTCCACAGTTTATTGTGATCCACACAGTCAAAGGCTTTGGCATAGTCAATAAAGCAGAAATAGATATTTTTCTGGAACTCTCTTGCTTTTTCGATGATCCAGCAGATGTTGGCAATTTGATCTCTGGTTTCTCTGCCTTTTCTAAAACCAGCTCAAACATCTGGAAGTTCATGGTTCACGTACTGCTGAAGCCTGGCTTAGATAATTTTGATCATTACTTTACTAGCATGTGAGATGAGTGCAATTGTGCAGTAGTTTGAGCATTCTTTGGCATTGCCTTTCTTTGGGATTGGAATGAAAACGGACCTTTTCCAGTGCTGTGGCCACTGCTGAGTTTTCCAAATTTGCTGGCATATTGAGTGCAGCACTTTCACAGCATCATCTTTCAGAATTTGAAATAGCTCAACTGGAAATCCATCACCTCCACTAGCTTTGTTCATAGTGATGCTTTCTAAGGCCCACTTAGCATATTCAAAAGCAGAGACATCACTTTGCCAACAAAGGTCTGTCTAGTCAAAGCTATGGTTTTCTCAGTGGTTATGCATGGATGTGAGAGTTGTTCTGTGAAGAAGGCTGAGTGCTGAAGAATTGATGCTTTTGAACTGTGGTGTTGGAGAAGACTCTTGAGAGTCCCTTGGACTGCAAGGAGAGCCAGCCAGTCCATTCTGAAGGAGATCAGCCCTGGGTTTTCCTTGGAAGGAATGATGTTAAAGCTGAAACTCCAGGACTTTGGCCATTTCATGTGAAGAGTTGACTCACTGGAAAAGACTCTGATGCTGGGAGGGATCGGGGGCAGGAGAAGAAGGGGACGACAGAGGATGAGATGGCTGGATGGCATCACCGACTGGATGGACATGAATCTGAGTGAACTCGGGAGTTGGTGATGGACAGGGAGGCCTGGTGTGCTGCGATTCATGGGGTCGCAAAGAGTCGGGCACGACTGAGCGACTGAACTGAACTGAAAGACTAATGATGCTAAGCACTTTTCATGTTTATGGGCCATTTGTAAATCTTCTTTGGAGAAATATCTATTTAATGAATTTTAAATTTCATTTAACATTGAATAGCCATGTCTGGCAGTGGCTAGAGTATTAGGAAGATGGCCAGGATTACCTCTGGCCTCTTACCTTTGTTCAAGGTCAGGTGGGGATGGTCTAAGTGACTGGAGGTCCAACCCAGCTTCATACCTCACTCTGGATGCTCCAGATGGAATAAGAAGTGAGGCAGCAAGGAGGGAGGCAAAGGAAATTGGTGCAACACCTGGAAGGAGGATGTACTTGGCACAGAGCTTGGCTCTCAAAACTTTCTGTTGATGATGAAAGCAACTCATGTTTATTGCGTGTTTACAAGGTGCCAGGAACTGTGCTTTATAGCCATGGTCTCATTTAGTCATTAAAACAATCCTATGAGGTAGATCCTATTGTCTCCATTTTACAAATAAGGACGCCTTTTTAGACAGATCTGGTAAGCAGGTCTTAGTAATTGTACTCACCATAAAATTCTCCATTCCATTTCAACCTGAGAAATGTCTTTTCTTCATCTAGTTTAATTGTAACAATGATCTGACAGTTCTCAATAGGGATGCTAAGTGTTATTCAGGATTCCATCATTATGTTCAGCATATAGTGTACAACTCTGTATCGGCTAACCTATCTCACAGGGACATGATGAGAATTAGATGGTTTTTGAAGCAGCAAAATATTAGCACTAAATGAAAATCTGAACTCCTGACTTTGTGCATTATGGGTCAGATTTTATCATTTTTTGTGTGTTCATCTACACCCTCCCTCCTCTGAATTGGCTCAACAACTATATGACGAAAATTGACTGTGTGCCAGATGCTGTCCTAGCTGTAGAGAGACAGCAGCAGCTATAACAGCCATGAATCCTGACCTAATGAAGCTGAAAAGATATATTAAAGAAATATGTGGTTTGAAAAGTACACAAGCTCCAATAAGTTTCTGTCACATGGATGCCTCGTTGCAGTGTCTATTTCATAATGAACCTTATCTTTGCAGCAGAAGTACCCTTAAATGACACTCTCTGCCTACTAAGAAATTCTTAGTCTGAACATTATAGCTTTTCAAATGGCTTAAAATCCATGCATTTGGCAGAACTCTTCTATCGTAGCTGCTTCTAGGGAAGTAGCACCCAGTTCCCAGGCACCGCCAGCTGCTGAGGAGCAAAAAGGAACTATTAAAGCTTACCTCCAGCTCCACAGGGCCGTCCCAGACTCCTGTGCATGACAAAGGAGAACAACACAGCCAGTCACCAGAGAACTTCTCTTGCCTGAAGTGTGCCATGATTCCCCAATCTTTCACCACTACCCACCCCTGACCCCTATTTTCAGGTAGATAAAACAGAAACGATGAGGCTGTTCAGATGATTCGTGTGGGTGGCTACTGTGCTGACTAGGGCAATAAGGCTGCAGAATACTGCTCCCTCTTAAAGAGTTCACATTTTATTCACAGCTATAAATAACAGTTTAGTTCTTAAAACTGCATTTCCACACTATATTGTACAAAATAGTAAAGCTCAAGTTCTCCGGTACATGGGTTGCTTCTGACAATAGAACTAAGTAGCCACACTTTGTGGAGAAGGCAATGGCACCCCACTCCAGTACTCTTGCCTGGAAAATCCCATGGACAGAGGAGCCTGGTGGGCTGCAGTCCATGGGGTCGCTAAGAGTCAGACATGACTGAGTGACTTCCCTTTCACTTTTCCCTTTCATGCATTGGAGAAGGAAATGGCAACCCACTCCAGTGTTCTTGCCTGGAGAATCCCAGGACGGGGGAGCCTGGTGAGCTGCCGTCTATGGGGTCGCACAGAGTCGGACACGGCTGAACTGACTTAGCAGCAGCAGCAGCAGCCACACTTTGAGGGCTGGCCTCTGTCTGACCTTCTCTCCCTGTACCTTGCCTCCAGGATGAGTAAGCAGGGCAAATGGTATGAATTAACTTGACTGGCACATCCTAAAATGAAAGGTCTAACTCAACCATTTTCAGTCTTAAGCTCACGATTTCCTGTGTCTTACCCAGCCTCTCCTACCAAAGTAGTCAACCTGAGTTGACTGAAAGAAATCATGGGCCCAACAAACTCACCAACAATACAGCTCAGTATCATTTGGCCAAGTCGTGTTTCCTAATTTGAAACATCAGTCATGTACAACCAGGGAGTCATAGCTGCAAAAATGACACTTTTGCCTGATCTTACTAAGAGAACTAATGGAGACTAGGAGAAGGCCTCCCCCCACCCCTTCCTTCAGTGGTGTGGGTAGAGAGAAGGATTCCAAGTGCATCGATAAAAACAACACTGAAATTCAGTTCGTGGATTTTATACGATACTGACCACCAGTTACCTTAAAGCCTGAGAGCAAGTACAAAAGAATACTGAGGGAGGGTGCAATAAATCCAGCTAAGGATAGAAACAGCCATCCTTGGTTATGGGAAGGCTAACGAAAACTCATCCAGTACACATCCTAAGATTACCCACAGTATTCATTATCTGTGTGTTCATAAACATCCTTGTGAAGTACAAGTGACTAAAGCACTCCAGGCCAAGGATAAAAATTTTCCAAATGGGATGACGCTGTTTCAATGGCTTAGAGTACACCAAACAGCTCCAGTGAATTCCTAAACTTTGCAGTCACAAAGTGAGTTTTTTTCTTGGGGTAGTAAAAAGGCAGCAAAAATTGGGAGAAATGAAGACTATAATATATAATAGATCACTAAGTTAGGTTACACTGGAGTACAGCAAAACCAAGGACATCCCAGTGCAAAAATCAGTAAGGAAATGTCACAGAATTGTTAAACAGGCTACCACTATTATCAAACATAGAAGGAAAGGGCACAGTAGTATATTACTTTTATTCACAAGTCTCTACTCACTGAGCAATAATTTGACATCAGAGAGAGCAATGGGCAGGAGTAAAGGGGAAAAAAAATAGGTGTTTACCTATTGATTTCATATATTTGTAGTTCAGTTACTATGGGAAAGAAATCAATACTAAGGCTTCAACTTGGGCTGGGATCAGCAAACTTTTTGTGTTAAGGGTCAGAAAGTAAATGTTTTAGGCTTTGTGGACCATATGGTCTCTGCTGTAACTACTCAACTCTGCCTTTGTAGTGTGAAAGCAGTCACAGACATTATTTAAGTGGATGAGTGTGGCTGTACTCCAGAAAAACTTTATTTACAAAAACGGACAGTGGGCAGACTTGGCCCTTGGGCCATAGTTTATTGAGCTCTAATCTACAGTTCTAAATCAATGCTTCTCTAATTTTAATGGGCCTCAGCATCCCTTGGAGAACTGTTAAAAAGGAAATTGCTGGGTCCCACCCCCTAGAGCTTCTGATCTATAGGGCTGGGGCCTGAGAATCTGCATTTCTAACAAGTCCCCAGGTGATACTGCTCTGCTGGTGAGGATGAAGTCCACCCTTAAGGACCACTGCTCTATTCAGTTCAGTAGCTCAGCCGTGTCCGACTCTTTGCGACCCCATGAATCGCAGCACGCCAGGCCTCCCTGTCCATCATCATCTCCCGGAGTTCACTCAAACTCACGTCCATCGAGTCAGTGATGCCATCCAGCCAGCTCATCCTCTGTCGTCCCCTTTTCCTCCTGCCCCCAATCCCTCCCAGCATCAGAGTCTTTTCCAATGAGTCAACTCTTTGCATGAGGTGGCCAAAGTACTGGAATTTCAGCTTTAGCATCATTCCTTCCAAGGAACACCCAGGGCTGATCTCCTTTAGAATGGACTGGTTTGATCTCCTTGCAGTCCAAGGGACTCTCAAGAGTCTTCTCCAATACCACAGTTCAAAAGCATCAATTCACTACCAAATAGGAAGTTCAACATTTTAAGTAGCTGCCAAAGTGCACACCAGATTGACTACAAAATTCTGCCACTTGTAGTGAGTTCCAAACTTCAAAGCTCAAATAAAATTCATTTAAAGAAAAGCAAGGAGAAACACACTAGACAGGATTTTTCCTTCACTGACCTCAATGTAAACATTACTCCATCAGTGAAATACACACAAGTCTTCCTCATATGTCTTTATTCAACATTTTTCACCCAACATGTCCCAAGTCCTATAAAGCTCTAGAAATCAAATAAGAAAATCAAATCAGTTTTACAGACAATGGTAAATGAATCTTGCAAAATCAAAATATACTTAACAAAGCCCATTCCTAATTAGAAGTGCTTCATTGCAAAATAATGTAT
>NW_024070207.1:92723386-92861572 GCF_014754425.2 Oryx dammah | reverse complement strand
TTCCCTTGGGGCTCAGCTGGTAAAGAATCTGCCTGCAATATGGGAGACTTGAGTTCAATCCCTGGTTTGGGACAATCCCCTGGAGAAGGGAAAGGCTACCCACTCCAGTATTCTGGCCTGGAGAATTCCACGGACTGTACAGTCCATGGTGCCGCAAAGAGTTGGACACGACTGAGCGACTTTCACTTTCACTTTCATCCTTCTTTTACAAGATAATGAAACTGAGGAAAATAAACCAAATGCTGATTTGTCACAACTAAAATTCTTTCCTTAAAATACTACTTTTCCTAGTAAGTTCTGAACTGCACTTATCAAATCCAACTTGTACATGGCTTTGCAAGACTATGTCTATGAATGTATCTTCATGGGGAAAAGGGTCACTCTAATAAGATCTTCAAGTCCATATTCACATTTATGGGGCTAATTCTGAGGCCATCCCAGCAAGTCTAACCAAGAAGCCTGAACTTTAATCAGATCACAATTTAAAACATGCTCGACCTTTAGTGTAAGCGGGTCATAGATTACAGAAGTGTGGTGATCCCTTCCCAGCAGTACAAGAGAAACACTCAGCAATGGGAGAAATACTATTAATGGAGATAATCCAAAAAATAGAGCAGCAAGCCTACAATCTCCCCCTCCATAGTCCCAGGCTCTTTGTGCAACAGTGATCATGTATTCATTTGAACAGATACTTACACAAATTATTTTTACATCCATTTTAAGAGAGAAATGCTTTTAAAAAGAAAACCAAGGAAAGGAATATAATCTACAATATGGATGGTCAGTAGAGGGTTGTTTTCCATTCTTATTGGCATGCTTTTAAAAGTATTACACATGTTGATTATAATGTGAGATTAATTACACTGTTACTTTAACCTGTGATCTGCATATTCTGGTAATGATTTTTTTTAATTTACATGAAATATAATTAAAGAAAGTCCTTAGTGAAAATGCCCTCTTGTTTGTTTTACAAGTGTCTAATTATTTTACAAGTGACTAAATTAAAGAAAAAATATGAAAAAGATAATCTCAAATCCAGTGCCAGATACTACTGCTGGGACAAAGATCCAGTTAAGACAATATTAAGCCTAAGAAGACCAGTGAAGGTTCTACATAAAAGCTCACCATTCTGCTTCTGAACTAATGGCTCAGATGGAATTCAGCAAAAACTTCTAGCCTGAATGATGCAATATAAGTAATACTGTCCACAAATTATCATAGGAAGAGATGCCTTTTACTGTTCTCTGAAGCCAACCTAAGAAGTATTTTCATCAAAGTAAGTGGTCTAAATAGATTTCAACATGATCATTCTTCTACTTGACAGTGTAACATGACCTAGTAGATAAAATGCTCTTCTGTAAATGTAGGTAATTTAGATTTGGTGCCCAATCATATCAGAGAATATAACTTCAGAGTCTTTCCACCTCATTTTTTTTTTTGTGATTAAGATGTGGACACTGCTGCCATAATAAAATCTGGGGAGGTTACATAAAAGAACACTACAATATCTATAAATCCTATATATGGCTGTTTCCTAAATACATACTCTGGGATTCTCCTTGTCTCAGTTCTGAAATTTCACATAATGAACAATTAATTCATCTGTCAAATGTCCAAATGCAAAGACAGAAGTTGCTATAAAATTCCCTCTTTTAACATAATCTTTGGAGCTTTTCTCAACACTACAAAAATTATAATCTAGAACAGTCTTGCAAACAATTGATGTAAATCTATAAGCTCAAAGAATACTATCTTTCCTATGTACCAAAGATACAATGACAATTTTATTTTAAACCACAAAGTACCCTAAATAGTATATGTCTACTACCTCAAAATATATTGTGTAAAATGGATTTCAGATACAAAAGAGAATTTTGAAGTTTTATTTATACTACATACACCCGTGGCGGATTCATGTTGATGTATAGCAAAACCAATACAATATTGTAATTAGCCTCCAATTAAAATAAATAAATTTATATTAAAAACAAACAAACAATGACTCTAGCAAGGGCTCTTGGTGAAGTCATAAAATATACATAGATGGCACATCATAACTCTCCAATTAGGGATGGAGATTTAGTGAGTGTTGTTCCCCCTAGTTTTTTTAAAGCTATTATGTTTTTTCAAATATTCTATTTCTGACAATTTCTAGTATGTTCTCAACTCTGCTTCATCCATGCCATGGGCAATAAGAATGAAGGAAACAAATGTTTTCAGGCACTCCACATTTATACTGTCTCCAGTCAGACAATAAGAATGTTAATGAGTTTCTTCCCCTTTAGCTTAGGGTCAAAAAGAGAATCCAAAAGCAATAAACACACACACACACACAAACAAACAAACCACCTAAATGTATAGTATTTCTCCATTTAACAGTGAAACTATTTCAGTGGACCAATATCTTTATATTTTGTAGAAACAACCTACTACTATGGGGCTATTCAGACTACTATTCTCCAACCTTGAAGGTAAACAAGACTGGGAACTGGACAGTCAGCTCCAGCTTCATTTTTAATCTATAACAGGATCAGCAAACTAAAGCCCAGGGCCAAATCTAGCCCACCACCTATTTTTGTAAATAAAGTTTTACTGGAACACAGCCACACTAATTTGTTTTCCCACGGTTGTCTTCACATTACAATGTCAGAGTCTGAGTAGCTGTGACAGATGTGTGGCTCGTCAAGCTTAAAATATTTACTATCTGGTAGTTTACAGATAGTTTGCCAACCCTTGGTCTACAAATATCTAAAATTGTTGAAGATCAGTATAAACATGTCCATGAGATAAAAGCTTGACCAACAACCCGTAAAATTTACTTTATGTCACAGTGTCAAACAGACTCTGTAGGCAAACTCTGATAGTACTCACCTGATTAGAAAGCATTCTAACCCTCATAGACCACTGGTGGGAATGTAAAATGGTACACTTTGGAAAACAAAGAGTTACCATTTGACCCAGCAATTCCACTTCTAAGTATATACCTAAGAGAAATAAAAACAAAACTTGCACATGAATGTCCATAGCAGGATTAATTATAATAGCCAAAAGACGAATACCACCCAAATGAATTAATTTGTCATTAATTAATTTTGTCATTAATTGACAAAAAGATCAACAAATGTGGTCAAGCCACATGACAGAATACTATTGGGCCTTATAAAAGGAATGAAGTGCTGATAACATCTACAACAAGGATAAACCTTGAAAACCTTATGCTTAGGAAAAAGAAGCCAGTCACAAAAGGCTACAATATATTGTATGATTCCACTTGCATGAAATGTCCAGCATAAGCACATCCGTAGAGACAGAAAGCAGATTAATCATTACCTAGGGTAGAGAGGGATGAGGAGTAAGAGTTAAAGTATTCAGAGTTCCTTTAGGGGGTGATGAAAATATTCAGAAATGTATTATGGTCACCATGCACAACCCTGTGGCTATACTAAAAACCACTGAATTGTACACCTTAAATGGGTGAACTGGATGGTATGTGAATTACACCTCAATACAGCTGTTACCCAAAAAAAAAGACATTCTAGTAATCTGCTAAAACACCTAAAATCAGAATATTAGAGGCTTATACTTTGGAATAACTCTTAAAAGACAACCAGTCTCTGTTTATACTAAATGAGAAACAGTGTAACATTACTAAAGAGCAGGCACTCAGGTGGCCTATGTTGTTGTTTAGTCACTAAGTTGTGTCCGACTCTTTTGAGACCCCATGGACTGTAGCCCGCCATGTTCCTCCGTCCATGGACTTTTCCAGGCAAGAATACTGGAGTGGGTGGCCAATTCCTTCTCCAAGGGATCTTCTTGATTCAGGGATTGAACCCGAGTCTCCTGCATTGGCAGGCAGATTTTTTTACCACTGAGCCACCGGGAAAGCCCAGGTCACATATACTAAGGTGCAAATCCCCACGTTGCCACTTATTATTGCCACTTTGTCCAGGGTAAGTTACTAATCTCCTATTTCTCAGTTTCCTCATCTGTAAAACAGGGAGTGGGGGGTGACTGCCTCAAAAGGAAGGGTTATGGCCAAGGTTATATTAGAAAAATATAAAGAATTAAAGAGTTTAACACCATGTCCAGTGCATAATGAGCACTCAAACCATAGGATCTGGGAACAACAAATTCCTAAAGTTGTCCCTGTAGAATTTAGTTTTGTACTTATTGTTTGAATTTTTATGTTACCAGTGTCACTAAAATAGGAGCTGTGAACCTAAAACTGCTCTCAAAAATATAAGAAATATTAATTAAAAAATAAAACAAAGTGAACATTTTTAAGAACTTTAAAGTGAAAGTAGCTTAGTCGTGTCCAACTCTATGCAACCCCAGGGGATCTTCCCAACCCAGGGATTGAACCCAGGGCTCCCACATTGCAGGCAGATTCTTTACCAGCTGAGCCACAAGGGAAACCCAAGAATGCTGTAGTGGGTAGCCTATCCCTTCCCCAGCAGATCTTCCCAACCCAGGAATTAAACCAGGGTCTCCTGTATTACAGGCAGATTCTTTACCAACTGAGCTATCAGGGAAGCCCCTGATCTTAAGAACTTTAAGATTTCTTTAATTTTCCCTACCTGTATTCCTCTACTCCTTTATTCAATCAGCACAACACCCCTGCAAGGTCTATGCTATCACCCTCATTTAACATATAAAGAAACTGAGGCTCAGAGAGCTTAACTAACTTGCTCAGGGTCACACAGCTAGAAATGAATCCCTAAATGAAAAAATGAATGAATGTTAGCACCACTAAATTTTACACACATGGTAGAAAAGAATGTTCATTTCACCGTATTATTTATGTAATAGAGCCTGTGTTTAGCACTGAGAAAGTGCACATTTGGAAATTGTTGAAACTTATCTACATAGCTGCCAAAAGTAATTTGAGTATCTCAGAGACATTCTAGAAATAAAAAATACTTATGCTGCACTTCACAATCACTAATCCATGCAAATGGCTCATGAAGCAGCTATCATTCCTTCTATAAATAAGGAGAAAATGGTGATAATGTACCCAAAGGTTACCAGATCAGATCTTAGGGGGCTGCCTTACAGTCTTCAAAGCACTGTTGATCCATATGTTTGGGGAAAAATAGATAAGGGTAAGCAGGAAAGATATGATGTTTCTTATCGGTTCTATAAGATAGCAATATTACAATGGTAATCTGCACATGATAGCCAGGGCCAGAGACCTCTGTAACTGAATTAATAACATTGTTTTCATAAAACATTAAAATCTTCATAGGGTTAAATCCATCCTAGATTTGAATATACCAAAATACTCTGAACTCAGGGTTAGAATTAGAAGCCTGTGATACAGTCAATGTATAATATTTTGTGTTATTAAACTACACCGAGAGAGGACACAATCAGCATTCTTATCTGTAAATGATTCAAATATTCAAAACAATGGTAACAAAGTAAAAAAAAATGTATCAAAAGAAATTAAAAAACTAGAAAAAGAATGTGTAACAGAATACAAGAAGTTGAATTGCAACAGTATGCACTTAGATACAAAGAAACTGGCTTAAGTATCATAAAGTAATCCTTTCTTGATGTGAATGGATGTGGACAACTAAAAAAAGGCCAACGAATGAATTTAGTTGGGGGGATGGGAGTAAGAGGGGTGTAAAATGGGAGGAGAGTATTACAATTATCCAACTGGGACCAAAAACCTTGAGGCATGGAAGAATTCAGTTCCCTATAGGTGAAGAATTTAATACAAGAACAATGGTTTGAACTTAAATTTAAAGTGTCTAAAATTTACTTTGTCATTTCATTAAGAGGGGCCCATTTAATTCAAGTTAGGCACCAAGCTTGGGAATCAAAAAGACCTAACCTTAGGGAAAAAAATGGTTTTACCTAAAAGCCAGCCATCAGAATCTGAAAAACACAAGTAAAGTGAAAAAGAAAAAAAATGTACTTCTTTTTAACCCTAACTATGTTGTGGAGAAGGCAGTGGCAACCCACTCCAGTACTCTTGCCTGGAAAATCCCATGGACGGTGGAGCCTGGTAGGCTGCAGTCTTTGGGGTCACTAAGAGTCAGAACGACTGAGCGACTTCCCTTTCACTTTTCACTTTCATGCATTGGAGAAGGAAATGGCAACCCACTCCAGTGTTCTTGCCTGGAGAATCCCAGGGACGGGGGGAGCCTGGTGGGCTGCTGTCTATGGGGTCGCACAAAGTCAAACACGACTGAAGCAACTTAGCAGCAGCAGCAGCAACTATGTTGTTGAGATAGATTCACAGAAAGATAGTATAATGGTACCAACATCCACAGAAATGAAGTCAGAATCTTGCTTTTCAGTCACAAGAGGAATGGAATATTAAGCATCTATTAATATTTATTTTGATAAATGCTTTAAATAGCCTTTGTTATAGACAAGCCTATTCTTGGTCCTCAGTCAGTGCATTGGCATTTCACATTATTGATCTGCCCCACCTTGAGACTTCTGTGATCCAGCTATCCCAATTCTTCTAATTTCGTGAGTTATACTCCAAACCACAAAACCCCACTGCTAGTTCCATCAACCCCCAAGAACTCATTCATTCATAGTTTAATTTCCACAAAGTTGATTTCCAAATCTTCACTATCATTCTAGACCTCTCATTCAAACTCCACCCATGTATTTCCAGCTATGATCACTTAGAAATAGCCTGCACTCAATTCAAAGTACCAATCCATATCAAGGAATACTGGGTTGCAGTTTAAGGGAAGACAGAGTTAGATATATAGATGGATATGGAAAGGCCATCAGATATACTATTTACAATGTAAAGTGAATATTTCAGTAGAATGTACAAATATGAGCCCATTCTGTTTTTAAACAAAAATCTTCCAGAAGATGTACAAAAACTGGGGACTTTCTTGGAGGTCCTGTGGTTAAGACTGCTTGCTCCCAATGCAGGGAGTGCAGGTTCGATCCCTGGACAATGGACCTTTGGAAAATAGAGCTATAGATGGTGGGAGAAAGGAGAGACATTCACTATTTACTTTTGTGTCATCTATATTTTAAAATTTTATAATTTTATAAACACTAATAAGAAAGTTAACAGAATATTATTAAGTCTTAAAACTGGAAACATATATGAACTCTCACTTTAAGTCAAACTAGCTTCAGAAGTAAAATCTTCCCAGTGTAGAAAATCAACTAAAAAATAAAACCAAAATGTGAGAGCTGTGCACCCACCCCATCAGCTTGTGCCTGGGGTTAGGTACCTGCCCTGCACTTGATTACTAACTCAGTCACTTGATTACTTAGGTGCTCAGTGTTGACAGAGAGTGGAGACACTCACCACTAAGCAGCTGTGGTTTCAGTACACAGTTTTCAGAGTCAGAGAAAACAATTTCAACATTTTATCACAGGATATAGGAATAACTACCCTGTGGAAAGAACCCTGCCCCACTCTCAACAAATACCTATCTCTGAAACCTCATTACTTCTGGTTTGGCAACTTAGGAGTAATCAATCAACTATTCTGTCTGTTGGAGCAGGGGAATTGGAAGGGAAAAATTGGAGAGTAAAAAGGGTGGAGAAAGCTCCAAACAAATTATATTTTGGATGGATAGTCAAGATTCTACATTGCCATGGCTAAGGAATGCATAAACTTAGTCTGGTGGCAAACGCTGATATTTCATTAGAAAGACAAAAAGAAAAATGAAATAAGATGAGACAATGAACCTCTGGGCTTCCCACATGGCCCGATAGTAAAGGATCTGCCTGCCAATTCAGGAGATGCAGGAGATCCCTGGGTTCAAGAATACCCACTGGAGTAGGAAATGGCAACCCACTCCAGTATTCTTGCCTGGAGAATCCCACGGACAGAGGAGCCAGGTGGGCTACAGTCCATGGAGTCGCAGAGTCAGATACGATTAAGCGACTGAGCATGCATGCATGCATGGAACATCTACTGAAGAGGGAAGAAATTTAACCAAAAAGTCGAACAATTAAAATTTGCAGTAAATTCTGGAAATGAAGACATATGCCTTACTTTAAGGACACCCACTGCAGTATTTTCACAGCTGGAATCAACAGCAGACTGCAGCATGAAATAAACGGGCTTTAGAACTGGCAGGATTCCCATGTGATCTTGAGCAAGTTACTGACCCCTCTGAATCTCAGTGTTTTCTGTAAAATGGGTACAATGAAAGGAGCTAACATATGTAAAATGCCTAATATTTGAAGGCATAAATGTCCCTTCATGAAAAAGACATGTTAAGTTACAAAAGATTTTTAACTTGTGAACGTATGTCAAAGTTCCTTTAAACCATTTCTGCCAGATTTAAAATGTGAAAACATTTACAAAATGCAATAATTCAAGCATCATCTCCAAAAGTGAGGTACGCTAGCTTCTTTAATTTACTGAGTAGGGCTATCACTGAGGATGGTGAAAGAATTTTCAATTTAAAGGAGCTATCTAGAAACAAAATATAAGGGACATTAAGGAGCTAGTTTGGCAGGTGAAACCATTGCAGATACGAGGTAGAAATGGAGGGTTGGGGGGAATTGCACATGTCAAGGCCACAGAACATGTCACTGTCTTGGAAGGTAAGGGAAAAATCACAGGAAACATTATGAAGACCACGTGCAAACCACACTTAAAGTCCTAAAGCAGTCTGTAGAAAGCAGACATGAAGATACTCGGAGAAGGTTGTGCACATGTGCAACTGAGAAGCTCAGTTCACTCCAAAGGGGTCCTAGAATCAAACTCCATCATCAGGGATCACCACTGCTTACCCCCTCCTGATAACACCTGCTGTCTGGAGGAATCTGCATGTAACATGCTTTTCCTCTGCAGGACTTCAGTTGATACCCCACAGCTTGATCTTTCTGGGGCACCAGCACTCTAGCTGGTGATTGTGTTTCTTTTTCCCTTGTTAAATGATTGTCCCTCGGATCAAGTACTTCTTTCATGAAACATCTCATTTCTGGAAAATTCTTGGTTCCTTTAGGCTCTCACTTGACTTTATTTCCTAACATGAATAACTAGTTTACCTATCATGTCTTGCTAAAATTCTTGGTAAAGATGTTCCAAAATGATGTAACACTGTTCCTCCCCACGCCCCTACCCCATGGTACTAGAAACCCAAATCACTGGGCCAATCGATATATGTGAAAGCCATAGTAATTAGGACAAATTAGTAAAGCTGAATTTTTCTCTATGCTAAATTATATATTCTGCATATTATTAATCTGGTGTTTACATAAACACTGCATTTAACTCAATTCTCTGACAAACAGCACTATTGGAACTGCAAGTAGGAAATTTAAAGTATATAAGCAACTTAACCATATCCTTTTAATAGAGTGTATGTGCAAACACAATCCATACTAAACTGATAGATGCCTTGTTATTAAATTAAGTCGTCATAGTAGACAGCCATCATCAACTGTTAATTGAAGCAATCCTTGTTCTATGTTGTTCCAAGCATCAGACAATCACCATGTTAGCATTAGATGAGTGTCATAAATCAATGTAAATCTTAAAAGACCCCAAAAAATCAACAGCAAACATAGGATGAAACAAAATTGTTAATACCATAAGGCTCAAAAACACAGTGTAGAGAAAATAAAATCCATGTCTTGGTCTTTTCGCTTTGATACTTCCCCCCAAATATTTATTCCACTTTTTAAAAACTGTGAGCCTTTGAAAAGCCAGTCCCAAAATATTACATACAGAACCTAAGTTTTAAACCAGTGACTCTCAATCATACCTGTACATTAGAATCACTTAGATACCTTAAAAAAAAATACCAATGACCAGAACCCTCTCCCAGAGATTCTGATTTCATTGCTCTGACACAAGGCCCTCCCATTGATCTTTTTTAAAAGCTCCCCTGGTGATTCTAATATGCAGCCAGGTGGTCAACTACTACTTTAATACAGCCTTTTGGGACAATAATTGCTCTAAGGTTGATAAACATGTTTTTTGCCTTTCAATGAGATTTTATTATAAAACTACTCAATTCACTCCATAGCTAATGAACAACTGTTACATTGCAGGTTTTGTGTTAATAATAAAGAAAGATATGTAAGATATATTTCCTGCCCTCAAGAAGCTCCCTGTTAGCTAGGGAGAGTGACCCATAAATAAGAAACTGTAACTAAATATGATAAGTGCTCTTAAGATGTAAGCAAATACAGCATGCCTCACAAACTTGTATGTCATCCTTGAGCAAGGGTCAGACTGCATCATTCCAATTTTAGTTTATGTCCTACCAAAGCAGGAAAGTCCGAAGTTACAGGTTACTAAATACCCAGGCAAAAATATTCAGCCTACACAAGGCGAAAACAGTGTACAATTTGCTACTCTCTTTCACAGAAAACTGCTGTACCATGAAGGTAGGCATTTCCACATTTTAATTTGGATGAATCATTTTAAAATTTCCTTCATGTAATATTACTGATTGTGCACTTGCCTATAAAACCATCAATTTGCAAAAGATACAGTAAATGCTCACGACCATAAAAATTAGCCGATTACCTGTATTTGCATAATACCTTTCCCTTCCAGTAATTTGCTACATTTGCTAAGACAAGAAGTTTTGGGACAATGACAGCATTGGCCATTTGTTTCAGTCACTTGAAAGATGTTACATGGGAAAATGTCATGGAAACAATAGGCATTCAAGGACCACTTGCAAGACTTTCAAAAATAAAAAACACAGGGGGAAAGAGTTTAAATTTAAAAAAAAAAGGAAAGGCATCTCCCAATATTCATAATGAATCAGACAACTGATTCCCCGTAAAACAATGGGTGGGTGAGTGAGCAGTTAAGTAGTGAGGCAGGGGAGTTGAGTGGGTAGTCAACAGATGGGTAAAAAGGTGAAATCCATTTTAAAGCACTTCAGTGAAAATTTAAACCTGTTAAACCCTAGGAGTCAAACACAACTTGTGATGCTAATTTAGTTATAAAAGAAGAATCACAATTCCAGAAAACTTGGATAGCAATCAAGAAGGTTTTCTGTGCAAAGTGAATGTCTTCAAGGGCTTTCTGTTTTAAATCCAGTGTTGAACAAATTCTGAGTTTAAATGCCTGCTGTCAGAGACCCTGCAAGAAAATCTCAAGTGAATTTCAATTTTCAGATCAATATATGCTGAAACAATTTACTGGAGAAAACCCTCCAACCTTTACACAGGGTGAGGAACACTATCATTATGTTCTCTGCCACAAAGCCTACCTTGAATGCATTATTTCATGGAACGACATATTATAATCGGCACTGACCAAGTCAGGCTTTGTAGGATATGAACAAGGTTTCACATTCACAGTAGTTAAGGTAGCCACAGAGGACCTATCACCTCAAAATTAGCTTGTTCCCCACTACTTGTGCAGCTCTGAAGTAACAGAGGAGATGAATCTCGTTCTCCCAGAGGCATTTCCTGAAAATATTCTATCAATTATAAGTCAGCAGAATACTGATTGTGCTAATGTGATGCTGACCACTTTTCTTTTCAATATCCAAAGAGATCACATCATCACTCTTTCAGATTTCAAGGAATCAGAACTAGCTACTAACATTGATTCAATGCCTATATTCCATCATCACAATAGAACTAACATTTTAATCTCACATTTTCCGATTATGACTTTGCTGGCTCATTTGAATCAAATATAACTGAGACACAACAAACATCATTCCCCTTGGTACCCACACCCCCCCCACACACAATCATTTGGGGGCTTTTGGGAAACACCTTATTTACCTTCATTGGATGCCAAGAATGAAGAAACCAAGATTTTTTTTTTTTTGACATATTTGTCTCTCTAGAACTGTGCTATTCACATATGGCTACAAGCACTTGAAATGTGGCTAATCCAAATGAGGAGCTGAATTTAATTAATTTACATTAAATTTAGAAAGAGATAATTCAGTTATTAGAAAACTTCTAGGTATGTTTGCAACAACTTGGGTATGTGAACCTACTTTTGCAAATGCAAATTTTATGAAACCTAAATACAGAACAAGTATGTCTATGAAAATTCAGCTTAGTGTCAGAACGGAGATGTATGGTTAGTGTAAAATACACACTGGATTTGGAAGATTATGAAAGAAAAGACGTAAAATACCTCACTAATGATTTCTATACTGATTACATGTTGACATGATATAGTCTGGATCTATTGGGTAAGAGAAAATATTTTGTGAAAATTAATTGCACCTACTTGCTTTTAATCTTTTTAATGTGGCTATTAGAAAATTTGCATATGCAAATTTTACATATATAAAATTACATATGGGGCTCATATTATATACTGTATGCACTGCTCTGCTCTAGAGTACTTCCACAACCACCTTAACAGAGCACATTTGGATACTGTTCTTCCAGTAGACAAGCCAGTCATGTAACAATAGGGGCAAAGAGTAACATGTCCTTGTATCAATTGGATCTGAGGAAAGTATGTAGCAAGCTTTAACCACAATCTCACCATGTGAGGCAACACTGTAATACCTCAACATGGAAGGAAATTAGTGAGTTATCCACACTTAAACAAATCGAAATCCAGTACTGCAGACAACTTAAAAAAGAGATTGAGCCAACTGCTCTAAGGTCTTGGTTTCATTTCCCAACTGCGGACCTTAAAATAGACAATAAAGCACCACTTCCAAAAAGAGGTAAAATATTTCAACGGTAGCTATCTACCAATCCTTAAAAACTAGGCAAAAAATTTCTCTGCAATTTTATCTCCTCAACTTCTAAAGCCACAGAATACACGCTGAACTAGGAAATCAACTTCAGATCGCCAGCATTTCCCTCACAAGCAAATTAGCAGGATTGTGCACTTGGAATACCGTTTGACAAGAATGAAAAGGAAACTATTCAAAACAGATTTAAGGAATGGACAATTAGATGAAGAACTGAAGATTTAATTCTCAATCAGCCCTGTGATTAATCTGATTCCCTGCTTTTCCCTAGTGTAATTATACAACACAGATGAAAGGATGAGCATTTGGACTGTCAGTTCTATATTCTGGACCAGCCCGGTGACTCAAAGCAGACGGCGCAACCACGCTAACCACCATCCCAACAGTCGAGGGAAGCCTCGAACACTGATTTAACAGTCATTGCATAACGAGGCATTAAAAATTTGGAACCCCTCAACTCTTTCCACATTGGTCTACACCAGGTGAAGAATTTGCTGAAACCGAACGCACCCCGTCTTAAATGACCCCCCTCCAATCCGGGCATGGGGTGAACACAAAGGCATGTATCTAATACCATGCACAATAGACACACACCCCACAATTTAAGACCCTGGACGTTCTTTCTCTGTCTCTCCACGGAAGCGATGAAATGCAAGCTGCTCTTTTCTTTAATGGTCTGTGGTACACGCAAGGTAACAATAAGCCCAACTGTTCCCAGGAAGCAACTATAAAATAGGTTCTGCCACGTCCCTGTGCAACCGTCAGATAAAATGCAGACAGCAGATTTCAGCCGGCCCCACGCCTCATAAGGGGGCCGACCTCGGCTCATCGGCCTCCACGGATCGCTGAGAAGCCCCCAGACTCCCGCCCGGCTGGAGGTCCAGGTACACGTCTATAAATACTCCCGGGTGAGGAGGACAGGGAAGGCGGAGGGGAGAAAGGGCAGGGGGCAGACCCGGGCGGGCGCTGGTGCGGAAGGACCCGGGCATCACTAAACGCATTTTCCCACACTCCCGCTCCCCCGCGTGGAGACTCACTTGCCGATCACCTCGCACAGCTCGTACACATCCTCAAACAACACGTCGTCGTCGGCCATGGTCCGGAGGGGACAGTGGCCGCAGCGTGGAGGGCTCCGAAAACGGGGGTGGGGGCGCCAAAGAGCTCAGTGCCCGGCCCCTGGCTCGCCTCCTCCCCTCAGGACCCGCGAGCCCTCGGTGCCGAGGACACTCGAGCGGGGCGGCGAGGCCCGGAGACTGCGGCGCCTTCCTCAGCTGGCGACCGCCCCGGCGCGGGCGGCGGGGCCGGGGCGCAGGAGCGAGGGCGGCCCGGGCCCGGCGCCGCCCGCCCGCCCGCTGCTCCTCGCGCTGCTCGGGCCGCGCTGCCCGGCGTGCGGATCCTCGGGGATCGCGCGGTGTCTCGCTCTCCTCTCGTCAGCCCGCGCGGGCCGCGAGGCCGCGAGCGTTCCCTCTGTCGAGGCTGGCTCCGGCTCGGCGCGGGGCAGCTCGGACTACAGGGGGGGCCGCGGCAGGACCGTGGAGGGAGGATCGCCGCGGAGGGAGGAGGCGGCGGCAGATCGGCGTTGGGGACCAGGAGGCGGCGGCAGAGACGCTCCCTCCTTCTTCTCCTCCTCCCGCCGCCGCTGCCGCCCGCCCGCCTGGGAGTGGGAGGGGGTCTTCGTGGGACTGGCTCTCCGTCCGGGCGGGAGCCACGGCCGCCGCCTTCAGCTCCTCCTCCGCCTCGGCCGCCGACCAGCTCACGAGCCCCGCGCACCGGCCTACAGCACACACGCGCTCCTCCCGCTCCGTCCGCGCGGCTTCCCGAACCACTGGCCCCGCCCACTCCAGCCCGTCGGGAGGCGGTGGCCCAGGGAAAGCGACCAGGCAGAGCGACGCATGCGCGCGCCGCGGGCCACGTCACGGCAAACCGGCGGGCGCCGGGAATCTACGAGGGGCGGGGGACTAGGGCGCCGGGGCGGCATCTGCTTAGGCGGGGGTGGGGCAGGGTCGTCACCCCCGCGACCGAGCCGCGGAAGGGGTCGGAGACAAAAGATCTGCACGTTCTTGGCTCTCTGAGGCGTGAGGCTCGGAAGCCGGCCGCTCCCTCCTTTTGTAACCACGCGAAGCCTTTCCCGGTTTTTGCTGGGGAAGGAAGCTCGGAAAGGGTCCTAATGAATGGGAAAGCAAGAACAGAGGTGGCGAGGTTCTCACTCCAGATCGTGCTAGGCGGGGGATGCTTTTAGTGCCTCTGTCATTCCTTAATAAAAACGAGGGCTGTGGAAGAAGTGTTGTCCATCTACAAGAAAAGGACCAAACAAAAACTGTCCAGGAACGTGCAACAGCAATGGTAATTTATAGAGACAGCTTATCCTGCATTCTACCCCAAACTCAAATATCTATCCAGTGCCTGTTCTGAATAGAGACAGTCCCGAGAGAGGTCAGTAAGGCAGGGACTTTAAATTCCTTTGTATATTGCACCCCCCTCCCCAAGTCCCCAGAACCTACTCTGCTCCTTTTACTTTCTACAAATGTTAGGTATGTCAGTATAAAAATGCAACTAGAGGGAGTGGATGTACAGGGTCAGCCAGGGAGTGAGGTTATGGGTGTTGCCGCTGTGTTAGGTTGTATTCAATATGAAGATTTCTGTTCAACTGAGCATGTGCGGAATGAGCCAACGCCATCAGACAGGTATATGCCTCAGCTGAGGACCAATAAAAAAAGTCTTTGTTCCTCTGCACAGCAGAAGTGCCCAATTAGTTCATAAGTCAGCTTTGAGAAATCATCTGGTAAAATTCTCAGTGCAGTAGTTGGAAAAAAAAAAAAAAGAAAAGAAAGAAAGAAAAAGATAGTATTTACTAAAATGTGTGAGGGGGTGGAGACCCACTGCCTATTTTCTCTTCAGAAACATTTTCTACAAAACCTTAACCACTCCCTTAAGAGCCTGAGAGATTTGCCAGTGTTACAGATTTGAGTACTAAACTTTTTTTAAAAATGCAAACCAGAGGGGAAAATGTAATTATAAGAGATTGTTCCTCCTTTTCCAAAGAGCGTGAGCACTCTCTAGAGAAGGGAACATTAGAACTTGGGAAACATTGCCTCCATTGAGGGTTCCACACTTCCAAGTCACTCACCCCAAACTGGCATGTCCACCTGGTACCTAATGATTAAGATGTTACTCCATTCTGCCCTGAAGTTTACAGCAACCCTCATCTTGTCAGTTTCACTTCCTTTCCTCAGTCTAAGTCTGAGCTATGCCAAAGCTTGTCGACTTCATTCGAGGGTTTGTTATCTTCCACAGGGACCTATGCTCAGAGGTAGACAAGGACAATAATAAAAGAAACAAAGTTGAATAAAAAAGATGACCACAGAGATAGGTTTGCAGTCTGCTCTTGGAATCACAATGGGTTTAGATTTGGAAAGTGCCCTAGAGGTCAGCCAGTTCCACTCTGTCATCTTTAGACATGAGGGGGTGCCACCATGATTGGTCTAACTTGGCATTCCCTGGTCACTGGCCTTGAATGGTTCAAGGTCTTCCAACCAGCACAAAGCTCAGGACCTTCCCCTCACTATGGATGTGAAGCACTCTGTTTCTCTCCACCCCATTTCCCAACCATCACACTGGCTTGAATAAAGAAGTGGACACCCTCAGTTGTTGCCAGCAGACATCTTGTACCCAGAAGGCTAGTCAGACCTAAGTTGAAGGTGGAACTGAGGGGCAGCAGCATAGAGATGTCGTCAATGACATTATTAATCTCTTGTTTAGCCAACTCTCTGCCTTTTCCCATCATATAAGTCAATGAATTTCCTTACTTTCTTAATCCATTTTGAGTTGGGTTTCCTGTTACTTTCAGAGGAAGCATGCTACAAATGGTACAAAAAGATGAGAAAACAAGTTCAGAGACAAATATATGTCCATGGTCATGTACTTAGCTGAGTATCTAATCTGAACCTAGATCTCCCAGCTCCCAGTGTGCTATTCAGTGATACTTAAGTCCTCTGTAATACAAATCCCTCAGAACTTGTACCAGGCATTGTGGCTAGAGGTAGCTCCTCTGTTTTCCATAATTAAAATAACCAAGCTCTTTAATGAAGTTAATTCTTCTCTAGATTTCTTCTAAAAGCCCAATACTCTTCAAACAAATAAGCACACATATAAATGATCAGCTGTCTATAATTTACCTGTTTTCATTTCCATGAAGAAAATGTTAAAGTAACTAGGTGCATCAGTTAGAGATTGTGTTTAAATGTTAATAATTCAATACTCAATAACAGCAGTTTAAACAAATAGGGGGACTTAACTTTCTCATGGCTTCCCAGGTGGCTCAGTGGTAAAGAATTTGCCTGCCAATGCAGGAAACATGGGTTCGATACGTAGGTCAGGAAGATCCACTGGAAAAGGGAATGGCTACCCACTCCAGTATTCTTGCTTGGAGAATTCCATGGACAGAGGAGCCTGGCGGACTACAGTCCATAGGATTGCATAGAGTTGGACATGACTGAGTGACTTAGCATGAACACACACAACTTTCCCCTACAGCAGTGGCACTAGAGTCTTGTGTGTTAACTGAGACCCTCAACTGATGCTTTTGAACTGTGGTGTTGGAGAAGACTCTTGAGAGTCTCTTGGACTGCAAGGGGATCCAACTAATCAATCCTAAAGGAAATCTGTCCTGAATATTCATTGGAAGGACTGATGCTGAAGCTGAAACTCCAATACTTTGGCCATCTGATGCAAAGAACTGACTCATTGGAAAAGACCCTGATGCTGGGAAAGATTGAAGGCAGGAAGAGAAGAGGATGGTAGAGGGTGAGATGGTTGGTCGGATGGCATCACCAACTCAATGGACATGAGTTTGAGCAAGCTTTGGGAGTTGGTGATGGACAGGGAAGCCTGGCATGCTGCAGTCCATGGGGCTGCAAAGAGTAGGACATGACTGAGCAACTGAGACGGTCAAAGCCCCATGCATGAACTACTTTCAACTAATTCTTCCTTTCTTACTTGCTGCACGCTGTCCTCTCACTTAGTTACTTTTAAAATGGAGAGCCTCCCATAGTAATTATAAAATTCCTTAAATTATTTGAGTCAACACTGTAGTTGCTCCACTCAAATCCCCACTGCTTGCTTTAACCATTCCTGGGTGCCCCTCCCCTAGCACCAGCATGTTTTTGCTTCCAAAGGCCACACCTGTGACTTCAAAGCACATCCCACATGGAAGTGCCTGGGAGTCTAGGTCTCTACCATCTGGCTATTAGTGCGGGAATGTGAAAGTCCAGCTGCCTTCATGGGGGTTGGGGGAGGAGAACAACTCTGAGGGGTTAGTTACAGCCTGAGCTTTCCTGTGGGGTCAGGCTGCAGCTACCGTCTGAGACTGAGCCTGATTCCCCCCTCCCCCTTCCTTATTCCTCTCATTCTCCTGGGAGTACTTCTTTCATAAATCATTTGCTCATGAATCCCCTTATCAGGATCAGCTTTGGGAAAAGCCTAACCTAAGGCAACAGCGTTTTCCCTAAGTGACCATTGCATCTGAGTCACCTGGGAGCTTATGGAAAATGTAAACAATGTTGATTTCAGGGTCCTATCCAAGATCTTCTGAATCTGAATCTCTTGGAGCAGGTCACAGGGATCTGTGTTTTAATAAGTTCCCCCAAGTGCGTCATGAACATCTAAAAGTTTAGAATCATTGCCCTAACACTGGCTGCTGAATAAGCTCTCTGAAAAAAAAAAACAAACAGAAAAGGACCTAGGGCTGACTTCATCACTAAGGTGGAGAAACCATAAGAAATGCAAAAGAACACTTCAGGGAGTAGAAGAGGATCTAAATACAAATGTTTCCTTCTGTAAACCACTGTCTAAAGATTCATTTTACCCTTCTTCCTTTAATATAAATGAACAAGTCATTGGAAGCTTTTGTTTTTCAGTAGAAACAAAATTGCCTTTGGACACAGCAAAGTAGTGATATACACTGAACATGTCGTAACTCAAAAGCTAACTAAAAAGATATCCCTTCATTGAGCCACTTAAGATAACAAGTGCTCGCTGGCCTCCTGGGGACACAACACTGTGCTATATGCTAATGGGGATTGCAATAGTCAGGATTCTTTTGGTTGCAAATGACAGAAAACGAAAACCAGCTTAAACAATACAGAGAATCTATTGACTCACATAACTCAAAGGTCAGGATGCATGGTAGCTTCATGTGACGCATGATTCATGTCACTGAAGACACACTTTCTCCCAGTCATACCATTAGTGCATTCTATGGTACTGGCTTCATTCTTAAGTCTACAAGGTGGCCCCCAGAGTTCCAAGCTCTCCTCTTGAGGTGGCAAAACAGTTGCCTCTGTTTCAAACTTTACCTCTTTTTATATCGGCATCCAGGACAAATATTGAGGAATCTTACCCAGTAGGTCCTGCCCTGGATTCACTCTCTCATTGGCCAGGTAGAAGACACATGACCATCCCTGAACCAATCACTGTAGCCACTGAATGAGGGTCACTGAATAATTTAACCAACCAGGGCTCACCCTTAAGCTGAGTGTGGGGATCAATCCCCAGGCTGGGAGTGGAAGGACAGGAAAAGGCCTCAAAGGAATATCAGGACACTTTGGATAAGAGAAGGGAAGAATGAATGGTGGGAGGCTTCCTGTTTTGGTCACCCAGACACTGGCAACTGGCTTTGTCTTAGCACCCCACTTCTTTCACTGTGTTCAGCTAGTCACCGGGCCCTGTCAGCTTTTCTTTCAAAATGTCTTTTAGATTCTCCCTTTCTATTCATTTCTTCAGTCTTCACCACAATCCATTCCCCCATCAACCCATACTTAATGTTGCTTCACTTCACTCACTGGACTCCTGACTCCAACTGCTTGTCCCATCCTGCTAACCATGGAGAGGCCCAGTTTAGGTCCACGAAAGAGAATTCTCAGCATCTAGAACAGTGCCTGCTGTGCAGTAGGCATTCAAAAGGTATTTGCTGAATGATGAATGAATGAATGGCTTCATAGCCCTTATCACCTCCTGAAATTCTTTTTTTTTTTTTAAATTATCTTTTGTTGCACTGGGTCTTTGTTTGCTGTGTACAAGCTTTTCCTTAGTTGCACAGAGTGGAGGCTACTCTCTAATTTGGTGCATGGGCTTCTCATTGTGGTGGCTTATCCTGCTGTAGAGCATGGGCTGTAGGCATGTAGGTTTCAGTAGTTACAGCATGCAGGGCTCAGTAGTTGTGGCATGGCCTTAGTTTCTCCGTGGCATGTGGAATCTTCTGAGACGAGGGATCAAACCCATGTCCCCTGCATTGGTAGGCAGATTCTTATCCACTGTGCCACCAGGGAAGTCCTGGAATTCTTTTTGTTTCTTTTGTTTATTATAGCCTTTCCCCTTCAACCCTTGGACCTAGAAAGTATCTGGAACATAGTACTCTATATGTTTATTAAATACATGGCTCTTTGTTTCCTGAGTCGGGTTAGAGAATCACTCATAATTAGGAAGAGATTGAGGAGCTAATGGGTGACTTATATGGAGTTCAGCTCTGGCTAAGTTGCAAAGAATCATGTAAGTCACCCAAGCTTCAACAGAAAGGAATATGATTTACTAGGTTAAGTGCACTGTGGAAAAGGTCAAGTGATTAATATCACCAATGTGAAATACAAGCCTATCAACACTGATAGGTTTAATCATTTACACTCTCTGGGCACAGATGTAGCAGATCCTCTCTGGGGGGTCCTCTATGCAGTATGAGTCTGCAAAACTCTCAAGGAGATATTTCCTTCATACCATACCTTCTCATAAAAGATACTTTCTAAAAAATGGAGACACTTTTCCTGAAAAATATTCTCATAGTGAAGGTCACTCAGTTGTATCTGACTCTTTGCAACCCCATGGACTATACAGTCCATGGAATTCTCCAGGCCAGAATACTGGAGTGGGTAGCCTTTCCCTTCTGCAGGGAATCTTTCCAACCCAGGGACTGAACCTAAATCTCCCAAATTGCAGGCAGATTCTTTCTAGCTGAGCTACAAGGGAAGCCCAAGAATACTGGAGTGGGTAGCCTATTCCTTCTCCAGGGGATCTTCCTGACCCAGGAATCGAATTGGGGTCTCCTGCATTGCAGGCAGATTCTTTACCAACTGAGCTATGAGGGAAGCCCCAATTATCATAGAGATAACCTATAATGTCAGGATTTGTATGAATAACATGTTTTCCATTTTGGTCAAGAGACAAAAATAACTTGGCTTTTCCACAGGCTGTGTGTGGTGATTCCCAGATTTGACAGGAATGCTTCAATGATATTTTGCCTTTAAGGTATTCTAATCAAATATTTCCCATTCAAGCTTATTTACTTTTGTTATTTATCTTAATTGTCTTGTAGATAGAGACAGTAGCTGAGACAACAACCTTTTAAAGTGTTAGTCGCTCAGTCCTCTTCCACTCTTTGCAACCCCATGGACTGTATCCTCTGTCCATGGGATTCTCCAGGCAAGAATACTGGAGTGGGTTGCCATTCCCATCTCCAGGGGATCTTCCCGGACCCAGGGATTGAACCTGGGTCTGCTCCATTGCAGGCAGATTCTTTACCATCTAAGCCACCAGGGAAATCCCAAACTTTGAAAAGACAATAGCAAAATCAAACTAAGGGGGAAAGATAGAGATTCTAATGGTCTGGAAAGAAATAATGGATGTACCATTTATTGAGGACTTATTATAAATGCCAGATACTATGCAAAGATGTTACACATATTTCATTTAATGCACTTGACAACTTTATCAGGTAGATACTATTGCCTTTATTTTACAGATGAGGATGAAGAAACTGAAACTTGAAGAGAGTTGTAAACAAGGATTACACAGCTAGAAAGATCAATGTTTGAACCAAATCTGTCAGAGCCCTAAGCCTGAATCATTCTTGTGTTTCTCTGAGGCAGTAAGTTTTATTATAACTTCTTTTCAGATTAAGCAAAGTATGCCTTGGCAAACGGTACAATGGGTTGAATAAAAAACAGTAACAATAATATTCGTTCCTGCTTACTGAAATTGTATTTAGCACCAGACAATGTGCTAAGTGTTTTTTAAGCATTTATTTCCTCATTCAATAAAACTTTATTGAGCCTTCATTACATAGTAGGCACTGAGGGTATAATAATGAGCAAAATCAACATGATTCTTACTCTCTTGGAGCTTATAAGTTAGGGAGGTGGTCATAAATGAAATAATCACAATGACAAAAGTATAATTATTTCCACAAGGGTGCAAGGACTATTCATTGGAGAAAGGACAGTCCTTTCAACAAATGGTGTTGGGAAGACTGGGTATCCACATCCAAAAGAATCAAACTGGAACCTTACCTTATACCATAGAAAAAAATTAACTCAAAGTGGATTCAAGATGTAAATGTAAGACCTAAAACTATAAAACTCCTAAAAGAAAATATAGGGGGAAAGCTTTATGACATTGGATTTGTCAATAATTTTTTGGATATGACACCAGAAGCAGAGACAAGGGAAGTAAAAATAGATGAATTGGATAATACTAAATTTTACAAAGTCTGTGCATCAAAGGACACCATCAACTGTGAAAAGCTACCTATGGAATGGGAGAAATATTTGTAAATCATATATCTGATAAGGAGTTAATATCCAGGATATATGAAGAGCTCCTACAACTCAACAATAAAAAACCAAATAAAACACAGAGAAAATAAGTGTTCCTGAGGATGTGGGAAAACTAGAACATGAAAATTAGAACTGTTCATGCAAATTTAAGGGAAGATCCCCTAGAAGAAGGCATGGCAACCCACTCCAGTATTCTTGCCTGGAGAATCCCCATGTATAGAGGAGCCTGGTGGGCTGCAGTCCATGGGGTTGCAAAGAGTCAGACAAGACTGAGCAACTAAGCATAGTCAGTCAGTTCGGTTGCTCAGTCGAATCCGATTCTTTGACCCCATGGACTACAGCCTGCCAGGCTTCCCTGTCCTTCACCATCTCCTGGAGTTTGCTCAGACTCACGTCCATTGAGTTGGTGATGCCATCCAACCATCTCATCCTCTGTCATCCCCTTCACCTCCTGCCTTCAGTCTTTCCTAGCATCAGAGTCTAATGGAATGTTCAGGTGATCAGTCGTAACAGACTCTTTGCAACCCCATGGACTACAGCACGCCAGGCCTCCCTGTCCATCACCAACTCCTGGAGTTCACTCAGACTCACGTCCATCGAGTCAGTGATGCCATCCAGCCATCTCATCCTCTGTCGTCGCCTTCTCCTCTTGCCCCCAATCCCTCCCAGCATCAGAGTCTTTTCCAATAAGTCAACTCTTCTCATGAGGTAGCCAAAGTACTGGAATTTCAGCTGTAGCATCATTCCTTCCAAAGAAATCCCAGGGCTGATTTCCTTCAGAATGGACTGGTTGGATCTCCTTGCAGTCCAAGGGACTCTCAAGAGTCCTCTCCAACACCACAGTTCAAAAGCATCAGTTCTTTGGCGCTCAGCCTTCTTCACAGTCCAACTCTCACATCCATACATGACCACTGGAAAAACCATAGCCTTGACTAGACGGACCTTAGTCGGCAAAGTAATGTCTCTGCTTTTGAATATGCTATCTAGGTTGGTCATAACTTTTCTTCCAAGGAGTAAGCGTCTTTTAATTTCATGGCTGCAGTCACCATCTGCAGTGATTTTGGAGCCCCCCAAAATAAAGTCTGACACTGTTTCCACTGTTTCCCCATCTATTTCCCATGAAGTGATGGGACCGGATGCCATGATCTTCGTTTTCTGAATGTTGAGCTTTAAGCCAACTTTTTCACTCTCCTCTTTCACTTTCATCAAGAGGCTTTTTAGTTCCTCTTTGCTTTCTGCCATAATGGTTGTGTCAATCTGCATATCTGAGGTTATTGATATTTCTCCTGGCAATCTTGATTCCAGCTTGTGTTTCTTCCAGTCCAGCGTTTCTCGTGATGTACTCTGCATAGAAGTTAAATAAGCAGGGTGACAATATACAGCCTTGACGTACTCTTTTTCCTATTTGGAACCAGTCTGTTGTTCCATGTCCAGTTCTAACTGTTGCTTGCTGACCTGCATACAGACTTCTCAAGAGGCAGGTCAGGTGGTCTGGGATTCCCATCTCTTTCAGAATTTCCCACAGTTTATTGTGATCCACACAGTCAAAGGCTTTGGCATAGTCAATAAAGCAGAAATAGATGTTTTTCTGGAACTCTCTTGCTTTTTTGATGATCCAGCGGATGTTGGCAATTTGATCTCTGGTTCCTCTGCCTTTTCTAAAACCAGCTTGAACATCAGGAAGTTCACGGTTCACATATTGCTGAAGCCTGGCTTCCAGAATTTTGAGCATTACTTTACTAGCATGTGAGATGAGTGCAATTGTGTGGTAGTTTGAGCATTGTTTGGCATTGCCTTTCTTTGGGATTGGAATGAAAATTGACCTTTTCCAGTCCTGTAGTCACTGCTTTGTTTTCCAAATTTGCTGGCATATTGAGTGCAGCACTTTCACAGCATCATCTTGCAGGATTTGAAATAGCTCCACTGGAATTCCATCACCTCCACTAGCTTTGTTCATAGTAATGCTTTCTAAGGCCCACTTGACTTCACATTCCAAGATGTCTGGCTCTAGATGAGTGATCACACCATCGTGATTATCCGGGTCGTGAAGATCTTTTTTGTACAGTTCTTCTGTGTGTTCTTGCCACCTCTTCTTAATATCTTCTGCTTCTGTTAGGTCCATACCATTTCTGTCCTTTATTGAGCCCATCTTTGCATGAAATGTTCCCTTGGTATCTCTGATTTTCTTGAAGAGATCTCTAGTCTTTCCCATTCTGTTGTTTTCCTCTATTTCTTTGCATTGATTGCTGAACAAGGCTTTCTTATCTCTTCTTGCTATTCTTTGGAACTCTGCATTCAGATGCTTATATCTTTCCTTTTCTCCTTTGCTTTTCACTTCTCTTCTTTTCACAGCTATTTGTAAGGCCTCCTCAGACAGCCATTTTGGTTTTTTCCATTTCTTTTCCATGGGGATGGTCTTGATCCCTGTCTCCTGTACAATATCACGAACCTCAATCCATAGTTCATCAGGCACTCTATCTGTCAGATCTAGGCCCTTAAATCTATTTCTCATTTCTACTGTATAATCATAAGGGATTTGATTTAGGTCATACCTGAATGGTCTAGCAGTTTTCCCTACTTTCTTCAATTTAAGTCTGAATTTGGTAATAAGGAGTTTATGATCTGAGCCACAGTCAGCTCCTGGTCTTGTTTTTGTTGACTGTATAGAGCTTCTTCATCTTTGGCTGCAAAGAATATAATCAATCTGATTTCAGTGTTGGCCATCTGGTGACGTCCATGTGTAGAGTCTTCTCTTGTGTTGTTGGAAGAGGGTGTTTGCTATGATCAGTGCATTTTCTTGGCAAAACTCTATATTAGTCTTTGCCCTGCTTCATTCCGCATTCCAAGGCCAAGTTTGCCTGTTACTCCAGGTGTTTCTTGACTTCCTACTTTTGCATTCCAGTTCCCTCTAATGAAAAGAAAATCTGTTTTGGGTGTTAGTTCTAAAAGGTCTTGTAGGTCTTCATAGAACTGTTCAACTTCAGCTTCTTCAGCATTACTGGTTGGGGGCATAGACTTGGATAACTGTGATATTGAATGGTTTGCCTTGGAGATGAACAGAGATCATTCTGTCATTTTTGATATTGCATCCAAGTACTGCATTTCGGACTCTTTTGTTAGTTTACCCAAACTCATGTCCATTGAGTTGGTGATGCCATCCAACCATCTCATCCTCTGTTGTCCCCTTTTCTCCCGCCTTCAGTCTTTCCCAGCATCAGGGTCT
The DNA here is from genome assembly GCF_014754425.2 of Oryx dammah. Taxonomy (NCBI): domain Eukaryota; kingdom Metazoa; phylum Chordata; class Mammalia; order Artiodactyla; family Bovidae; genus Oryx; species Oryx dammah. Next base: position 92,836,097 of record NW_024070207.1, on the reverse strand, counting down.
TTTCAAATGAGTCATCTCTTCACATCAGGTGGCCAAAGTATTGGAGTTTCAGCTTCAACATCAGTCCTTCCAATGAACACTCAGAACTGATCTTTAGGAATGTTATGCAGCTTGAAAAAGGAAAGAGATTGTGCCATATGCTACAGCATGGCTGAACCTTGAGAACATCATACTAAGTGAAATAAGCTAGTCAAAAAAGACAAATGCTGTATGATTTCACAAATATGAGTTATACAGTGTAGTTAAACTTATAGAAACAGAAAGTAAAGTGGTGGTTGCCGGGGGTTGGGGAAAGAGGGAACGGGAAGCTATAGTTTAGTGGGGTAAAGTTCCAGTTTTGCAAGATGACAAAGTTCTGGAGACGGATTGTACAACGATGTGAATATCATTAACATTGTGCATTTGAAGATGATTAAGAAAAGGAAAGATATAACAAATCTAACAAATCCAGTGTTAGAGAGGCCAAGTCACTTGCCCAAAGCGATACAATTAGTCATAGGTAAAGATGGAATTTGAACCCATTTCCTGAGCTGAAAGTTCATGCTCTAAACTATCACCTGACTTAGCTAGCCAGGTCTTCAAACAAATCAACCAAATACCAGTCACTGGGTTTGGTCACTGAGGTGGGAGAGATCATAAAGAACCTGGTTGAAAGCAGAGTGTGGGTAGCAATGGGTGTCAAGGGTGCTGAGGAAAGGCTATTCTCTCCATAATTATGCCAGTTCCTCTCTCCTCCCAGCCAATGAGAATTGCATCTAGTGTGGAATCTTGATAAGCAGTCTGGTTTCCTTTATTTCTATTCCATAAACTTTCTGTCTTTTCTTCTACACCAAAGACAGTACCTTAAACCCAAGTGGAGATAGAAGTTTGAAATTTTTAGTGGAGTGTGTGCATGCATGCAAAGTTGCTTCAGTTGTGTCTGAGTTTTTATGACACTATGGACTGTAGACCTTCAGACTCTTCTGTCCAGGGGATTCTCTAGGCAAGAATACTGGAGTGAGTTTCCATGCCCTCCTCCAGGGGATCTTCCAGACCCAGGGATTGAACCTGCATCTCTTGTATCTCCTGCATTGGCAGGTGGGTTCTTTACCACTAGTGCCACCTGGGAAGCCCTTTTAGTGGAGCAGCTGCCTTCAAATTCCATTGGCAGTGCAGAATGGCGACTGGGGCATAAGTGTCTAAGATAAAGCTCTTGGTTACATCCTGGAATTCTAGTTAAACCACAGGTTGCTTTAGCCTAAATGAAGTAATTGGTGGCCTGTTTGCCTTGGTGTAATATTAAAGAACACGCTCTAGCTACTATCGTAAGCAGACCAAGACTGATAACATTGTGAAAACTGTGGGCTAGGCCAAAGGAGAAATATAGGCAGCAGGTAGCAAAAGTGGACTTGGGGGTAGGCTGCCTGCTACCTGCTTAAGTGGGAACGAACAGAGACAGAACTTTGGACAAGTGAATAATATAGCCCTATCATAAGTTCAAAAATACCCAGGTTAACATGGATAGGGTTCACAGTTCACATGGTTCATAGTTGACCTAAGCAAATCATAGCTTCCTCTCCAAAAGTTTTAAAGTCTCTAGAAATTATTTCCTACAATGAACCTGAGAATATAAAAATGGCTGGAAAAGGATTCTGGGTATTTTGATAATGCAGCTTCTCTACCCAACATGACTCTTTTTGATAAGAAGAAAAACCTGGGCAAACTGTCTCTCCCCTTAGCCTGTGAGCTATTTTCCTTACAGTTACTTTCTCTGAAAGCAATATAACAAACATTAAAAAGAACACTAGAGTCCAGGATGGTCTGGAAAGAATATTTTAAGGAGACAAGCAATATCATTTAAGTGAATTTATCACATAAAAGACCACATAGCCCACTTAGAATAGTAAGTTGAGGCTCTCAGGCCAAACAGAGATGCCAGTTCCCTTATGAATAGTTCAATTAAGGCAACTGAATTAGCAGTAGGCTATAGAAAACCCCACTAAACTTGAATGCTTAGCATTCAGAAAATTCTAAGACATAGGGGGTAGTCTTTAAAAAAAAAAAAAAAACCTGGGGTGGTTTGAAGTCATAAAACCCATCATTAAAAGTTGTTGCATATCAATGTACACACAAATAATTATACCACTCCGATCCCTTCTACTGACTTTTGACTGAGAGGAATAAACATTGCAGCTGGTCTCTAAGCTGAAATTTCCTGAGTCATGAATCTTTATCCTCTGTGACCTGGGAGGTAGGACAAATGCTGAGGAGGGAGGTGGGGAGAGGCTTCCAGTGAAGTCATCATTTATGTCTGGAACACTGAGGCAGTTTTATTGTACCTTACCAGGCACTTGTGGGAAGCATGGCCTCCTCTGGGAGACCAGGCACTGAGGCTGTGCTGGAGAAAACGGTTACAGGAGAATGATGGAAGGCATTATTGCTCTCAGAAATGAAGGGACAGAACACATTTGGCAAGGAAAAAATGACTTTCTTCAGTGAGATCCTATATAACTGTGTTTTAAAGTTAATTTTCTCTCCAATATCCCCTTTTGCTTCTGCTTGAATTCAAAGAAATATACTCAATTGTCATTTGTTAATATTAGTCATTCATTCTTTGGGCGCCTGCTAGATGCCTGGCATTGTTCTCAGCATGGGAAGCACCAGGGGGAATAAAACAGAAAAAGATGGCTTCATCAGAGGATCCTATGAGATGAATATGGAATTGTAAATGATAACTGTTCTCGAGAAAGACATCAAAGAGTATAGAGTGGAAATTTAACCTAGACTGCCGGGGGGCAGGGTACAGATAAGGCTTCTGCAGCAGACTCATGCACTAGGTAGGCCAAGGGTTGGGTTGGGTTGGAGGTGAAGTCCAGGCAGAAAGGCCTGCAGCTTATTTTAGGAACCAAAAGGCCTGTGTGACAGGAACAAAGGGAACAAGGGGGAGAGGGATCTGAAATGAGATTGGGGGCATAGTAAAAGTTTTTAATCCTCTTTGGAAGTAATTGATAGGTTTTAAGCAGGGATTGATGCTTTTGAACTGTGGTGTTGGAGAAGACTCTTGAGAATCCCTTGTACTGCAAGGAGACCAAACTAGTCCATTCTAAAGAAAATCAACCCTGAATATTCATTGGAAAGACTGATGCTGAAGTTCCAATGCTTTGGCCACCTGATGTGAAGAGCCGACTCATTGGAAAAGACCCTGATGCTGGGAAAGATTGAAGGCAAAAGGAGAAGAGGGCAGTAGAGGATGAGATGGTTGGATGGCATCACCGATTCAATGGACATGAACTTGGGCAAACTCTGGGAGATGGTGAGGGACAGGGAGGCCTGATGTGCTACAGTCCATGGGGTCACAAAGATTCAAACACGATTGGGCAACTGAACAACAACAAAGCACGGATTTGCCATAATCAGATTTGCATGTTGAAAAAAATCACTCCTACCTCAATTTGGAGAATATTTTGGAAGGGGAGCAATAGTGGATGGTGAGAAACTCTCCAGGCTGCAGTTTAGGAGAGAGATGTTGATAGATTGTATGAAGGTGGTATGCTGGATGCTCTCTATTTGCCCTTCCAAGTTTACTCTTCACCCTCTCCATCCTGCTTTAGGCTCCGAGAAGCTGAACTCTAGGAACTGCATAAACAGGATCTCATGTCCTCTGGCTTCTGGTTGAGTTTGGTCAATAGGGAGCCCCTAGAGGAGACTGGAAATTTGGAGGAGAATGAGGTCAGGGTGCCATTTTTCCAGTCCCCCCTTCCTGGTTGCCTCTAGCTGGTTCTGTCTCTCAACAGATGATCACATGTGCTATGCTTGATAAGTCTCTCAGTCATGTTTGACTCTTTGCAGCCTGCACTGTAGCCTGCCAGGCTCCTTTGTCCACAGGACTCTCCAGGCAAGAATACTGGAGTGGGTAGCCATTCCCTTCTCCAGGGGATCTTCCTGACCCAGGGATTGAACCCACATCTCTTCTATCTCCTGCACTGGCAGCCAGTTTCTTTACCACCAATGCCATCTGGGAAGCCCCAACAGAAGATCATATCCTCTCAAAGTGACCTTGTGTACATGACTCTCTTTCTAGATAACTACTTCCCCTGGTCCCTTCAGGTCTAGAGGTGGTGTAGTTTTACTTTTATTTCTAAGGGTTTCTCTGTTTTCTATTTCATGTAGTTTCTCTGCACTCACCCCATTGTAAATAACCCCACCTCCAATTATCCCAATTTGAGTATGACATAGGTTTCCTGTTGGTACCCTCATGAACATAGGTGGTGAAGACTCTTGTAGGGAAATGAACAGGTTAGAAATGTATTTAGGAGGTTAAATTAGTAGGGTTAGTGATCGTAAAAAGCATTACTTATAGAAATAAAAATATTATAGCAACAGTACTTTTATTTTTACCACTAATAAAATAGATGCCATGGTCTACTAGCTGAAAATTACTTTTGTGTTCATTGTCGTTTACAGGAATTATGATTTTAAAAGCAGCAAGATTCCTATAGTGAAAAGTAGACAACAGTCATCATGAGAAATGCTGGGCTGGAAGAAGCACAAGCTGGAATCAAGATTGCCGGGAGAAGTATTAATAACCTCAGATATGCAGATGACACCACCCTTATGGCAGAAAGTGAAGAGGAACTAAAAACCCTCTTGATGAAAGTGAAAGAGGAGAGTGAAAAAGTTGGCTTAAAGCTCAACATTCAGAAAACGAAGATCATGGCATCCAGTCCCATCACTTCATGGCAAATAGATGGGGAATCAGTGGAAACAGTGTCAGACTTTATTTTTCTGGGCTCCAAAATCACTGCAGATGATGACTGCAGCCATGAAATTAAAAGACGCTTACTCCTTGGAAGAAAAGTTATGACCAACCTAGATAGCATATTCAAAAGCAGAGACATTACTTTGCCGACTAAGGTCCGTATAGTCAAGGCTATGGTTTTTCCAGTAGTCATGTATGGATGTGAGAGTTGGACTGTGAAGAAAGCTGAGCGCTGAAGAATTGATGCTTTTGAACTGTGGTGTTGGAGAAGACTCTTGAGAGTTCCTCGGACTGCAAGGAGATCCAACCAGTCCATTCTGAAGGAGATCAGCCCTGGGATTTCTTTGGAAGGAGTGATGCTAAAGCTGAAACTCCAGTACTTTGGCCACCTCATGGGAAGAGTTGACTCATTGAAAAAGACTCTGATGTTGGGAGGGATTGGGGGCAGGAGGAGAAGGGGACGACCGAGGATGAGATGGCTGGATGGCATCACTGACTCGATGGACGTGAGTCTGAGTGAACTCCAGGAGTTGGTGATGGACAGGGAGGCCTGGCGTGCTGCAATTCACGGGGTCGCAAAGAGTCGGACATGACTGAGCAACTGAACTGAACTGAACTGAACTGAGACAACAGTGATGAAAAAGTAATATTTGCTAATTCCACTTTTATCCTCTTTCTCTTCTTCTGAATTTGCCTGTTTTTCCTCTTCCCTAAATTTGTTGTTGAGTATCTTAATATGAAAGCTAGTTATACAGGTTTAGATCCAAACTCTTTGCAAAAATTTTCTCCAATTATCTTACCTGTTTTTCTTTCTTTCTTCTTTATTTTAAAAACATATATTCCCTGGTAGTATGCCCTGGGCTTTGCTCCTAAACCCTTTTTAATCATAGGGAAATACAAGCACATCTATTAAAACGTTGCTTATGACTTGTGCAACACATGAATATCTAGCATTGGCCCTGCTTTTAGTGGAACTGCATATAAACCATACCAATAAATAAATCTCCCTCCATTTTTAAGTATTCCTCTTGAAGAGATGCCACAATCTTCTTTGATGACCAAAAACACCTAATGATGTTATAGTCTATGCTGCTTCCTGATTTCTGTGAGGATTAACACTAGCTCACCATTACACTATGAATAAAAGATGTTCATTTGCTTGGAAACTTCCCAGCATTATCTGCCCTGTTTCCCCAAGTTAACTTTTTGCTTCTGTAATAGTTTCCTATTGTTACGTAACAAATTACCACAAACCTAGTGGCTTAAAACAATACACGTTTCCCCCTTATAGTTCTGAAGGTCAGAAGTCCTAAATTAAGTTGGCAAGTCTCCATTCATTCTGGAAGCTTTAAGGGAGAATCTGTTTCCTTGCGTTTCTAACTTCATGGGCTACTTACCTTTGGCTCGTGGCCCCATCCATCTTCAATGACAGCCTAGTAGCATCTCTTCTCTTCCTTTCTTCTCCTCCTCATCCTTTTTTTTTTCTCTCTCTCTACCTCCCCCTCTCATCTTCCACCATCATCTTCTGGGTCTGTGACCCTCCTGCATCCCTTTTATAAAGAGGCTTGTGATTATAATGGGTCAGCCAGGATAATCTCCTCATCTCAGGATCCTTAACTTAATCACATCTGCAAGGTCCTGTTTGTCTTGTAAGGTAACATATTCATAGGTTCCTGGGATTAGGACATGGTCATCTGTGGGGGCTTGGTGGCTCAGCTCACCACAGCTGCATTCTTATTACTGTATTCCAAACATACCTCATCTTTCCCAGCTTTACCCTATTTGTTCCTGTTCCTTGAATGCTCTATTAAATTTTCATGAAGGCTTCCCTGGTAGCTTAGCAGTAAAGAATTCACCTGCCAATGCAGGAGACGTGGGTTTGATCCCTGGGTTGGGAAGATCCCCTGGAGGAGGAAATGGCAACCCACTCCAGTATTCTTGCCTGGACAATCCCATGGATAGAGGGGCCTGGCGTGGGCTGCAGTCTAAGGTGTTGCAAAGAGTTGGACATGACTGAGTGACTAAACAACAACAACATTACCTTTTCACATATAAAAATCCTCCTCCAATTCAATGACAAATGAATAAATAATTTCAGAGTATCATGCTAGACTTGGAGATACAGTGGTGAACAAGACACTGCTAATATTCCTGTTCCCTTGGAAATCTCCCCACTGTGCTTACTTTTGGGGAAGGAAAGCCCCAAGGAGTGGTGGAGTTGAACTCTGCATTTTTCCTAACTGCTTGTAGCTGTAGAATTCTCATTGTCCTAATAATTTCTGTCCATTAAAAAAAAAAAACACTTTAAACATTCCAGTGGGTCTCCTCTGTATTCTTTCCACATCCCTCATTTGTGAATCTGGTACAAAACATACTTAAATGCTTCAAATATTACAGGAAATAAGGAGAAATGTATCAGACATTATTAATAATATCTTTGGCATCATGGGGGTGGGGCATGAGGAAGGAATGTTCCTGGGTGATTTTCTTTATACTTTATGAAATGTTCTACAGTGAACACATAGTTTTCTAATTAAATGAAAATACAAGATAGAAAGGCAGTTTCCAGGTCTTTAAATCCAAATTTCATAGTAACAATTAACACTGGATTTTGCATAGACCCAGAAAACAAACCTGCTTCTTAATTTAAGCAATTGCTTGTAATCAGTACTGACTCCATAATTTGTGGAGCCCAGTGTAAAATCAAAACACAGATCCCTTGTTCTAAAATTACTATGGATTCTAAGACAGCGACAGCAGCAGAGCATTCAGTGAAGTGTGGGGCCCCTCCTAAGTGCAGCCCTGCTTGTCATTATTGTCACACATAGATACAATGGCCTTTTCATCACATTAGGCAAAAATCTGAGAACTGGAACTAGCTTCTACAAATTTCAGTGACGAGAAATGGGCTTTATGTGTGGTAACAACCACCTTTGCCACTTGGGTGTTTTCTTCTTTGTACAATTTTGAGATGGTCATTATTAATTTGTGCCTGATACCAAAATTCATTCTAAGAAAGTGAAAAATTGAGTTCCCTAGATCTTTCCCCAGGGATACATATTACATATAATGCAACAAACAAATTCAAGTATAGCCTTTGATGACGAGACTGAACCTCAGCGTGAGGCCTCCAAAACCCCTCACCCTCCCAAGCCTATCTTCAGCAGAGTGGAATATTTTACTCAAGTGACAAACCATTTGAGTCTGGCCATTGAGTTAGAGGTTAAAATACAGGCCTCCCAAACTACTGAAGTTTCTTCCTGGCTCTGTGTTGAAATAACCTAGAACAGCTTATTTCATCCTGCTGTGAATGGGAAATAATTAAATTCTTCTAAGTCCCAATCTAGAGAGGTACCAAATGAAGTCTGTGCTTGGAGAGCCTCAGATAAAATATGCTCTGAAAATGCAAATCTTCCTCTGCTTCTTCAACCCCTAGCTTCCATTTAGCTGAGTTGTGTTCAGTCATGTTGTGACTCTTTGCGGCCCCATGGACTGTTGCCTGCCAGGCTCCTTTGTCCCTGGGATTCTCAGGCAAGAATACTAGAGCGGGTTGACCCTGCCTTCCTCCAGGGGATCTTCCAGACCCAGGGACTGAACTCGCGTCTCCTGCTTTGGCAGGCAGATTCTTTACCACCACACCAAGTGGGAAGCCCCTGGAGTTACTCTTTCTAGAAACCTGGTTTTTTTTTTTTTTTGCTATCCATCCTGTCCCATTCCCTGTTCTGTGCTTCCATAGCAACCTGGACATACATCTATCATAACTTTTCCCACATTGTGATAAATTATAATGGGGTATGTTTTTCCCACCACACTATAGCCCACCTTCAAGGACAGACTTGCTGCCCAGTCACAGGAAGTGTGGTCAGCCCCTTCAAGGTCTGCTTCCACCATAGACAGCCTCCTGGCCAGCCCACAATCAACGGCTGCTCAAGTTGGGGATTTCAAGTGCCAATCAGTTCAGCCAGGCTCAGGACAACTCTGATGGACAAGTTTTGCTCCAGAGCTCCTTGCTAGATTCAAAGAGATTCTGTGGGGCTTACATTGCAGTTCAGTTTCTCTCTGTGCTCAATCCTGTTCCCCAAACATTCTTTTCACAGGTGTTGATCCCTAATGACCATCATGTAACCCAAACTGCATCTTGCTGTTTGCCTTTGGAGAGTCCAACCTATAGCACAGACTATGGCTTAGTTTTTAAAAAAAATTAATTTATTTTAATTGGAGGCTAATTACTTTACAATATTGTAGTGGTTTTTGCCATACACTGATATGAATCAGCCATGGGTGTACATGTGTTCCCCATCCTGAACCCCCTCCCACCTCCCTCCCCATCCCATCCCTCAGGGTCATCCCAGGACACCAGCCCTGAGCACCCTGTCTCATGCATTGAACCTGGACTGGTGATCTATTTCACATATGGTAATATACATATTTCAATGCTATTCTCTCAAATCATCTCACCCTTGCCTTCTCCCACAGAGTCCAAAAGTCTGTTCTTTACATCTGTGTCTCTTTTGCTGTCTTGCATATAGGGTCATCATTACCATCTTTCTAAATTCCATATATATGTGTTAATATACTGTATTGTTGTTTTTCTTTCTGACTTCACTCTGTATAATAGGCTCCAGTTTCATCCACCTCATTAGAACTGATTCAAATGCATTCTTTCTAATAGCTGAGTAATATTCCATTGTGTATATGTACCACAGCTTTCTTATCCATTCATCTGCTGATGGACATCTAGGTTGCTTCCATGTCCTGGCTATTATAAACAGTGCTGTGATAAACATTGGGGTACATGTGTTTCTTTCAATTCTGGTTTCCTCGGTGTGTATGCCCAGCAGTGGGATTGCTGGGTCATAAGGCAGTTCTATTTCCAGTTTTTTAAGGAATCTTCACACTGTTCTCCATAGTGGCTGTGCTAGTTTGCGTTCCCACCAACAGTGTAAGAGGGTTCCCTTTTCTCTACACCCTCTCCAGTATTTGTTGTTTGTAGACTTTTGGATAGCAGCCATTCTGACTGGGATGAGATGGTACCTCATTTATGTCTTAGTTTTTGTGAATCTTAGTACCCTGTCATAGTACACACCAAATCTGTGTTGGTTGAACCAGACAGTTCACTATAGACTTAAAAAATACTCTTATTCTTGATTTTCTCTCTCCCTCTCATAGAGAACCATATGATGAAAATCACTGTGAAGCTTTTTAACATTGTTAAACACATCATCAATAAAGAAAAATGTAATAAAGTGGTGCTGAAATATCTTTAAACAAATTATTCAGCCAATATAATCTTTATGTGCTATCTGTATAATTTTTTAACATAATAACATCAGCATTTTAATATACTGTCAGATTTTGCCAGTCTCTTTATAGACTCTTAAAGTGATGTCTTTGTTTAAGCCTTGGGAAAATGTTTATTTGTTGGTAGAAATGAAGGTGATCCCCAAAGTGCTTTTTAATATGAAGAATGTAATGTGGATTCTTAGTTATGAGTTTTCCTTATAATACATTTTTGTTTGTTTTTGAACAAAGATGCCTTAGAAGAGAAATTGGGAGAACTGAAGGAAGCAATGAAGAGAAGAAATAAATGAGTTGCTAGCAATGTCAAGAGGCTGTGAGTGACATTACAGCTGCTAAATCAGTTCTCACTGCAATTAGGATAAGGAATAAAATTGCAAGAAAAACCTAAAGAAGACACAGCAAGTACCAAACAATACTCCTTCTACTACCACCCTCCTGAAGAAGCCCCCCAAAGCCACAAAAAACTTATCTGATAATGTAGCATCATGCCAAGTATAGCAACTTTGATCTCCAATTAACAGGCACTAAATTAATCTAAATGCAATGGTTTTTGCAGCTCAAAAGATGCCAAAACTCAAGGGAGAGGGGCATTCAAGTGCAGAAGGATGAGAAAAGGCAAATGGGGGTAAGACAATTTGTGAGACCACAAGGGGACTTGATATAGAAGTTGTCTATTCAAAAAAACCTAGTTTATCAGTTTGTAAACTAGTATCCATGTTGTCCTCTGAAAATGATGGAAATTTTAGTTAAACTAAAAAGTGTACGGTTCAAATGTTTGCAACTGTTTATTCAAAAGACTGTTGCAGTCAAAACCACAGAGACAAGATTTCCCTGGTGGTCAAAGGCTCAGCACTCCCAATGCAGGGGACGTGAGTTTGATCTCTGGTTAGGGAACTAAGGTCCCACATATTGCATAATGTAGCCTAAAAAAAAAAAAAGCCTAGTAAACAACTTTCAAATTCGATAAAAGAAATAAATACAGAAAAGACCATTGAGGCAGTAAAAAGATCAGTGGTCGGGGTAGAGATGAAAGGAAAGAATGACTAGATGGAGCACAGGGGATGTTTAGAGTACGGAAATCATTTCATATGAAACTGTAATGGTGGATACATGACATTATGCATTTCGCAAAACCCACAGAACTGTACAACACAAAGACTGAACCCTAATATAAACCATGAAAGTGAAAGTGAAAGTCACTCAGTTGTGTCTGACTCTTTGCGACCCCGTGGACTGTTATAGTCCATGGGATTCTCCAGGCCAGAATACTGGAGTGGGTAGCCTTTCCCTTCTCCAGGGAATCTTCCCAACCCAGGGATCAAACCCAGGTCTCCCACATTGCAGACGGTTTCTTTACCAGCTGAGCCACAAGGGAAGCCCAATAATACTGGAATGGGTAGCCTATCCCTTCTCCAGCTGCTCTTCCTGACCCAGGAATCAAACTGGGTTCTCCTGGATTGCAGGTGGGTTCTTTACCAGCTGAGCTATGAGGGAAGCCCAATATAAACGATCAGATCAGATTAGATCAGATCAGTTGCTCAGTCGTGTCCAACTCTTTGTGACCCCATGAATCGCAGCACGCCAGGCCTCCCTGTCTATCACCAACTCCTGGAGTTCACTCAGACTCATGTCCATCGAGTCAGTGATGCCATCCAGCCACCTCTTCCTCTGTCGTCCCCTTCTTCTCCTGCCCGCAATCCCTCCCAGCATCAGAGTCTTTTCCAATGAGTTAACTCTTCGCATGAGGTGGCCAAAGTACTGGAGTTTCAACTTTAGCATCATTCCTTCCAAAGAAATCCCAGGGCTGATCTCCTTTAGAATGGACTGGTTAGAGCTCCTTGCAGTCCAACCATAGACTTTAGTAAATAATAAAGTACCACTATTGGTATGTCAGTTGTAACAAATGTACCACATTAATGCCAGATGTTAATAACTGGGGAAACTGAGGGTGGGACAGTGGGGGAGGAAGTATATAGAAACCCTCTGTACTTTCTGCTTAGTTTTCCTTTAAATCTAAAAGTGCTCTGAAAATAAAAATACATTCATTAACACACACACACCCCATTTCTTTTTAATGGATGGAATAAATCATTTGTTGGTTCATTCAACCAATATGTTTTAAGAGCTACCAGGTGATAGCATTCCAAGAGCTGGAGATTAGAGGTCAGTGGTGACATGGATAAGCATTTATAAAGACAGTTCTGCTCACTACTTCAGTGGAAACCAGCAAACAATGAGAGAGGGTAGGAGAAGGAAATGGCAACCCACTCCAGTATTCTTGCCTGGAGAATCTCATGGGTAGAGGAGCCTGGCAGGCTGCAGTCCACGGTGTCGCAAGAGTCAGACATGACTTAGTGACTAAACCACCATGTAATATCTTTGTATTTGATAGATCATAACTAGACTTATCATGGTGATCATTTTGAAATGTACAGAAATATTGAACCACTATGCTGTGTAACAGGAACTAACACAGTGTTGTAGGTCAATTATAGTTCAAAAACAAAATCAGAAAATGAGACAAGATTTGTGGTTATCAGAGAAGAAGGGGGAAGAAGAATTGAATGCAGGCAGTCAACATGTACAAACTTCCTGTTATAAAATAAATAAGTTCTAGGGATGTAATGTATAACATGACAAATAAAATTAACACTGCTGTATGTTATATATGAAAGTTGTTATCATATAAGGACATTCTCTGAGTTTTGATCATAAGGAAATTTTTTTCTATTTCTTTAATTTTTTTATTTATATGAAAAATAGATGTTGACTAAAAAAAAAAAAATGAGAGAGGGTAGCAGTTGCTAGTGGAGCCCTGCCCAGATTCCATCATTCTCACTGCTTCTGAGCACACAGGCCTGAAGGTTTCCTTTGCCCCCCAGAGCCCACTTTGCCATCCAAGCAGAAATGCAGAGAAATTAATGCTCCTTTGGGAGTGCTGCTCAGCCAATAAATGACAGAAATTGGTGTATAAATACTCCAGCTCCCTGGGTGGAATAACTCTGAGGTATATGTGCTCTGCCAACTCCCAGAGTTCCTCAGTGGACCTGGGTTCAAGTCATAGAAACAACCTGATTATCCCAACTTTATATGTTTCAAATTAGTTTCAGCAACATGCCAAAGTGATACTTAATCCTAACCTTTGTCTTCTGTAATCTATGCTCTTCCAAGTGAGAGGATTTCCAATGGCCCTTGCAATTTTAACAATCAAAAATTTGTAGAGCCAGGCAGTGTTGATTTCTGATTAATCAATGTTCTACTTACTTCAACTCTTATTTTATCATCTTTCTGAATATGTGCTAATATGTCCATTAAGATAAATGATACAATTATGTTAAAATTTTTTTTGTAATTTAGATTCCTAGAAATCAAGAACTTTTTACTTTGCTTGCTTCCAAAATAGTTTAAGTATGAATAATTGATATTTTTGAGTAATTACTATGAGCCAGGCACTGTTCCAACTATTTGACACATATTAACTCATTAAAATCTCCAAACGACTCTATGAAGTAGATAACTTTATGATGCCCATCTTTCAGATAATAAAAATGAGGCACAAAGAAGTTTCACATCTTAACCAAGGTCCCATGGTGTGTTAGATTGCAGTACTTGCTTACAATTTTTCCATCTTGTCTTATCCCCTTTCCATGGAAGAAGTATACTTCCCTGTTTCAATGACATAGGCTTTGGCCAATGAAATGTTAGTCTGCATATGACACAAGTAGAGGTTTCAGATGTGCCTGCATGACTTTGACTTTCTTCCTTGCACTTCCCACCATGAGGGAACATACCCTGGGGATCTTCTCCAGACCGAGGAGATACAAGAAACAGACCTGAGTCCAACCCACAGCCTGGAACCATGCCCAGCTGACCCTCATTGAACTCTACAGCATGCATGCTCAGTTATATCTGACTCTTTGTGAGCCCCTGGACTGTAGCCTGCCAGGTTCCTCTGTCCATGGGATTTTTCAGGCAAGAATACTGGACTGGGTTGCCATTTCCTTTTCCAGGGGATCTTCCTGACCCAGGGATTGAACTCGTGTCCCCTGTGGCTCCTGCATTGGCAGGTGGACTTTTTACTACTGAGTCATCAGGGAAGAAACCCCATAGAGCCATAGTCAACCTAGTGGCTTGCAAGTGAGAAAAATAAGGGAGATTTGATAGTTATTTACTACACAGCTTTATGTCAGCAAAATCATGACTAATACATGCAGCTAAAAAGGGGAACAACCAGAATTCAAACTGCATAACCTACATTTGATTTGAACAACTTCAAATCAATTTGAACCATTGCTGTAAAAGCACTCAGTTCACAGATTTTTTGACCTGGAATGCAGGCTACCCATGCTCCAAGTATTGTACCTCGAAAGCATGTCTAAGATATAAAGAGGATGATATCGCTACTATAAAGAGCAACTCAAGGCAGACAGCCTTACACTTATTTAGACTTGCTCTAACTCCACTAAAAATAACTCATGGATTTTGCTCCTGGGGGCCACAGAGCCCAATTCAATATATTCTGTAAACTGACTCAGACAAAGAGATGTGTAGTCAATATCTTCCCTTAGATTTACTAATGGCTTTATTTTTCTTTTGTAATGGAATCATAAACTTGGGCAAGATATCCTATTTTTATGATGCTGCACAAAGGACATATGAAGTCTGGTAATGGTTCTTTCAAGCTATTTTTTCCTCCAGTAGCACCTGAAACAATGCAATGAATTGTGTTCAGTTCCACGTGGCAACCATAAAGGTCAGCACTTCCCTCTGCCTGCTAGTCTGTCATGGCTCACCTGCATGGGGCCAGGTCTGATGGTGTCTTTACTCCCGGAGGGCATGCCTGCCATGCTAACACGCCTGGCTCAACATTTTGTAAGTCTTAGGTAATCAAGAATGTAAATCTATTCATTCACTTAGTAAATATTTATTGAGCATTTGCAGGATGAGGCATTGCACTAGACAGGCACTGAAATGCAATTTGCTATTTCTTCTACACCATAAACAGGTGACAAAAGAGAATGCAAAATTGAGATGTGGGCAGAGTGAGCCTGTGACGTTTTCCTGCCTCTTTCTTTCTTTCTAATGAGTCTTAGTGTTGATTCCCCTAACTCCCAGTTTTTCCCTGCCCTGTCCAACCTCTGCTTACCCCATTTCATTTCCATTCCACTCGCTTCTGCCCTTTGTACAGGCAGGGGGGGTTTTACATACCTCCTTGAGTAATATCATTTCCCCCTTTACATGTGACTCAAACTGCCTTGACTTCAGTTAAGGAATCTGACATTTAAGGACAGCTGAATTTTCTGGCATATGTAGATAGGGAATCACCATTGATGGGGATGAAGCTACTGTTGACAATGCTCCAGAGGACAGAGGCATAGAACACAGTGTGGCTTAGGTATGTTCTGGTTGCCTTAGCCTCTATGAGCCTTAATCCCCTCACTTGTAAAATGAATACACATACATGCACACACAGACACAACAATCTGAATGTCCCCCAACAAAAGACAAGTTAAAAAATAATATGGAGGGGAATTCCCTGGCAGGCCAGTGGTTAAGACTCCACACTTCCACCACAGCAGGCATAGGGGTGTTTAATTCCTGGTTAGGGAACTAAGATCTAGCATGCCAAAAAAAAAAAGAAAGAAAATATGGAATATACATACTTTGGGGTTCTATGTAGTCATTTTCAAAATGAGGTAGATTTATATGAAGTCACATAGAGAAAGAACTGTAAGTTATTATTAAAAGTAAAAAGCATGTCAATATATGCACATTCTCATTTATAACATGATATATACACTCTGAAGGAGATCAGCCCTGGGATTTCTTTGGAAGGAATGATGCTAAAGCTGAAACTCCAGTACTTTGGCCACCTCATGCGAAGAGTTAACTCATTGGAAAAGACTCTGATGCTGGGACAGATTGGGGGCAAGAGAAGAAGGGGACGACAGAGGATGAGATGGCTGGATGGCATCACTGACTTGATGGACGTGAGTCTGAGTGAACTCCGGGAGTTGGTGATAGACAGGGAGGCCTGGTGTGCTGGGATTCATGGGGTCGCAAACAGTCGGACACGACTGAGCGACTGAACTGAACTGAACTGAACTGATATATATATGTACGTAAGTATATGTATAGATACATATACAATTAGGATTTACAATAGTTAAGACCTGTGCTAAGCACTCCTCATGTGTTCATAATTAATTTTCATTATAACTCTTCATGTTAGATACTATCATTTTACCCCCACTCCTCACCCCCTACCCCACACGTATTTCAGGTGAAGAAACAGGAGATGATAAGACCTCTAAGTAAATGTTGGGGAAAGAATTTGAACTCCAGACCCTCTACTTCCCTTGAGGTAGAAAATGGAGGAAAACAGAGTGAAGCATTCCTAGTCTTCTTCCTACTTCTAGGCCTTTAGTCTCTCCAGAAGAGGGTTCTTTTTTTGTGTAGAACTTGTGCTGCTGGAAGTGTGTGCATGCTAAGTCGCTTCAGTCGCGTCCGACTCTTTTCAACCCTATGGACTACAGCCCAGCAGGCTCCTCTGTCCAAGGGATTCTCCAGGCAACAAGACTGAAGTGGGTTGCCATGCCCTCCTCCAGGGGATCTTCCTGACCCAGGGATTGAACCCACATTTCTCATGTCTCCTGCACTGGCAAGCGGGTTCTTTACCACTGGGCCACCTGGGAAGCGCAGGAGAGAGAATTTCAGGGATGGCTTTGGCAAGCCTCATGCCCACCATTCAAGAACATTAAGTCATGAATCGAGAGCACTATTCCCTGTTGAATCACTTTTAATGTACTGATTACATCACTAAGAAAGTTTCAACTCAGGGCTGGTCTTTTAACACCCTCTAACACTTGGTTGTTGTTTTTTTTCACAGAAAGCAAACCTCAAGCTCCAGGCAGTCAAGTGTTATTTAGTTAGACTTTAGTAAAACTGTGCTGTTTTCATTGTATTTATATCTATGGTTATCTTCTACTTAAGGCAAATGATACAGAGTATTGTAATGATGAAGTGTTTTCTCTTTTAGGGAAATGTACTTAAGACTTTTCTTCATTTTAAGTGTGTTAATTTAAAGAAAAATATTAAGTGGTAGGATAAGTGGTATATAGATATAACAGAAGTCAGCACTTGTGTAACTAAAATTTTAAATACTTCACTGTGCAAATGTCCCAAATAGCCATGAAACTGACCTTACCTGTCTACACACACCAATTATTTGTCAACCAATTGATGCCAATATAACACAAATAATATTTCTTTTTATAGAAGCAGAATTTGAATAATAAAATGTAATTTTAGTTTATACTGCTACTCAGTAAAGAACTCTAAGGAAAATGTAGTTAACATAATTACTGATGCTTGTTTATCACTTAATACAAACCAGGCACTATTCCAAGTATTTTACATATATTAAGTAACAACAACACTATGGGGATCATTATCTTTATTCTACTAATGAGGAAACTGAGATACAGAGAAGTTAAATAACTTATCCAAGGTCACATAGATTATGTCTTTTCCAGAGTCTATGCTCTTAATCATTATGCTGTAACACCGGTAGTCATGTACAGATGTGAGAATTGGACCATAAAGAAGGCTCAGCACCAAAGAATTAATGCTTTTGAACTGTGGTGCTGGAGAAGACTCTTGAGAGTCCCTTGGACTGCAAAGAGATCAAACCAGTCAATCCTAAAGGAAATCAACCCTGAATATTCACTGAAGGACTGATGCTGAAGCTCCAATACTTTGTCCACTTGATGGGAAGAGCTGAACTCTCTGGAAAAGACTCTGATGCTGAGAAAGATTGAAGGCAGGAGGAGAGGGAATTGACAGAGGATGAGATGGTTAGATAGTATCCCTGACTCAATGGACATGAATTTGAGCAACCTCCAGGAGATAGGAAACAGGGGGCATGGCGTGCTGCAGTCCATGGGGTCACAGAGAGTTGGACATGACTTAGCGACTGAAAAACAAAATACTACCTCTCAATAACAAAATTATTCTAAGTGTTAATGCAAATTCTTATACTTCTTTTGAAATGCTCACTGGGACTCCAGAAACTGAATGCCAACTTTCAGCTAAGATACCAATCATTATCTTCCACCATAGAAGTGTGATAGCATCCCCATCCTCAGTTCAGTTCAGTTCAGTTGCTCAGTCATGTCCGACTCTTTGCGACCCCATGAATCGCAGCACGCCAGGCCTCCCTGTCCATCACCAACTCCCTGAGTTTACTCAAACTCATGTCCATTGAGTCAGTGATGCCATCCAACCATCTCATCCTCTGTTGTCCCCTTCTCCTTCTCCTGCCTTTAATCTTTCCCAGCATCAGGATCTTTTCAAATGAGTCAGTTCTTTGCCTCAGGTGGCCAAAGTATTGGAATTTAAGCTTCAACATCAGTCCTTCCAATGAACATTCAGGACTGATCTCCTTTAGGATGGACTTGTTGGATCTCCTTGCAGTCCAAGGGATTCTCAAGAGTCTTCTCCAACACCACAGTTCAAAAGCATCAATTCTTCGGTCCTCAGCTTTCTTTATAGTCCAACTCTCACATCCATACATGACTACTGGAAAAACCATAGCTTTGACTAGACGGACCTTTGATGGCAAAGTAATGTCTCTGCTTTTTAATATTCTGTCTAGGCTGGTCATAACTTTCCTCCCAAGGAGTAAACATCTTTTAATTTCATGGCTGTAGTCACGTTCTGCAGTGATTTTGGAGCTCCCCAAAAGAAAGTCTGCCACTGTTTCCACTGTTTTTCCATCTATTTGCCATGAAGTGATGGGACTGGATGCCATGATCTTCGTTTTCTGAATTTTGAGCTTGAAGCCAACTTTTTCACTCTCCACTTTCACTTTCATCAAGCAGCTCTTTAGTTCTTCTTCACTTTCTGCCATAAGGGTGGTGTCATCTGCATATCTGAGGTTATTGATATTTCTCCCAGAAATCTTGATTCCAGCTTGTGCTTCTTCCAGGCCAGCATTTCTCATGATGTACTCTGCATATAAGTTAAATAGGCAGGGTGACAATATACAGCCTTGACGTACTCCTTTTCCTATTTGGAACCAGTCTGTTCCATGTCCAGTTCTAACTGTTGCTTCTTGACCTGCATACAGATTTCTCAAGAGGCAGGTCAGGTGGTCTGGTATTCCAATCTCTTTCAGAATTTTCCACAGTTTATTGTGATCCACGCAGTCAAAGGTTTTGGCATAGTCAATAAAGCAGAAGTAGATGTTTTTCTGGAACTCTCTTGCTTTTTCGATGATCCAGAGGATGTTGGCAATTTGATCTCTGGTTCCTCTGCCTTTTCTAAAACCATCTTGAACATCTGGAAGTTCATGGTTCACGTATTGTTGAAGCCTGGCTTGGAGAATTTTGAGCATTACTTTACTAGAGTGTGAGATAAGTACAATTGTGCAGTAGTTTGAGCATTCTTTGGCATTGCCTTTCTTTAGGATTGGAATGAAAACTGACCTTTTCCAGTCCTGTGGCTACTGCTGAGTTTTCCAATCCCCATCTTAGTCGCAGGTTTTTGGACCAGGAGTTTGCTCCTGATATTCTCCTGGGAATTTAAAATTGGAACACTATGAAACTTAATTCAGAAATGGGGACACTGAAAGCCTGAATCTTAGAAATAAAATCAAGTGGAGATAGGGCAGGAGTTAGTGCCATGGCAAGCCAATACTACATGTGAACTGAAGTTTTGGAGGTGTGAAGAAAACCAGAAAAGCTAGGATCAAGCAATCCTACCAATAGAAGAAATTGTGTTGTGTCTCTGCGAGAGTGGGAGAGACCCCTACAGTGCATGGCATTCCAGTTTCCATTTCTGTGTGGCCTGACTGTAATCCAATTCTTATGCTCAAGTGCCCATGAGATTGTTACAATAAATCCTGCACTTCAAGCTAGTGAGATTAGATTTCTATCACTTGCTATCAAACATGCCTATACAGGAAGCAAGTTGTATGCAGTTGATCTTGAGCAAAAATGCAGAGTGACGGTAGGATCATCCCACAGTGACGATAAGGTAGGAAAATGGTAGTCCATTCAGTGATGGCAAAGCAACCCCTTAAGTTATAGGCAGCTAGGGACTTACTTGGTGGTCCAGTGGTTGGGACTCCACACTCCCACTGCAGGGGGCATAGGTTCAATACCTGATTGGGGAACTAAGATACTGCATGCCACACAAAGCAACCAAAAAAAAAAGTTATAGACAGCTGTCTCAAGAGTCTCTGAGTGGGTGCCTACCAAGGAGGAGGATTTGTAGTACTTGGTAGCAAATATAAGGATAGCTGAGTGAGTTGGTTATTACATCTGGTGGCTTAAGTAAAGAATATCAAGAAAGAGGCAAGTTCCTTCCAGGATGCCCAGCTGAAGGAAGATAAGGAAAAGCAAGGTCCTTAAATAATTTTCATGGGCTGCTCTTCCTGTCTGTAATAATTTGTCCCAGAGCAGTACTGGCAACTCTCTAAGGTTTAAAATGGCTTTAATAGGAAACTATATCAGACTCTACTGAGTGATGCTTTGGAAAATTGTTAGTAGGTCTGATAGTCATAAATAAATCATTTTGCAGAGATTATTTAAATTATACATCATTGGTAATGATTATTCAGGTGTAATGAGTTTAATTGATTACAAGAATGTTTTTTTAAGATGATGTAATAACTGCCAGTGTTAGTTTGTTGTTTGAAGTGCTCACTAGTGGGAATGATTAAAAATTTTAAAGCATATGATTTGCATTAGTTGTGAGAGATATTTTAAAATATGTAAACAGGATTGGTGCTCTCCTGTAGCCGTGAATCACCCTGGCACTAAAAGAGAAGGCTTTGGTTAATGCTCCAAAGCTCCTATTTTGAGGCAGTTATCTCAGGCAAATTCATAAAGGCCAGTTAATTATTGGTTCTTGTCTCTCCCCAACCAAAGGGAGAAAAAGAAGAAGAAAAGAAATCTTGCCACCAACCATACTTTTCAGCCAACTGTGGTCAAGCTGATACCTCCCCTAGATGAACCATTATATGTCTGCCTTCCACATTTCTACCTCTCCAATACACTATGGACCAACTTGGAGATCCAGGGGGTGTCACAAAAATATTGACATATGGGAGTCAGGCAGGTGTACTGCTCAGAGCTCCCTTCAAGGAAAAACTTGCCATCTAGAACCAAGGAGTTCTAATCAGCTGACAGCCTTCAGGTATTCTGTCTTCAGGATCCACCTCATCTTTGGAGCTGAGGCCAATCTGTTCTCAGGCAGCTGCAGCCAGTGAATCAGCACACTAGAAGTTCAGGGAGTGGCCATTTGAGCTGTTTTTTGAATTAAAAAATTTTTTTAATTGGAGGATAATTGCTTCACAATGTTGTTAGTTTCTGCTGTACAACAAGGTAAATTGGCTATAAGTATACACATATACCCTCCTTCTTGTGCCTCCCTCCCCCTCCATGCCCCCCTCTAGGTCATCACAGAGCACTGAGCTGAGATCCCTGTGCTATACAGCAGGTTCAATGTGGGGCTCTTCTAATGGCACTTTGCTCCAAAGTAGGCTTTTCCTGCCCAATCCTGTTTCAGCCCCCTTTTGCCTTTCATAAGCTCTATCCCCCCAATAAGCCTATTACACTTCTAATTCAAGTTCCATGTTGGCTTCAAAGAGGACCTAACTGAACATATGATTTCACTTTTATCTGCTGCCACCCCTGAACCAAGACCAGTGCTATTTTCATGAGAAGTTGTTAGATTGAAAAGGAAGAACTTCAATAAAAAAGGTTCATAAAGACTTCCACTACTGATTTCAAGCCATAACCAACCCAACATGCTGGCAGTCTGAGTCTACTGGAACCCAAATGAGGAGACAGCTGTGAGCCTAGCTGAATAGCACTATCTGGTTTCTACATCATGCTGGGTTCCTTGGGTTAAAATGAATGCCCTAATTGGAAATGCTCTTGGTCATAGGAATGGGAATGCTATGGAGAAGCCAAAGGAACTGAAGAACTCTGAATCTGGGACCCCTCTAAAAGCCCAAGTCCTCCAAGCTAGACAAATGTGATGATTCCTCCAAATATAAGGCTAAGACTGAGATGCAGTTGGGCTGATTACAAGCAAAGGCCAACAAAGCTCCACCTGTGTGTCAAGTTCCGAGCCAGGCAGAGAAAACACAGCAAGGGAGGAAAAACAAAAACAACCCTGCCCTCATGGAGCATGCATTCCAGTGAAGGTGGGGAAGGGGAGATAATAAAAAGGTGAATTATTTGTTAAATGGTTATACATGCTGTGGAAAAAAAAATGAAGCAGATAAGGAGGATGGACTATAAGAACAAGGTTGAATTTTAAATAGGGTGTCTGGGAAGGCCTCACAGATAAACTGGCCTTTGAGGAGGAGGTACCAAGAAGTAAGCCACGCGTATGTAAAAACGAAAAGCACTCCAGACAGAAATTATAGAATTTGCAAAGACCCTGAGATGGAAACCAGCTTAGCATAGTTGGCAAGCATCCAGAAGCCAGTGTGGCTGGAGAAAAGTGTGAAAGAGGGAGAGTGGTAGTGACATGAGGGCAGAAAAGTAGCCAAATCAGGTCATGTAGGGCCGGGTAGGCCACTATTGGGACTTTGACAAGAGGGAGGAGCTATTGAAGGATTTTTATCAGAGGAGTGACATGATCTGGCTTATTTTAACAAGTTCACTCTCTATGCAGATGATAGACCATAGAGAAACTTGAATGGAAGTAGGGAGGCCAGTGAGAGGGCACTGCACCAACTGAGGAGTGAAATGATAAAACGATAATGGCGTGGAACAAATAGGGTAGTTTGCAGGGTGAAAAGCTATAGTGGGACTCTGGATACATTTTGATGTAGGAATCTGACTTAGAAACTGGGCTGCTCCAGTGGTCAAACTGGTCAAAGTTGGTCTAACTTAAATTGGACTAGGTCCATGGTGAGGCCTCAGATGAATTAAAATTTAAGACTGAACTAATAGGCTAAATTTACCAAAGATAATCTTAGCATTAAGAATTTTTTTGAAATACAGTTGATTTATAATGTTCTCATTTCTGGTGTACAGCACAGTGATCCAGTTATACATATATATACATTTAAAAATATTTTACAATATGGTTTATCCCAGGATATTGAATACAGTTTTCTGTGTTATACAGTAGGACCTTGTTGTTTATCTGTTGTGTGTGTGAGTTGCTCAGTTGTATCCAACTCTTTTCGACTCTATAGACCATAGCCCGCCAGGCTCCTCTGTCCACAGAATTCTCCAGGCAAGAATGTTGGAGTGGGTTGCCATGCCCTCCTCCAGGGGATCTTCCTGATCCAGGAATCAAACCCAGGTTTCCTGGATTGCAGGCAGATTCTTTACTGTCTGAGCCATCAGGGAAGCCCCTGTTTATCCATCCTATATGTAATAGCTTACATCTGCTAATTTCAAACTGCCAGTCCATCCCTCCCCCTTCAGGTCCCCTTCCCATCCCCACGTCCCCACCCACGTCTGTTTCTCTGTCTGTACCACAGATAATCTTTTATCAGTGGATTTCAGTGGCTGCAGTGGAGAAATTTGAACCATCTTACTTTTGATTTATTCTTATTCTCAATACAGCTTCACAGCAATGCCACACACCTTCTTAAAAAACAAACGATCGATACCCAAGTGCAGAGCAGTGAGCTGCACATGCGTGCATCCCCGCGCGCTGGCGGCAGGAGCAACAGGAGGCTGTACTCTGAAGAGTCTTGTCTGGCCTCTCCGTTCACCTCCAGTCAATGACGCAGTGACACAGAGATCTGGGCACCACTCGAACGAGGAATTCCTGGTCAGAGATGGCCCAAAGGCAAGCTAAGTTTCCGGGGGAGGCCGAAAAGAAGCAGCGGTCATTGTATTCTGACCTTTACAGTTGGACCCCAGGGGCGGCTGGGGGCTTGGCTCTGACCCTTCCCTCTTTCCTGATGCTGGCCTTGAGCGTCAAAAACGACCTCAGGTCTCCACCCAAGGCTTTGCTGACAACTCAGAGGCGGCAGCCATAAAGAGCCAACAACTTTCCAAAGACTTCATCAGCCCCATTCCAGCAGCGGGACGTGCTGAGTCCCTGCAAGTTCTGACATCTGTGTGACTTTCCCCCTTCTTTTTCAACACCGAGTTTTGGACCTTTCTCTTCGCAGCTCTTCACACAACTGTTTTAAAACTGTTGTTGAGGTGGGAGAAAGGCCAAGACGGCGGAGGAGACGGACTTTGACCACACCTCCTTTCGGGAACACACCAAAATCACAGCTGCTGAACAAACATTTCCCAGACTAGCAGAGTTAAGTTTGATGGGTCCCTAGAGCAAAGGAGATCTGTGCCCAGCTTCCCAGCAGTGCCCCTGGGGAGGGAGCAAGACCCAGGAGAGGAGTGAGTGCTACTTGTTCAGGGCCAGCATGGGTCTCAGTGTAGACCAGTCACAGAGGACCACATGGACGCCCACACACGCGCACACACACACAGTACCTTGCCCCTTTATAAGACCCCATACATGGACGACAGCCTTTAGGGAAGGGAAACCCCTAAATGACCAAAGTGACATTTTACAAAAACGTCAAGGTCATTTCCTTTTTTTTTTTTAATTGGAGTATAGTTGATTTACAATGTTGCCTTAATTTCAAGTGTATAGCCGAGTGATTCAGTTATACATATCCATATAGATAGGTAGATAGATAGATAGATGCTTTTTTCAGATTCTTTTCCCTTATAGGTTATTACAAAATATTCAGTATAGTTCCCTGTTTTATATGGTAGGTCCTTGTTGGCTATCTGTTGTATATGTAAGTGAAGGTGAAAAGTGAAAGTGAAGTCACTCAGTCGTGTCTGACTCTGCGATTTTCCAGGCAAGAGTACTGGAATGGGTTGCCATTTCCTTCTCCAGGAAATCTTCCCGACCCAGGGATCAAACCCGGGTCTCCCACATTGTAGACAGACGCTTTACCATCTGAGCCACCAGGGAAGTCGGTGCATGTATGTTAATTTCAAACTCCAAATTTACCTCTCCCCACCCCTTTCCTCTTTGGTAACCATAAGTTTATTTTCTATATCTGTGGCTTTGTTTCTGTTTTTTAAGTAAGTTCATTGGTATCTGTTTTTTTTAGATTCCACCTATAAGCAATATCATATGATATTTGTCTCTCTGTCTGACTTCACTTAGTATGACAATCTCTAGGTCCATCTATGATGCTGCAAATGGGATTATTGTATTCTTTTTCTGGCTGAGTAATATTCCACTTTGTGTATATGCACACACACGCACACCCCACGTCTTTTTTATCCATTCATCTGTGAATGGACATTTAGGTCCCTTGCATGTCCTGCCTACTGTAAACAGTGCTGTAATCAACACTGAACTGCACGTATGTAAAGGTCACTCCTTGCACCCATGGATTTGTGAAGTGAGATTTATTAATGTCACATCCTTGCTTTATCAAAGATGTATTATATACAGTTTAGCTTTCATGTCATATGCAGTTGATTATAAACTGATAATTTAAAACTGGACCCCCCAAATATGGTGTTGACAAAACTTTACACTTTATGATCACATATATTCCTGGTAATAACTCTGTGAGATAAAAAGAATATGTATCACTCCCATCACCATCCCATTTTATAGGTGAAAAAACTAATTCAGAATGGTCAAATGAATGAACAAAAGTCACACAGCTATGCTAGATGCAGAGTTGATCTGATATGTAACTGCATAAAATCCTTATGTAATATCATGCTACCTCTGTTAATCAAAATGTTGATTTTTAAGAGCATTCCATTTCCTGACCACATTAAACAAGTACACATTTTCTGTGTTTTGGATTAGTTTTCCCCAGCAAAGTGAATTTGCATTTTTCAAAATTCAATTTCAATTTTCAAATATCCATTATAGAACTGATGCCACATTATTTGTTAATTATTGCCTAATTGTCTTTTGGTAGAGCTAAACTTTTTTTTTTTTTGGATGAGACACATTTTGCTAAAATTACCTGCTGTTGTTTGTGATTCCGGTGGTGATGCTGCCAGCTGGAGAAAAGGGGCGGCAGCTTGACTGAAATTCTCATGTTTGATATCTTCAAAGTGGAACCAGCAATTACTTCCCTCCATTTTAAATTTTATAACACAGTGGGGCTACTTAGACTGTACAATGTAGTCCTAAGGTTTTTTGATGTTTCCCCAAATTCTGAGACTTGTTTTATAATCATGACTGCATAAAAACTTTCAGTGGCTTAGCAGACTTACATGGTTACAAAGGAAGCTCACTTCCATAAAATACTCATGTAATAAAAAAAATATATTTTCTTTGGTATTCAGCTATGTTAGTGCCCTCGAGAAGATGAGCCCATGTTAGTCCTTCACCATAAAGTTGTATATTGTTATTATGACAGCATTGCAAAAGTATTTGTCAAAAATAAAAATAGACCACTTCATTTCTTTCTAACATCTTCATAAAGAGGAACAAAAGGGGACCCAAGTACTAGATAGGAATGATTTTGTAAATACCAGCATTGAGCAGTGACTACAATATGAAAAGAAACCAGTACGATGAAAGACCTGTTTCATCTATTTCTTCATTTTGATCCCCAAAGCAAGTGTGTGGTTTACAATGAAAACCAGCCTCACTGAGAGTGTGACTATGAAAGAGAGAAACACAATGGTGCAGAGTAGAGAATTCTGGGTCAGGAGGGCTGCCAGCCCAGTTTTGTTGCTGACTTGTCAGCAAATCATTAACCTCTTTATGTATAAGAATCTTATTTGTGAAATGAAGATCCCTCCACCTGTTCTTAATCAAGTGTTAATGGTTATTAGAAGGATTAATTGTACAATCCCTTGAGTTCCAGAGGGGAAAATGAGGTGTGGAGGCAGCAGCCATAATCTCTTAACTAGATGTTGTCGTATAGACCACTATAGGAGCAGGCTGGGTGGCTTCCCAGGTGGTTCAGTAGTAAAGAATCTGCCTGCCAATGCAGGAGCCACAGAAAACCCGGATTCAGTCCTTTGGTTGAGAAGATCCCCTGGAGGAGGAAGTGGCAACCAACTCCAATACACTTGCCTAGAAAATTCCATGGACAGAGGAGCCTGGTGGGCTGCAGTCCATGGGGTCACAAAGAGTCAGACACAACTGAGCACACACTCACAGGACTAGGCCGCCTGTGCTTTGACACTCTCATTCCCTTATTTAGGAAAGTTAAGCTATAAAAAATGAATTTTTAAACAATCAATAATTTCCAAATAAAAATGATAAGCATAAGCACCTTTTAATCACTATATTAGAATCAATCATTTCATCAATTAATTAATTCATCAAATTAACAACAAAGAGTAGAAGCACCATCTAGAAATTTGCTCCCCTCTGTTGAACCCTTTATGGGAGGTAGATATTATCCATGGACATGTCTGCACCAAATTCTTTTTTAAGCCATACAAATAGCTCAGTGCCTAAGATTCCATGATAGCATGTAGAATCAGAATGCAAAATTATAAATATAAAATTTCAAATAAATATTATGTTCTAACCATCATCAGTTTTTAAAATTGGACAAGCTATATCTGGTCATTATATTGTTCTTATTAAATGCATTTTTAATGAATAATAATTGTTTTAATTTTCAGGGGTAAAAAAAACTGGACTAAGGCTATAATATAAAAAGTTCAGAAGTCTTAGCCAGCATACTTAAAACAGTTATAACATCTATCAGTTTTATCTCTCAGATAATTGTTGCCATATAATAGCTGGTCTTATACCCCTCATAAACTTTCAAATTAAGCTTCCACATGCTCTCCTGATTCATAATTTTGTTCTCATGGACACCACTGATATCAGTTAAAATCAAGTCACCTAATGGCTTTCTCTTTAGGAAACTTGCCGCTTATCTTACTTAGAATGAACAATTATCTTTATAAGGGATTGAAAATTCACTAAACAAACACAAAGCTAGATAATCAAGAACAATACCCAAATCAGAACATGGAATACCCAGTCTAATCTATGACTGGGAGAGTGTTAGTTCTACCATTTCTGAGTTATAGAATCAAACAACTGAAATGTTGGTGCTTTTAAGGTCAAATTTTGTCATTCAAAACATAATACAATTAAGTTACAAATGAATCAAAAATTGTTCTAAGAAAAAGGGAAAAGGAAGGTTTTCTTAGAAGCAAGCAGTGGGCATTTAGCGAATGCAAGGCCCTGAAATGGTGAAAGGAATACTAAGGTGTCATGTTCATGCTTCTACTTGAGGCAGTTGGCACCTGGAAGGAAGAGAAGCCTTGAGTCAACTAGGAAACAAGTTAAATTATGCTGCAATACTAGAGTTTGTTTTCTATGACCTCTATACAGCCTCATCACTGATTTATCTCCCCAGACATAGGATTCATATAGTGTGTTTTCTGTTGCTGCATAATAGGTTACCGCAAACTTAGTGGCTTACAACAACTCATTTATTATCTCACTGTAGGTTAGAGTCTGGGCATAGCGTGCCTGGGTTTTCTGCCCAGAGTCTCACTGAGCTGATATCATCATGTCAGTTAGGACTGTGCTTCTCATCTGGGGCTTGAAGTGCTCTTCCAGGCTCTCTGGCTGTTGGCAGAATTCAGTTCCTTGGGGTTGTAGGACTTAGAACCCCATTTTTCCTGTTTGTTGTTGGCTGGGGACTGCTCTAAGCTTTTGGAGATGGTGCCTGGTTCCTTGCCATGCAGCTGCCATGGGCAGTTCACATGGATGTGTGCTCTTTTCTAGGCCAGCCAGTGGGTATCCCTCTGCCTTTCTCCTCTGTGACTAGCTAGAGAAAGCAATTTGCTTCCAAACGGCTCACTCGATTTGGTCAGTTCCACTGAGTTGACTTAAAATCAATTGTGCCATGTAACATAAAATAATCATGGGAATGATATCCTATCATATTTTTAAGTCCCTCCCACATTTAAAGGGAAGAGATTATACAGGGATGTAAGTCACTGGAGGTGGGGGAGCGATCATCTTTAGAATTCTGTCCACCATGTTTAGTTCACAAAACATTTCCACATAGTTTATAATTCCACACTCTCTGAAACTTTATGCCCCCCCCCTTTTAAAAATAAGAAACCAAAATGAGACTAGGACAAAGAAGGGAAGAACCATCAATTACAGAATTCCTACTGTGTGCTGGGACAAAATTGGGTGCTTTTCATGCAGTGCCTCTTTTCATTTTCACAAAGCATTTACGATAGTAGCCTTATCCTACTTTATATATGAGAAACACTAGGCTCGGAGTAGATGAATAATTTGCTCAATGTCACAAGGCCTGTAAGAAGTATAACCAAGACTTAAATCCAAGTTTTTTGATTTCAGTTTCCTTTTTTTCTTTTTCTTTTTAGGTTGTTCAGAAGAAGAACAAAATACTTCATGCAATGTATGCTTCGCAAAAAGAAGACGACAGTTACAGGGTTCCTGGGTATAGGCGGGTGAGTAGAATGCAGACAAACATGTCAATGTGTTTCAAATACAGTGGGGGTGCTCAGAAGGGAATATAAGACCAGCACATTGGACTCTGTGGAGGACAATTTGACTACTCCTATCAAAATTTACAAAAAGCATATGACTTCTGATTTAGCAATTCCACTTTTAAGACTACATCCTACCAATATATTTGCTCATGAGAAAAATGAAATGCATACCAAGTTATGCTTTTCAGCACTGCCTATAATAGAAAAGAATGGAAACATCCCAATTGTCCATCCATAAGGGGCTGTTTCTATAAACCATAACACATTCTTGCAATGGAATGCTGTGCAGCTATAAAGAGAGAAAGAATGAGAAGGCTCTTTATGCATGAACATGGGGATGATTTCACTATTTTGTTAAATCAATAAAAGCAAGATGCAGAACTGTGTGCATGTGGTCACTGTTTTTATAGAAGATTGTGGTGTGTGTGTGTGTGTGTGCATGTGTGTGTAACTTGTATATGCATAGACTATCTCTGGAAATACACACATGAAAACTGACAACACGATCTATCTCCAGGCAGGGAAACTAGGGTGCTGAGAATAAAAATTGAGTAGAAGTTTTCACTGTAAGAGACTCACGTACCTATTTGACTTTTGAAATGTGTGAAATGTGAGTATATGTTATACAAGTAGGTGGTCTGCTGGTTATGATAGATCCAAAGGTAAGGGGAAAAGGGGGCTCAAGAGACATAGAAAATACTTGCATGTAGAACTCTGTTTATTTGGCAAGGGACATAGAGTTATTTCTGAAATTTTTGTTTGAGGAGCCAGCATTTAAATTTATGTCACTGTTTATTAAGTCCAAAAATAATAGCAAGGAAAAATTAATAGTGAGTAGAAGCCACAAGGAGAAGTATGAGGCCCAGAATATTTAGAATCTAAATATGTAAACAATGAAGCAGTGTAAGAAGTCTGATGGAGCCAGGAATGAAAATAATAGAATATCACGTAAATGAAAGAAGTTACTCCTTTTCGTTCATGCCAAGGGAAATTTCAGTTTACTATCTAGAAACTTATTATTCTCTAAAAACTAATACCTGTCTACTTTTTAATTAGAGCATCTTAAATAAACATCCTCTGTTTTCCTGAAAGCAACTACAAAAGTCAAATAGGGGTCTAAATGCCAAGAAAACTAAGTGTATCCTCAAGCCTTCAAAATCAAACTTTTCAAAGCTTGGAGCTTACAGATCTCATGTGCAGTAAAGACTTCGAAGATTTACACACAGAAACCTCTCCAGGAAGCAGTGTCTTTGAACCCCTCTCCTACGAGGCTGCCTGGTAGTACTTAGTGTTGGGGTTGGGGTGCGGTGAGGAGGAAGAAGATGCAGGAGAAACTGGAAATGTAGAAGAAAGAGCAGACCCAGAGGATCCAATGGGATGTTTCCTTTTCTCCTCCTGTTTCCTGTGTCCTTAAAGGCACCATTGCCTCCTTTGAGGGCCAAGAAACTGAGATTACAGTCAGATTATGCTTTGTGTGCCTTGGCTGACACCAGAGTGTTCAGCAAGTAAAATTACGTGTTCTGTTGTGCCTGTATCATCCTCATAACCCTGCCTTTCTATTTTGCAATGGAACTGATCACCCAGTAGACCCTCTGGGACCATCGGTAATTTTAAGCCCTATTGGGTGGACAGTCTATTCCAAAGAACACACCTCCAGCATTTTCCTGAAAAGTTCTCTCTTTTAAATTTATTTGCAAATAAAAAATTCCCCTGTAGGTGCTATGAAAGAAATGGTTCAGGTCTCTGTTTGCTCCTGAAATTGTATACATCCTTTCCACCCACACTGTTTCTAAAGAACTCAGTTTCTGAAATGTGCCCTTTATTTTTGTCCCTTCCTGTCCCTCATAACCTTCAGGGGGTGGAAATTTAAGTAATTAAAATCTGAAAGAACAACTCTAATTTGCATTCAAGTTGGAAGATGAAACTATTTTTCTGCAGAAATTGCCACGGCACTATACCTAAAAGTCATGACATGTGAATGGGACCGGCAAAGTTTTGTTGAAACAAATTAACTCGACGTATTGTAGCCTCACAGTTCACAGGACTGTAGTAGCTTTATGGAATTTCATGTTTAATCAATGCACCGGGGACAAAAAAAACCCTTTCAGTTTGGTCACTGACTGCTTCTTTGATGGATTTAAGTTTGGAGACTTCAAATTAACCCTAAATATTTGCACTCATGTTCCTTGGGCAAAATTAGGCAAAAGAAAAGAGACCATTAGGTCTTTTAAACATAGTACTCAGGTAAGGCTGTAGAGGGATGTAAAGATACAAAACTGAAGGCCATGTGGGCCAATTGTTGTGTATTTTAAAATCCCAGAGGACGAAGAGTGCATGCATTTGTCATATCTAGGATGCTAGAGGGAAAAGACCACAATAGTCAAAGGAGAACACCAGCTTCAGAGAAAGATGGAGCTATGAAAGTAGCATTGTGAGTATTCCTAAAAGTTTCCTTTAGTCTTGTGAGACTCAGCTCTCCACCGCTGATTACAGACTCTCTGAATTTGAGAGGTATTTTGAAAGTAAACTCTTAAAACTCTGCTCAACTCTGCTGACCCTTATTTCTTGGACTGCAAGTTGCCAAGATCAGGAAAGCTAAGTAGAGGAGTAAGAATGACCAGAGAATTCATCAAAGTAAAACGTAGGTCAGGTGGAGGCCTTAATTTGGGCACCCCCCAGAAGCCAACCTGAGACAAGGACTGGAGTGTAAGTGGTTTATTTGGAAGGTGAATGAAACATCCAGTAGCAGGGGAAAGAAGTGAGTCAGGGAAGTCAGATAATATACAAATATTGCATTGAAAAATGTAAAGCACTACACAAACAGGATTGCTTTTAATCCAATCTCATTTTACAGTAGGCAGAATTGAGGCCCTAGAAAAGACCTAAGTTTCACAATTCATCTAATTCATTGTAGCAGAGCCAAGTCTACTGTCCACTAATTCCAGGTGTATTTACTTACACTTGAACAGAATTCTTTTAGCATTTCTTGCTTCCCAGGTGGTGCAGTGGTAAAAGAATCTGCCTGCCAATACAGGAGACACAGGTTTGATCCCTGGGTTGGGAAGATCCCTTGGAGGAGGAAATTGCAACCCACTCCAATATTCTTGCCTGGAGAACCCCATGTATAGAGGAGCCTGGCAGGCTACAGTTTGTGGGGTCGCAAAGAGCCAGACACGACTGAGCAATTGAGCATGCACACTTTGGGAAAAAGACAAAAGAGAAAATAATTTTGTACCAAAGATGTAAAAAAATTAAAAAAATTACTTTCCAGTGTATGCCCTTGGGTCTGTGAATTTTTAATCCGATTTATTGCATTTTTTTCTCTATAATGGTATACTGAGAATCTACAGTGCTACTTAGAATAATAACCTTAAGATAAAGGAAAACCCTACATTGTCGAAGGGAGCCCTATTACTATTCTTATAAAAGCAGGAAAGTTAACTAATACATTTTTAAAGGATATTAAGAATCAAGGTTGAAAGAAAATGTTCTAGTTAACCTGAAAATTACATGTACCCTAATATTCATTCTGTAGTTCTCATTCATTCGATTTTAATAGATTTATAAAATGAGAATTTTAGTGTTGGGAAACTTTGTGTTAGAAAATGTGAGTTACTATCTGAAGTGAGACCGTGAGATGTGGCTGGATGCAGGAGAGAGTGTAAGTGTTGCGATCAGAGAATTAAGTTCTATACTCTAGCTCTGCCACTTAAAAGCTGTGTGGTCTGGGGCAGATTACTTAACTTCTCTGTACCATGCTGAATCATGTCAAGGATTGTAAGAGAATATCAAATCCTTTCAGGCAGAAACTTTGTTTTGTTCACAGCTGTATCTTCAGTGCCTGAAACTGATCAGCAGAATAAGCATTAGAGATAAACTGTCAAGTGTCCAGTACAGCATCTAGCATGCTATAGGTGTCAACATAAGGTAGCCACTTTTATTACCATGAAGAGAAGGATAATGTTTTTAGGAAGAGTATGTGATCTCTGTTTCTAGCCAAGCAGGAGGCACAAGGCTCAAATCCAGGGTCAGGAATTGAGGAAAGATAGCAGGGAGTCCTGGTGATATAGTGGTAAAGGATTCGCTTGCCAGTGCAGGAGACATAGGTTCGATCCCTGGGTTGGGAAGATCCCCTGGAGAAGGAAATGGCAACCCACTCCAGTATTCTTGCCTGGGAAATCCCATGGACAGAGGAGTGTGGCAGGCTACAGTTCATGCAGTCACAAAAGAGTCAGACACGACTTAGTGACTAAACAACAACAAGGCATGGAGTCAGAGGCATTCAAATAAAACTGTCAGATATCACTTCACACGAATAAGATTTTTTTTTCTTTTAAAAAAGGGGGATAAAAGTGTTAGTGAGGATGTGGAAAAATTGGAGCCCTCATATGTGCTGGTAAAAATGGTACAGTTGCTATGTAAAATAGTTTGGCCTTTTGTCAAAAAGTTAAACATAGACCCTGCAATATCATGAGCTTCCCAGGTGGCTCAATGGTAAAGAATCTGCCTGCAGTGCAGGAGACCTGGGTTTGATCCCTGGGTGTGGAAGATCCCCTAGAGAAGGAAATGGTAACCCACTCTAGAATTCTTGCCTGGAAAATCCTATGGACAGAGAGGAGCCTGGTGGGCTACAGTCCATGGAGTTGTAAAGAACTGGACAAGACTGAATGACTTCGCACATACCCACAATTCCACACCTAGGTATTTACCCAAGATTATTGAAATCAGGGAGTCAGATACTTGTATATTGATGTCCACAGCAGCGTTGTGCATAATAGCCCAAAGGTGGAAACAACCTAAATGTTAACCAACAAATGACTGGATAAACAAAATGTGGTACTTATATGCACTAGGGTATTATTCAGCCATAAAAAGGAATGAAAGTTCTCATACATGCTACAGCATGGATGAACCTGGAAAACATTATGCTAAGTGACATAATACAGACACAAAGGGACAGATATTGTATGATTCTGCTTTTATGACATATCAAGAATAGGTAAATTCATACAGACAAAAAGTAAATTAGCAGTTACCTGGGGGATGAGGAAGCAGGGAGTTATTGCTTAATAGTTACAAAGTTTTTGTTTGAGCTGATGAAAAGATTTTGGATATGGATAGTGGTGATGGTTTTATAACTTTGTGGATGTAATTAATGCCACTAAATTATACACTTAAAATGGCAAATTTTATGTCATATATATATTTATTATATATATATATTTACCATAATAAGAAGAAGTAGAGAAGCACTGTTCTCACCTAGAATCAGGATGGCAGACTGAATAATGCTTTCCCTGCCTCAGGTATGCACACTCTAATCCCTGGTTTTATGCCTTTGCATGTCATATTATTTGGCAAAAGGGACTTTGCCGTCAACCTCTGATGATTAAGATTACAGATCTTAAAACAAGGGAAGTATTGCAGATTATCTCTGTGGGCCTGATATAGTCATTATGGGGCCTTAAAAGTAGAAGAAGGCAGAAGAGGCAGTCACAGAGATGCTATGGAAGAAGAGACAGGTGAAGTTCCAAGTATGAGAGGCTGTTGATCTATCCAGCATTGCTGCCTTTGAAGCTAGGGGAAGAAGGCTGTGAAACCAAGGAATTCTGGAATTCCAGATGTCTGGAAGCTGGGAAATGGGACCTCAGTTTTACAGCTACAAGGAATTGAATTCTTCCAGCAACCTGAATAAACAAAGAAGCAAATTTTGCTTCACAGCCTGCAGAAGAGAACACAGCCCTGCAGACACCTTGACTTTAGCCTGGTAAAACCTGTGTTGGACTTATAGAACTGTAAAATAATAAATCTGTGTTTAAAATAACAAATAGTGATGCTATTGTGGAGGTGGCTATTACTGTGTGATTGGAAGACAGCTAAGGTCTAGAAGAGGTGTTTTGCTGAGTAAGCAGAAAACAGAGCTAAAATGCCCATCAAGAGTGTTGTACAGATTGTTTTTTTCAAAGATGGTTACAGTAGTATCTCCCATCTTGTTCTCTTATGCAATGAGAACTTGCCACTCCTCTATCAAGAAGCCCCTCCCCTTGAATCTCCCCTTGAATCTCCCCTTTGTGACTTCCTGGTAACCAATGGAATATAATGAAAGTAATCCTGCGTTATTTCTGAGTCTGTGTCCAAAGAGACCATGTAGCTTCTGCCTGGCTCCCTTAAAATACTTGTTCTCCAGGTACTACTTCTCAGGACATTATCTCTTGGAACACAGACTCCATACTGTGAGAAAGCCCAAGTCACATAGAAGGGTCATGTTTACGTGCTCCAGTCAATATTCCCAACTGAGCCCAGCCTTGGGGTCATCCCCACCCAGATGCCAGACGGGTGAAGCCCCTACGTAATTCCAGCTGACAGTCGTTTGAGTCACCTGCAGCTGAATCTGAATCTATATGCCCCCCAAATTGCAGTATGTAGACAAACCATCCCAGCCAGACCCATAGTCAGTTGTTTATGTAACTGAGTTTGGGGAGTTTTGTTACAGAGCAATAGATAACCAGAACAAGTGAAAAAGAAGAAACACAATTTAATAACGCCCACAGAGAGGCTAGGGAGTGAAGAGGCATATAAATTGTTCTGTGTCTTTTCTTGGGGGTTAGGTAGATGATGGTCCTCATTACTCTTGGAAAGCAGATTTTCAGGGGTGGAGAAGAGTCAAGGAAAAAGATCATCCTTCTATGGAGCAATATGAAAATGAGGGATACCTTTGGTTTTGATGGGAAGCTTGTGATTGAGCTCCCTGGAGCCACTCTTAGCACTGTGAGGAACAGCACTGTAATTCTCAAAAATATTGAAGTTTCAGTTTATTGCAGCCTGGCTGATCCTGAGAAAAGGTTGACCAACCAGTAAGGGTTGACAAGAATTACTGTCAGTTGCCTAAAGTAGAGTAGATATCTACATATTGAAGTGCCAATGAAGAATGTGTTCCAACATATTGAATTCTTGTGAAAAGCTGTTAAATAATGAAAACTACCCTGGATACTTGTTGCAAGCCTTTTCAAATGACCTAAATTATGATGGTCAATAAATACAAAACTGAAAACATTATGAGATTAAAGAATTATGTCCAGATCAAGCCATCCTGAGATGGTCCAACAAAAATGCTCTCATAAGAAAGCAGCCTTA
The DNA here is from genome assembly GCF_014754425.2 of Oryx dammah. Classification (NCBI taxonomy): domain Eukaryota; kingdom Metazoa; phylum Chordata; class Mammalia; order Artiodactyla; family Bovidae; genus Oryx; species Oryx dammah. The sequence goes on along the minus strand of NW_024070207.1, from coordinate 92,799,437 downwards.
GTATTCTATGAACATAACTGTACCAAGAAAACAAGAAGTGATGCAGATTAAATTAGCAGAGCCTCTCTCTAGATGAGCCAGTGATTCATTATGCTTGGTATGCAATATCTTGGCTATCAGGAAAATTAAGGGGAAAAAGTGGACAATAGTTAACATTGAAGTTTAACAAAAGATTTCTCAAAAGGAACCTCACAAAATGCAGTTTTGTTTTGTTTGTTTTTGTTTATTTATTTATTTTTGGCCAGTGAAGATTCCAACAGATGGCCACATCTATGTTTATTAGAATCCCTTGGACCCTCACTGTTCATTAGAACTTCATTACTCAAGAGCACAAGACCAAAGACAGTGTACTAACTCAACCTGCTCTCTTAAGTACTTGGCTGTGCTACACTAAATAAATACATTAAATAATGGGCCTCTTAGTATGGATGTGAAAATTGGACTGAGAAGAAAGCTGAGCACTGAAGAATTGATGCTTTTGAACTGTGATGTTGGAGAAGACTCTTGAGAGTCCCTTGGACTGCAAGGAGATCCAACCAGTCCATTCTGAAGGAGATCAGTCCTGGGTGTTCTTTGGAAGGACTGATGCTAAAGCTGAAACTCCAATACTTTGGCTATCTCATGCGAAGAGTTGACTCATTGGAAAAGACTCTGATGCTGGGAGGGATTGGGGGCAGGAGGAGAAGGGGATGACAGAGGCTTGATGGCATTACCGACTCAATGCACATGAGTTTGGGTGAACTCCGGGAGTTGGTGATGGACAGGGAGGCCTGGCGTGCTGCAATTCATGGGGTCGCAGAGTCAGCCACGACTGAGCGACTGAACTGAACTGAACTGAACTAGCCCCAACTTGTGGTTTTTCATTCTGTACTTCATACCTACAGGGAGCTTATCCACATATACAAATTTAAGTTACTCCTTTAAGAACTGCTTACTGATTCCTGGACTTCCCTGGTGGCTCAGATGGTAAAGCCTCTGTCTACAATGAAGGAGACCCAGATTCGATCCCTGGGTTGGGAAGATCCCCTGGAGAAGGAAATGGCAACCCACCCCAGTACTATTGCCTGGAAAATCCCATGGATGGAGGAGCCTGATAGACTACAGTCCACAGAGTCTCAAAGAGTCGGACATGACCTAGTGACTTCACTTTCACTTTACTGATTCCTATATCTGTGTCTCCCAGTTCTTTCTCCTCACCCACTCTTCAGTTCCACCCTAAACTAAAGGGTGAAACTAAGGGAAAATATCTGCTCAGATATTTCCCCAGCTTTTTTTATTTTTAAATAAGAACCCATTATCCTAAAGTGATTGGAATTAATTTTCAGTGGCAATGATCATCATATCTTTTTATTTTAATCTAATTAATTTGCTTTGTGAATCTCTTTTCAGTACTAGCACTCAAGTAAATGCCTAGTCAACACTCTGAATTATTGTGATCCACATTATGAGGGTTTTTAAAAGAAAGCTAGCATCAGCATTAGTAAACATGGATATTATCTTGCAGACTTTAAGAGAGAAAAATCTAAATCCTCTATCCATCAACATGAGAAAGTTGGAGTAGATCACTGCTTTTAAAATTGGGCAGTATGAGCTTGAGGGAGTCTGTGACCTCCCTTCAGGGATACCATTGAGATGAGAGGGCTCTCAACATGGAAAACTTCCTCTTCCGTTGCCTCTCACAAGTATAAACCAAAGCAACTCCATTTTCATTTGTTTTTCATATTGTAAGTTTTTTTTTGTATAAATGTTTCTGAATCTGATTTTTGTTTGGAAAACTTGCAGTCTGGCTGATCTGTAAGACCTCCTCTGGTGCTTATATTCAGTGGTCCTATCAAGTCATGAAATAGAGGCTGTGGGATCAGGATGATAAACAAAGTAGTTTAAATATATCTTCATAATCTACCTTTATGCATTAGATGAAATCAGACAGCAAGTGCAAAGGGAGCTTTACTGTATTGTGTTGTGCAGGTCGGCTGATGCTCTTGATTTGCAAGGGCAAAAGTGCTCCTGCTTCACTGCCACTCTTTAGCAGAATAAAAGGTGCTCGTATTTCATCATCTCATGGCCTCTTAAGGCACTTTGGGGCTTTGAATAACTAGAACTTGAAAACTTAACAATGACTGTAGCAGATGCTCTTGGTGCCCACATTTATTCTTGCCCTCACCATTCCCACATATGCCCACAGTTCTTCTTGTAAGCACCTGCAACTGCCTGAGTCCTTTCTTTGGCCGCAGGAATAAACTTGGTCTATGTACAAGGAAAACTGGAGATGCTAAGTGTTGATGTTTCCAGGACTAGCCCTCAATGAAGGACCAGAGTTGGTGGATAAATACTCCAGCTGCATCCACCACTTGGGTGAGACAATTATAAGACAAGTTCTGTAGTCACCAAGAGGTCCCCAGTAAGGTTAAGCCCTTATGACCCATGACAGTAGCTTCATTAATTCACCGTGGATTGCCTTCCTTCCTTCTATGGTCTCTCCTGCTAGTTCTTCTTGGTATTGTCTCCAAAATAAACTGGTCCCAAATAAACTTTATTGTCTAATCGCTCAGTTGTGTCTGACTCTTTTGTGACCCGTGGACTATAAGCCACCAGGCTCTTCTGTCCATGGGATTCTCCAGGCAAGAATAGTGAAGTGGGTTGCCATGCCCTCTTTTAGGGGATCTTCCTGACACAGGGATTGAACCTGCGTCTCCTGCATTGCAGGCAGATTCTCTTCTGCTGAGCCACTGGGGAAGCCCACCCCCCAAATAAACTACTCACATTCATGTCCTTTTTGCAAGGTCTGCTTCTAGGGGAGAAACAAGTGTATTAGTCAGGGTCCAGTCAGGAGACAGAAAGCTCACCAGTTATTTTAACAGGAGAATTTAATGTAAAAAAATGTCAGCTATGTATAAAATTAACTTGCTGTCTGTATTAGTTTCCTGGGGCCACCATAACAAAAGACCACAAACTGGATGGCTTAAACAACAGAACTTTTTTGTCTCACAGTTCTGGAGGCCAGAAGTCTGAAATCAAGATTTTGGCAGGGAGTTTCCTCCTGAGGGCTGTGAAGGAGAATCTATTTCATGCCTCTCTCCTAGAAGCCTCAGGAGAGGCTACCTCTTCTGGTTGCCTCAGGTTTTCATTGGCTTGTGGATGGTATTCTTCCTGTGTATTCACATTGTCTTTCCTCTATATGGAAATGGCAACCCTCGCTAGTATTCTAGCATGGAAAATCCCCATGGACAGAGGAGCCTGGCAGGCTACAGTCCATGGGGTCGCAAAGACTCAGACATGACTTAGCAACTAAACTACCACCATCCCTTTACATGTTTGTCTCTGTCTTGATTTCTTCTTTTGATAAGGACACTGATCATATTGAATTAGTTCAGTTCAGTTCAGTTCAGTCACTCAGTTGTGTCCGACTCTGCGACCCCATGAATTGCAGCATGCCAGGCCTCCCTGTCCATCATCAACTCCCGGAGTTCACTCAAACTCATGTCCATCGAGTCGGTGATGCCATCCAGCCATCTCATCCTCTGTCGTCCCCTTCTCCTCCTGCCCCCAATCCCTCACAGCATCAGAGTCTTTTCCAATGAGTCAACTCTTCGCATGAGGTGACCAAAGTATTGGAGTTTCAGCTTCAGCATCATTCCTTCCAAAGAACATCCAGGACTGATCTCCTTTAGAATGGACTGGTTGGATCTCCTTGCAGTCCAAGGGACTCTCAAGAGTCTTTGAATTAAGGCTCATCCTAATGACCTCTTCTTAACTTGATCATTGGCAAAGACTTTATTTCTAAGTAAGGTCACATTCACAGGTACTAGGACTTCAACATCTTTTGAAGGGACACAATTCAACCCATAAGGGCACCTGAAGAGGGAAAGAGATCTCTAAACTATCATGGAGGTAGCAACTTGAAGAAACTTCAAGAAACAGCTACCACCCCTAGTACTGAAGGAACAGAGAGAAGATGTCAAAATTATTCAAAGTTAGAGATCTGGAGGAAGGACCATATCAGGCTGAGACACAGATGCTTAAGGAAGGGACACCAGTTGACTGGGACTGGTGTGTTTGTGCTAAAACAAGAGGTCTCATGTGGCCTGGACCCAGACCTCTAAAGGGAGGGGATGTTGGTATCTCTGGAGGGGGTACATGATGAAACTGGCTCTGCAAGTGTTGGAAAAACTGCAAACTGGGTTTGCAGTTTGCTGTACCAGCAGCATTGGTACAAGAGGAGACTGCAACTTCTGGGATTAAGAAGTGAGTTTGGGGTGACTCTCATAGAAGCAGGAATCTAACTGGAAATGCCAAGAAGCAAACAGGAAGAAGCATGTCCCTTCTCCTCCTCCAGCCTTGCATCTCTTTCTAGCACTCTGTATGAACAAAGCCTAAAAAGGAACAGCTGGCAGGCAGAAATGTGGTTTGTCAGATCCCAGTCTCAGCATCATAAAGCAAAGTATAGAATGCTCAGTTTGGAGCTGAGCAAGAATAGCTTAATAACTAGCACGTCAACCTGAGACAATCAGGCAACTGCGAAAAGTAAGATTTTTATCTCAAGGAATGAGGAATGTAAACATTAGGTCGAAAAACATAAATATGGATGCTTGATTAATGGCAGTTAATGAAACAGTATCTGAGTGAGAAAGAAACACCTCTGTAGAGGTGTAGCTATAAAGTAGTATGATTGAATTTTTAATAACATAGAACTTCAGCATACAAATGAGAGCAGTTCTTTCCAAAGTAGTTTCATGGGAATTTTCCAACTTATTCTTTCAATATGGCCTTGGCCATGGCCAAAGATAGAACTTCTCTTTGTGAGTCCATGGATTGCATTTTGATTCAATCCATGTTGCCAATACTTTGTCTTTTGGGGGTAAACTAACTTCTTGGAAGCAATTTAATATCATTCCAAACTAGGTGAATAAAAGTCACATGACCAGGCTTGACTCTGCTTTTTGGGGGCAGGTTGAGGAGAGAGGTTTCTGAGGGGTAGTATATTAAAATACAGGTGTAATTTTTGCCTTAAGGTGATATCTGACTGGTGGTCTCTGAAGCTAAAATTCTGAGTATCTTCTGGGCACTGAAAATCAGATTGATGTATATTTATATATGTATATATATTTACACACTACCATGTGTAAAATAGATAGCTAGTGGGAAGTTGCTGTATAAGACAGGGAGCCCAGCCTGGTGCTCTGTGATGACCTAGAGGTGTGGGATGGGGGCAGGGTGGGCAGGAGACTCAAGAGGTTTTATATATATATATATATATATATATATATATATATAGAGAGAGAGAGAGAGAGAGAGAGAGGCATACCAGACCACCTGACCTGCCTCTTGAGAAACCTGTATGCAGGCCAGGAAGCAACAGTTAGAACTGGACATGGAACAACAGACTGGTTCCAAATAGGAAAAGGAGTATGTCAAGGCTGTATATTGTCACCCTGGTTATTTAACTTCTATGCAGAGTACATCATGAGAAACACTGGACTGGATGAAGCACAAGCTGGAATCAAGATTGCTGGGAGAAATATCAATAACCTCAAATATGCAGATGACACCACCCTTATGGCAGAAAGTGAAGAAGAACTAAAGAGCCTCTTGATGAAAGTGAAAGAGGAGAGCGAAAAAGTTGGCTTAAAGCTCAACATTCAGAAAACGAAGATCATGGCATCTGGTCCCATGGCAAATAGATGGGGAAACAGTGACACAATAGCTGACTTTATTTTTTTGGGCTCCAAAATCACTGCAGATGGTGATTGCAGCCATGAAATTAAAAGACGCTTACTCCTTGGAAGGAAAGTTATAACCAACCTAGACAGCATATTAAAAAGCAGAGACATTACTTTGCCAACAAATGTCTGTCTAGTCAAGGTTATGGTTTTTCCTGTGGTCATGTATGGATGTGAGAGTTGGATTATAAAGAAGGCTGAGTGCTGAAGAATTGATGCTTTTGAACTGTGGTGTTGGAGAAGACTCTTGAGGCCATCCTTAAGGAGATCAGTCCTGGGTGTTCATTGGAAGGACTGATATTGAAGCTGAAACTCCAATACTTTGGCCACCTGATGAGAAAAACTGACTCATTTGAAAAGACCCTGATGCTGGGAAAGATCGAGGGCACGAGGAGAAGGGGATGACACAGGATGAGATGGCTGGATGGCATCACTGACTCGATGGACATGGGTTTGGGTAGACTCTGGGAGTTGGTGATGGACAGGGAGGCCTGGTGTGCTGTGGTTCATGGGGTTGCAAAGAGTTAGGCACGACTGAGGACTGAACTGAACTGAACTGAATAGAGAGAGAGAGAGAGTCATATAGTCATAACTATAGTATGACTATATATATACCTCTCTCTATATATAGCCTCTTGAGCCTATATATTGACTATATATACTTATGACTATATATAGTCATGACTATATATGACTATATATATGACTATATATAGTTATGACTATATACATAGTTATATAGTTATATATATATATATATATATATATATATATATGACTGATTCACATTGTTGTATGGCAGAAACCAACACAATATTGTAAAGCAATTATCCTGCAATTAAAAAACAAATTGGATTGAGAGCAATGCACAACCACACAATCAAACTCTCAGAATGTTATGTGAGCAAAGCTCAGGGGACAATGAGGACAACCAAAATCTGTCTTTTGGCAAGAACTGGGTCTTGCTAGATCTCTGTCATTTTGGGATGAGTAAATAGAAACAACTTAATAGAGGTCTGTTAAAAACATGGCAGAGCAAGAGAAATACCACCCTGAAGACTCAGGATAAGAATGTGTGTATGTGTGTATTCAGTCATATCCAACTCTTTGCAACCCTATGGACTGTAGGCTACTCTGTCTATGCAATTTCCCAGGCAAGAATACTGGGGTGGGTTGCCATTTCCTCCTCCGGGGGATCTTCCCAACCCAGGGATCAAACCCGCATCTCCTGCATTGGCAGGTGGATTCTTTACCACGAGCCACTAGGAAAGCCCATAGGAGAATGCTAACTGTGAAATGATTTACTAGAAACCAACAGAAAACTATATCTATGAGACTACCAGAGGATGTAACTTCTACAAGATTGGAGAAGTAGCAGAAATGAAATCAACTATAGAAAAATAATAGGAAGATGGTTGAAATAAGGAACAAATTTTAAAAGAAACTGTAAGAGAACTAGAATAGCAGAATTAAAAATCCTTTCTTGGAACAGAATTGACACTGAAATACTGAATTGGTAATGCAGAAAACAAACATAAAAAATTTCCCAGAATGTAGAGAACAAGCAGAAAACAAATGAAAAGACATGATTAAACAGAAAAATTATCAAACCTAAAATTATAGATACACAAGAGAAAGATTAGTATAACTGGAATCAAGCGATGATCAGATATAATTGAAGAAAATGTTCATAAGTCAATAAACGATCTGATTGTGCAATTTGGAAGTCCAGAATCTTGCAGGGACAAAAAATAGAAAGAAATTCTCATGGAGATGTATTTATGAATCATAAGAATTTAAACATATCCTACAAATAATTAGTTTACTTATAGAGGAAGGAAAAATCAGGCTAGTCTCGGTGTTTTTAACTAAATTGAATGCTGAAAGGCTACAGAACCATGTCTAACATATTTGGTGAGAAAAAGATTTGGTTCAAATAGCCAATATTTATTTATGAATGAAAGCAACAGAAAGGCATGAGTATTATAGATTAATATGCCATCCATGTTATATTTAGAAAACAGTAACTTGAAGATCTCTATCTGTGTAAACATTTACTATATAGATTTAAAAAATTTATAATGACTAAATGGAATAAACACAATGCATAGACTACACGTGTCTTTAAAGGAAAAAGAAGAAAACCCAAAATGGCATAAAAACAATGAAACATTGAGGTGAGGTGAGGTGAAGTCGCTCAGTCGTGTCCGACTCTTTGCGACCCCGTGGACTGTAACCTACTAGGCTTCTCCATCCATGGGATTCTCCAGGCAAGAATACTGGAGTGGATTGCCATTTCCTTCTCCAGGGGATCTTCCCGACCAAGGGATTGAACCTGGGTCTCCCTCATTGGAGGCAGACGCTTTAACCTCTGAGCCACCAGGGAAGCCTTATAGACTGTATAGTCCAATGAAACATTAGTTATAACAATAAACAAAAATTGTTATAACTTCTTACTAAAATAGAAATATGAACTGTGGTGTTGGAGGAGACTCTTGAGAGTCCTTTGAACTGCAAGATCAAACCAATCAATCCTAAATGGAGTCAGTCCTGAATGTTCATTGGAAGGCCTGATGCTGAAGCTGAAGAACTGTCATTGGAAAAGACCCTGATACTGGGAAAGATTGAGGGCAGGAGGAGAAGGGGACAACAGAGGACAAGATGGTTGGATGGCATCACTGACTTGATGGACATGAGTCTGAGTAAGTTCCAGGAGTTGGTGATGGACAGGGAAGCCTTGGGTGCTGCAGTTCATGGGGTCAAAAAGAGTCAGACACAACTGAACAAATGATTAGAACCCTCTGATTAGATTATAACATATACCTATATATTGCTTGTGAGAATCAAAAAGACACTGAATCTTAAAAATTAAAAATGGACCTAATTTATATTTGTTTGCAAATGCAAATAAAAGGAAAGTAATATTAATTTCAGGCAAAGGTGACAATTTCAGGCAATGCAGAATTCAAGGCAAAAAGCATTATGCAGAGCAAAAGATAACAACTATGAAACTTATATGCCAAATAACTCAGTGTTGGTATTTATAAAGCAGAAACTCAGAAACTCTTTGACAGACACATTAATTTAATAGTTTTTTAAAGATGTTAATGCAACTCTATCAGATAAAACATAAAGATAAGAGGATATATCTAATTTGGATAATATAATTAATAAAATTAATATAATAAAAATATGTTGAACTTTATACCTTACAGAGAACGTTCTCTTTCTAATTAGCTACACCATAATTAAAAAGCTGATTTTACTAGGCCTTAAAGAAAACTCTAATGTATTTTAAACAGCAGAAATCATGCAGGCTGTGCACTTAGGCACAATGCAATAAAACTAGAAAATAATTACAGTAGTTTAAGCAACCCCCAAACTGAGTTTCATGCCTTTCGTTCAAGCCCAGGTAAAGGGGTTGCAAGAGGGAAGGTTTAAATGACTTTGGTAAGCTTCAAGCTAGTGGTAAAGAACCCTCCTGCCAATGCAGGAGACATAAGAGAAATGGGTTCGATTCCTCAGTTGGGAAGATCTCCTGAAGAAAGAAATGGCAACCCACTCCAGTATTCATGCCTGGAGTATCGCATGGAAAGACAAGCCTGGTGGGCTATAGACCACGTGCTGTGCTTAGTTGCTCCGTCGTGTCCGACTCTTTGTAACCCCAAGGACTGTAGCCTGCTAGGCTCTTCTGTCATTGGGGATTATCCAGGCGAGAACACTAGAGTGGCTTGCCATGCACTTCTGCAGGGGATCTTCCCAACCCAGGGATTGAAGCCAGGTCTCCCACATTACAGGTGGATTCTTTACTGTCTGAGCCACCAGGGTAACACAGAGCTGGACACGACTGAAGCGACTCAACACATTACCACAGACAGACTTGTTCTATTTCCTACCTATAGGGCTTATGTGCTTCTGATGTCCTGTAGAGGAATCTATTTGGAAGAATTAAACACACCTGGGAATAGAAGATCCGCTGATATTTTATACTCAAGCTTTAGAGATGATCCAATTCTTTTAGGATTTTGTAGCAGTTTGGGTTTCACAGACAGAAACTGCTGACAGTCTGTGGTTTCACAAACAGTCCAAATGACCAAAGCTATCTTACTGTAATGCAGGATACAGGATGCTTGGGGTTGGTGCACTGGGATAACCCAGAGGGATGGTATGGGGAGGGAGGTGGGAGGGGGGTTCAGGAGTGGGAACTGATGTACACCTGTGGTGGATTCATGTTGATGTATGGCAAAACCAATACAGTATTGTAAAGTAAATAAATAAATAAATAAAATTTTAAAAAAAGAAAAAAAATATGTGTGTGTGTGTCTCTCTCTGTGTGTATACACACATGTATTTTTTTCTGAAAAAGTAAGTGGATGGGAGTTTAATTTGTGTACACTGAATACACTAATTAGGAGTGAGTCATGATGAGTTAAAAATCTTTCATTCTCCTTGGGCCACACTCACCTAATATTCAGGCTGATGTAGGCATAAACATATTATTCCAAGCGAAATGTCTGGATGGCCTCTTCTTTCCCTTCCTGATTGCTCATCTTCCTTTTAACAATCAGAAAGGCACTTTCTTCCTTTTCTCCCTTTCTCCTTTCTTTCACTCCCATTTTTTCTAGCTCTTTGCTGGAGAGAATTAGTGTTGAAGTTGATGGTTGAAACAGTGGAGATAAGTTGTTGGATAAAAGAAATAGAATCTCAAGACAGTTCTCTGGATTGATGAGATTACTGGGAACAAATACCATGTGCCCCACCCCTATTGCTAAGGGCCTTGTTCAGCAATACATCATCCCCACTAGTAAAGAAACAGCTGTAACACTAATATAAGGCAGGTGGGTGGAGAGAATCTATGTTGTATTTCATTGATACCTGAGAAACTCAGGGACTTTACAGATTAAAATTCTTTGCACAAATTAAATTCAGTAGAAAATAGGGACTTGCTTGGCAGTTCAGTGGGTAAGACTCTGCCCTTTCAATGCAGGGGGCATGAGTTTGATCCCTACTTGGGGAACTAAGATCCCCAACTAGGTGGCTTGGACCAGGGGTTTTTTGGCACGGTGCATCAAAAAAAAAAAAAAAAAAAAGCAGTAGAAAATGAACATTGGTAAAGATGTTATTCAAAGCATTATTTCCTAGAATAGTGAACTCTAATCACAGGCAGTAGCCATGAAATGACTCAACATAAAAAAAAAAAGAACTCTTCATGAATACATCAAAATTTCACATCTAAAGAATGGGTTCCTCCATATAAAGATGAAGATTTAGTCAGTGAGATGATTGCTCTAGGTTAAAAAATCTACAATGACTCCTAGAATTTGGCTCTGCACTTAATGTATGTCTCTCTCAAACTCAGATTTAAGGGCTAAGTCTGTGGCTAAATACTGTTTAAATAAACAGTAACCAAGTTAAGTATGTAATGCCCTAGTGAGCCAGCTGACAAAAAATAAGGGTGACTCACAGTCTGGTTCCAACAACATAAGACAAGTATGTGCCAGACTCAAATGTACTTCTGTGCCATTCCAATCTCTGATTGAGCATATGGTCAACATAGGAAGAGAGCTCTGTTTTGTCAGGAACATGGAAGTAGAAGGAAAAGCAGCATAGGCTTACATCCGTTCAGTTGTTCTTTCATCAAACATTTACTGAAACGCTGTTGGGAGGCAGACATTGCATTAGACTGTGGGGATAGATTCAAAACCTTGAAGGCTTCTCAGGCCAGCCAGGGGAGACAGATACATTATCAAATATAATATACATCATAGATGCTGGACCAGTGCTTCTCAAACTTTAATATGTGTAAGAATCACCTGGAGAGCTTGATTAGATGGTTGGATAGCATCACTGACATCATGGACATGAGTTTGAGCAACCTCCGGGAGATGGTAAAGGACAGGGAAGCCTGGCATGCTGCAGTCCATGGGATCCCAAAGAGCTGGACACGACTGAGCAACTGAACAAGGACAACATGGAAGCACATGCAGGGCATGGTGTGCATGAGAGGGAGTTATCTATTTTACCTAAAGGTGATGATTGAGCTGCATTGCAAAAAATAAGTAGTTATTTACTCACCAGACAAAAAACGGGGAAGTGTATAGAATTCAGCAACAGTTTGCTGGGGCCCAGTGTGTGACAGATAAGGATGTAGAGAAGAGCATGGAACACATCATGCATGGTGATAAGAGCCACCTTAAGGAGTTGAGATTTAATCCTGTGCATAGTGGAGAGTCACTGAGAGTTTTAAGTAATGAAATAAGCCATGCAGGTATTTGGCAAAGAACATTCCAGTAAGAGGAAACAAAAAGGGTAAAGACTTCGAAGTTGGAGTGTCCTTGGTGTGTGCATGGACAAGCAGGGAAGCCAACGTGGCAGGAATACAAGTGTTGCAGTACCAGGTGATGAGCTCAGAGAACTAGGCAGGGGACAGATCGTGTAAGGCCTTAAGGGCCATTGTAAGAACACTAAATTTTATTTTAAGCCCGTTGAGCTGAGGTATGACATGATTTAACTTAGGTTTGAAAGTGTTACTCTGACTACCATTTGCACTTGTAAGGGGATAGATGTGGAGGTAAGAAAGTAGTTTGGAGGTGATTGTAGGAGTCCAGGAGAGAGTTGATGGTGGCTTGGATCAGGGGTTTTTTGACACATTCATATATTCATGTATATCTACCACCACAGTCATGATATGGAACAGTTCCATTATTCTAAAAACTGCTTTATGCTGCCTTTTTGTAGCCATACTGCTCCCCTAAGCCCCAATTACTGGGGCTAAACTTATTTCTGTTCCTATCATTTTGTCTTTCCCAAAGTTTCACATAAATAGAATCATATAGTATATAGCTTTCTGGATCTGGCTTCTTTCATTAAGCAAGATGCATTTGACATTCACCCTTGATGTTATGAGAATCAATAGTTCATCCCTTTTTATTGCTGAGTAGAATTCCATTTTATGGATGTACCACAGTTTGTTTATTCATTTACCAACTGAACCAAATGAAGGACATTGGGTTGTTTTTCCTGCTTTGGGTGATTATGAATAAAGTCACTATTTGCATGTTTGCAAATATTTGTATGTAGTTTTTTGTATAAACATGTTTTTATTTCTTTTGGATAAATATCTGGGAATGTGATTGGTATATATGTAAGTGTATATTTAACTTTATAAGCAACTGCCAAACTGTTTTCCATTAAGAGTGTACCATTTTATACCATCTTGCATTCTTGCCAGTCAGAGTTCCAGTTGCTCTGCAAGTTTGTCAGTATTTGGTATTGTCATTATTTTTCATTTTAGCCATTCTAGTGGATGTGAAGTCGTGTTTCACTGTGGTTTTCATTTGCAAGCCGTTGGCAAGTAATGTTGTGTAGAGTAGAGTTGGAAGGATTCACTAGTAAATGGATGTGAGATGTTAAAGAGTAAGGAGTCAAGTGTGATTTCAAGATCTCTGCCCTGATTAACATGACAGTGAAAGAGGTAGAGTATTCAGAATCAGAGTTAATGTGACATTTCAGTGGCTCTGGAAGAGTAGTCATTAGGAAAGAGAAAATGGTTATTGTTATTGGGCAAAGGAAAAGTGATAGCACACTTATATTCCCATCAAGAACTACGAGTGAGATTTATTTAAAACAAATAGAACTTTCTTTTATGGGTGGTGTGTGGGTGGAAAATGAAAGGTGTCATCCTCAAGGAAAGACATGTCAGTCTGGGAAAAGCAGGCTCCTGTTAACATCTCAGTGATGTGATTCACTGTGAAACCCAGAAACCTGTTTTATAGCTTGGGTGGGTGGTGGCTGGGGCAGAGTTGTTTTTACTAACACAAAGAACAGAGAGAAGCTGATGGATTGGATAATGGAAACTGGTACCTGGGCATAATAGACCATGATGTCATCTTGAATAAGCAAATCTAAGGAAAGATACTAGTACACACAAAGTAGAGCTGTAAGAAAGCTGACAAAACAAGAGGGCCTACCAGAAATTCTTTGTCTTGAGTTCTCCACCTGGTTTCTCAGAAGGACCCAAGATAATTAGTGTAGATTATCAGTCATCTCTGGTTCAGATAAGGGTGAGGATGATATAAGGTACAATAAAGAAGAGATTATCAGGGACCCTCCTGGTGCCACAGTGACAAGGTTCTAATCAGACAGAGATCTTCCTATCGTATTTCTGGGATGCTTGATGGCTCAATTTCTAGTTCTTCTTTGGCTTCTGTATTAATTCCCTCTTTAAAACTTTCTGTCTTTATTTTTACTTATTGTTTTTAACAATTAACATAGCACTATTGTTTTTATTTTTGCTTTGTGAAAAATTCAAACAATTTAGAAACATGCAATAAAGAAAGTAAAAGTTTTCTTAAATCTTACCACCCCATATCATTAGCATTATGTTTTGGTAGACCATCCTTTCTCATTTATGCATGCATTACTCACAGCTGTACTTTTACTTAAATGATTTAATAGTACACATGCTTGTTTCTTTAACTCATGGAAACTTTTCAAAGACTGTGATTTATTTAATTTTTTTACTGATACCCCCACCTCCTGCTGTAACCAATGTAAATAACTCTGTGTTTTTTCTTCCAGAACTTTCTGTATAATCATAAATTTTTACACATGTGCACACATACACATTGTTAATTGTTTAACAAAAACAAGATTTTTATAATGTACTTTCCTGGATCTTCCTTTCCTCACTGTATTTGCATAATTCTTTTCTATGATTATCTAATATTCTGTGCTCCAATTGGTCAACATTAATTTTCCTTCCCTTCTTTCTGCCACTACAAACATTGCTACAGTAGGTATCTCTATATATACCTTGCATACTAGAGATTTGTTGATCATACTGCCGTCTTTATTTCTATGTGAGAGAATCCAAGAAATAGGATTTCTGAGTTGAAAACTATGTGTAATTATAGCTTTAATAAATACTGCCAAATTAGCTTCCAATCAGATTGTTCATGATATCATTTTATTTTCCCATCATTATTAAAGTATAATTGGCAAAAATTGTGTATATTTAACAATTAGACAATGTTTTGATTTATGTATACATTATGAAATAATCATTACAATGTAGCTAATTAATGTATCTATCACTTCATATGTTTCTCTTTTTTTTTATGGTGAGAATTCTTAAGGTCTATCTTAGCAAATTTCATCTATACTATACAGCATTGTTAACTATATTCACATTGCTTTACAGTAGATCCCAAGAACTTACTCATCTTGCATAACTGAAACTTTGTACTGTTTGACCAATATCTGCCTATTTCCCCCTCCCTCAGGCCCCTGACAACTACCATTTCACTCTCTGTTTCTATGAGTTTGCCCATAGATTCCATATATAAGTGGAGATCATGTTTGGCCCTTTTAAAAAAATGTATTTATTTTAATTAGAGGCTAATTACTTTACAGTATTGTGGTGGTTTTTGCCATACATCAACATGAATCAGTGTTTGGCTTTTTTCATTTAGTATAATGTCCTTCGGGCTCAGCCATGTTGTTATAAATGTCAGGATTAAAAAAATTCAATCAGATAATTTGTCATTTAATTGGAATATTTAGTTCATTTATATTTAATGTAATCAATTATACAGTTGATTTTTAAATCTACTATTGTACTATATATGATACATATGTACAATCTGTCTTTTGTTTTTTTCCTACTTTGTTGCCTTTTTAATTATTATTCAAGTACTTCTTATTTCATCTTTTCCATCTGTTAACTTGTTAGTTATACAGTTTATTTTAGTAGTTTCCCTTCCAGTATAACAGTGTGATAACCACCATGATTTGTATCCAAGTAAAACTGGTGAAAATTATAAAACTAATCCAACCATTTAAAGTCTCAGGAAATGGTCCTGTGGACACAAAGCAAATGGAAAAAGCATGTATTCAAAGCAGTTTTCTAAAACTTTGTATGAATTGCAGAAGTGTATGGTACTTGAACCAAGACCTGTGCCATCCTTCCCACTTTTCCACCCTCAGTTCAGTTCAGTTCAGTTCAGTCGTTCAGTCATGTCTGACTCTTTGTGACCCCATGAATCACAGCACGCCAGGCCTCCCTGTCCATCACCAACTCCTGGAGTTCACTCAAACTCATGTCCTTCGAGTCGGTGATGGCATCCAGCCATCTCATCCTCCGTTGTCCCCTTGTCCTCCTGCCCCCAATCCCTCCCAGCATCAGGGTCTTTTCCAATGAGTCAACTCTGCGCATGAGGTGGCCAAAATATTGAAGTTTCAGCTTCAGCATCAGTCTTTCCAATGAACACCCAGGACTGATCTCCTTTAGGATGGACCGGTTGGATCTCCTTGCAGTCCACGGGACTCTCAAGAGTCTTCTCCAACACCACAGTTCAAAAGCATCAATTCTTTGGCACTCAGCTTTCTTTATAGTCCAACTCTCACATCCATACATGACCACTGGAAAAACCATAGCTTTGACTAGACGGACCTTTGTTGGTAAAGTAATGTCTCTGCTTTTGAATATGCTGTCTAGGTTGGTCATAACTTTCCTTCCAAGGAGTAAGCGTCTTTTAATTTCATGGCTGCAATCACCATCTGCAGTGATTTTGGAGCCCCCCCCCAAAAAAAAAGTCTGACACTATTTCCACTGTTTGCCCATCTATTTGCCATGAAGTGATGGGACCAGATGCCATGATCTCCGTTTTCTGAATGTTGAGCTTTAAGCCAACTTTTTCACTCTCCTCTTTCACTTTCATCAAGAAGCTTTTTAGTTCCTCTTCACTTTCTGCCATAAGGGTGGTGTCATCTGCATCTCTGAGGTTTCCCACCCTAGCAAGTTGTAAACTCCACTCCAGCCCGGTAAGCCAAGAACACAAGGCTCCCTCTACCCTCAGCTCCCAGTTGCAGTGCTATCTTCCAAGGAAGGGCAGGATATCAACATTTCTCTTTCTGCTCCTAGGTACTTGTTGCTGAGACTAAGTTCTTCATGAATGGAGCTGAGAGGTGGAGCTACCATCTTCTGCTTAACCCCACCAGTGGGATGAAGGCTCTACCTTGGGCACGGTACTGCTTATAATACTGGGGCCCAGATTTCCTTGCTCTGGCTTGTGGGGCAGGGGTTCCATGCTGAGAGATGCAGGCTGATGCTGCCCTCTCCGATTCATTAAGTACTAAACTCCTAAAGCACCAGCATCATTGAGAAAGAATATTTTCTCTGTACCAGCATCAGACCCCTGGTTCAGAATTTTGAGCAGGAAAGAGAAGCAGAGTCCAGAACAGAGAGCTTCAAATCTTCATCCCAAGGAACTCAGTTTATTTGCAACAGATGTGAAGAAATTAGAGTCTAAGAGGCTCACAAAAATAGTGGAAGTTGTGGTAAAAGTCAATTGGGAGAAGATTCATATATTCACTGGAGATACAGGCTAAACTGTAAGCCAACTAGTTTTCCGGAGAGAAACAGAAGAGACAGCTGTTGATCCTATAGATTATAACATGCATAATTGACATATTACAGTTTAATTGAAACAAATGATTTATCACTTCCTGAACATTACAAGAACTTTATAACTTTTTTTACAAATAAATAATACAGATATGTAATAGAGAATTACAAGCTTACTTTCAACATACTAACATTAAAAGAAAAGAGAAATAGAGCAGAGAATGCATTACCAAACTGGGTTTTGATCAACATCCAGACTTAAACAGCACTGGGAAGTCCTGTGTCACAGCACATCTGGAGTCCCAATTGGGAAAGCCTCCCAGGCAGCGCATCCACTCCGTGGGTGAGACTTCAAAGATTGCGATTCAGGGTCCCCGTTTATAATCCCAGGACAGACACAAACTGAAATCATCATCAATCTGTGACCAAATTGCAAGCTGGGTTTCACATTAATGCTATTTGTTTTGTTGTGTAAAACTTGGAATGTTGTTAAGCCTGGGGCTTGGTTGGCCAGGCCCCTGTTAGGGGCTCAACAATCTCAAGATTCCCCCATCTTATCTATGGTGCTGCAAATCTTGCACTCACAGCAGGCAGTCAGTCACAGTCACTCCCAGTTAAGACAGTATCCAGGCAGGTTAGACACAAGGTCAGAGGTCTGCTCTGCTTTGCCTCTGAAGCCTAAACAAGACTATTTATTTAATTTCCGTAACATTCAGCCCCAGGATTATTTAGGCTGAAGACCAAAGGAACAAGGCAAAATAACACATCAGTCTTATTAATTGTGTAAGTAACAATGGAGAACATATTGTAGGTTTTAGTGAAAACAGTCCATTCACAGTAATTGATGGAGTGTTCCAATAAACAGAGTTCTCAAACTTGAGAAGTTGGTCCATATAGCAGTTCTTCCACAGCCTTGTCACAGTCTGTCAGCAAATGGGTGCAGCTATCAAAGTCTAGATAATTTAACCACCTTTGCAAGAGTCCATGATTTTATGCTTCTATTGGCCAACAGTAGTGCAACAGTATGGGCTTTCCTCATAGCTCAGTCGGTAAAGAATCTGCCTGCAATGCAGGAGACCCCGGTTCAATTCCTGGGTTGGGAAGTCCCCTGGAGAAGGGATAGGCTACCCACTCCAGTATTGTTGGGCTTCCCCTGTGGCTCAGCTGGTAAGGAATCTGCCTACAGTGTGGGAGACCTGGGTTTGATCCCTGGGTTGGGAAGATCCCCTGGAGAAGGGAAAGGTTGCCCACTCCAGTATTCTGGCCTTGAGAACTCCAGGGATTGTATAGTCCATGGGGTTGCAAAGAATTGGATACTACTGAGCAACTTTCACTTTCAGGGCAGGTAAAGAGGGTTAAAGATGCATAAAAGTAGAAGAGCTGTCAGGATGCCTAGAAGAAAGGCTAGACAGGAGAATCAGGACTAGACATTGGCCCATGATGTTAGTGTTTCTCTAGGTATAAGAAGTTGCAAGAATTTGGGCTCATAAAAAAGAAAAAATCTTTACCTGAAAACATCTAACTATCTGAAGGCCTGTTTTGTCCATTTTTCCCAGAGCACAGATTGAGTACCTAATTTCTGATATCAATCCTGTATTCCTTTCAAGGGGTGTTGAAGTTCAGCAGTTGTAGTGGCCATGATTTAATCTTTGCAGAGTCCATGATTTAATCTCTGCAAATTAAATCGTCTGTAAATGCAAGTTTCCAGTTGGCAGAGCCCCTTCATAGCCACAGATTTGAACACACTTTGGGGGAATTTCATGGCAATTGTGTCGCATAGGGCTGGAAAGGCTCATTTCCAGGTCTAGTGAAGATTCCATTGATAGGCCGCTCAATGTGCTGGCACTGGACTAGGCCCTGTGAATAGCAAAATTCTCCAGACCATTCCTGTCTTACTAGCCTCTTGGTCCAGGAACATATTCCCTCTTGTTGCTTCTTCCCATATCTAGAGTTACATTATTATAATCATTGATCTCATATGGCACTACATATATCATTATTTTATCAGTGACTCAGTCACATACTTGGTAATGTAAGATACAACAATTTTCTGAAACAGGCCACATAGGACATGATTAAACTAGCAGTTATTAGTAAAGTTGCAAGCAAGAAGTTAAGTGAAGAACTTTCATTAGGTATAGCTCAATATACCCCAGGTCATCTGACTTAGTTAAATGATTATATCCAGGTATTCATTTCCTGGTTGTACATCATGGAGCGTTTGATCTTTATCTAAAGATTAACTGTTGATATAAGCTTTAGAAACAAAGTTAAAGTGTCCTTTTAACAAGTTAACTAAAATCTTAACAATACAACATAACAACAAGGAACTATCTCAGAAGTGAATAACAAAACTAGAATGTAATTTTCAGTTCAGTTCAGTTGCTCAGTCATGTCCGACTCTTTGCAACCCCATGGACTGCAGCACGCCAGGCCTCCCTGTCCATCATCAACTCCTGGAGTTCACTCAAACCCATGTCCATTGAGTCGGTGATGCCATCCAACCATCTCATACTCTGTTGTCCCCTTCTCCTCTCGCCTTCAATCTTTCCCAGCATCAGGGTCTTTTCAAATGAGTCAGCTCTTCACATCAGGTGGCCAAAGTATTGGAGTTTCAGCTTCAGCATCAGTCCTTCCAATGAACATTCAGGACTGATTTCCTTTAGGATGGACTGGTTGGATCTCCTTGCAGTCCAAGGGACTCTCAAGGGTTTTCTCCAACACCACAGTTCAAAAACATCAATTCTTTGGTGCTCAGCTTTCTTTATAGTCCAACTCTCACATCCATACATGACTCCTGGAAAAACCATAGCCTTGACTAGACAGATCTTTGTTGGCAAAGTAATGTCTCTGCTTTTTAATATACTGTCTATTTCGGTCATAACTTTTCTTCCAAGGAGTAAGCATCTTTTAATTTCATGGCTACAGTCACCATCTGCAGTGATTCTGGAGCCCCTCAAAATAAAGTCTGCCATTGTTTCCACTGTTTCTCTATTTGCCATGAAATGATGGGACCAGATGCCATGATCTTCGTTTTCTGAATGTTGAGCTTTAAGCCAACTTTTTCACTCTCCTCTTTCACTTTCATCAAGAGGCTCTTTAGTTCCTCTTCACTTTCTGCCATAAGGGTGGTGTCATCTGCGTATCTGAGGTTATTGATATTTCTCCCGGCAATCTTGATTCCAGCTTGTGCTTCATCCAGCCCAGCGTTTCTCATGATGTATTCTGCATATAAGTTAAATAAGCAGGGTGACAATATACAGCCTTGATGTACTCCTTTTCCTATTTGGAACCAGTCTGTTGTTCCATGTCCAGTTCTAACTGTTGCTTCTTGACCTGCATACAGGTTTCTGAAAAGGTAGGTCAGGTGGTCTGGCATTCCCATCTCTTTCAGAATTTTCCACAGTTTGTTGTGATCCACACAGTCAAAGGCTTTGGCATAGTCAATAAAGCAGAAGTAGATGTTTTTCTGGAACTTTCTTGCTTTTTCCATGATCCAGTGGATGTTGGCAATTTGATCTCTGGTTCCTCCGCCTTTTCTAAAACCAGCTTGAACATCAGGAAGTTCACGGTTCACGTATTGCTGAAGCCTGGCTTGGAGAATTTTGAGCATTACTTTGCTAGCGTGTGAGATGAGTGCAATTGCGCAGCAGTTGGAACTTCTTTGGCATTGGCTTTCTTTGGGGTTTCTTTTGATATTTTTTAGGCAGGCCTTTGTAAAAAGCTAGCTGTTGTAAACTGCATATGCAAAAAGAATCAGTTTTGCAGTTTCAAAGAATTTTCATTTTAACCAGTTTTCTCCGGATTCTAAAGAATATCATGGCCATCCTGTGTCAAAAAAGTCATTTTTTCTTTCTCTAGTCATAGTTTTATAGCTAAAATACAGACTAAAATACAAGTAGTACTCAAATTGACTGTGATAACAGGGACAGAAAGAAACTTGCTAGAGTGAGGTGAAGCAGGCAGGAAGCTGGTTTTCCCCTCTCCCCTGAGAGACAGGGGAAGTTAGCTGATGGTGAGGGCTTCCCTTGTGGTTCAGCTTGTAAAGAATCCACCTTCATTGTGGGAGACCTGGGTTCCACCCTTGGGTTGGGGTGATCCCCTGGAGAAGGAAAAGGCTATGCACTCCAGTATTCTTGCCTGGAGAAGTCCCTGGACTCTATAGTCCATGGAGTCACAAAGAGCTGATGGAGAGGGAGACTGAGGCAGATGGGAGGGGGTGTAAGTCAGCAACAGGACAAAGAAAGGAGAGAGAAACTGTGGCTGGCTCAAGGGAGAACCAACTTAACAAGTGAAGATTTGATCAACTAAAATATAATTTTGGCATTGTAACATAGACAGTTGTATTCACAAATCACATAATTCTTTTTTCCATTTGTAACTTCTCCTCAGACAATTTTAAATTAGCTTCATATACCTAACAGTAGGCAGAGAGGAGGGTCCAGCCTCTTACCTAGCAAGTCACATTCTTATCCTTTTTCAATCTGTGCAAGCCGCAAACATTCAATAACTTCTAAAGGTTTGGCCCGCTTTAATTTAAGGTTCCAGTTCTCACACAATTCAGTGACTATGTCCCATTCATTAGCTAAAGAGCAATAAGGTGAATGACCCATCTGGGAATAAAAGCTACATCAACCTTAATGTCTCTCTTCTTAAAGAATGGCATTTTGCCTCACAAATCCTGCTCACAGGGCCAATTAATGTTCTGCCAAAAGTTTTCACTTTTGTCTCGGGTTCAAAGGATTTGTTATAAGCCACTCATTATATACAAATAAATAATACAGATATATATTAAAGAATTATCCAATCTGTATCAAGACCATCCCCAAGAAAAAGAAATGCAAAAAGGCAAAATGGTTGAGAAGGCCTTACAAATAGCTGTGAAAAGAAGAGAAGCCAAAAGCAAAGGAGAAAACGAAAGACATACCCATTTGAATGCAGAGTTCCAAAGAATAGCAAGAAGAGATAAGAAAGCCTTCCTCAGCGATCAATGCAAAGAAATAGAGGAAAACAACAGAATGGGAAAGACTAGAGATTTCTTCAAGAAAATCAGAGATACCAAGGGAACATTTCATGCAAAGATGGGCTCGATAAAGGACAGAAATGGTATGGACCTAACAGAAGCAGAAGATATTAAGAAGAGGTGGCAAGAATACACAGAACTGTGCAAAAAAGATCTTCATGACCCAGATAATCACGATGGTGTGATCATTCACCTAGAGCCAGACATCCTGGAATGGGAAGTCAAGTGGCCTTAGGAAGCAGCACTACAAACAAAGCTAGTGGAGGTGATGGAATTCCAGTGGAGCTATTTCAAATCCTGAAAGATGATGCTGTGAAAGTGCTGCACTCAATATGCCAGCAAATTTGGAAAACTCAGCAGTGGCCACAGGACTGGAAAAAGTCAATTTTCATTCCAATCCCAAAGAAAGGCAATGCCAAAGAATGCTCAAACCAGCACACAATTGCACTTATCTCTTTACGTTGGTACTTTAATTTTTAACCATTGTATATATGTTATTCCATTGAATTCTGTGTTCCATGATTTTTTTTTTCAAAGACAGTTGTTGGTGTTATTGCTATTTTGTTGGTGATATGTCTTTCTTTTTTCTTGTCTGAAAGCTTTTAATATTTTCCCTCTGTGTTGGGGTTTTAGAAACTTATTATAATGTTTCTTTGTATTTATGGGCTTTCTTGATAGGTCAGTTGGTAAAGAATCTGCCTGCAATGCAGGAAACCCTGGTTCAATTCCTTGGTCAGAAAGATCTGCTGGAGAAGGGATAGGCTACCTACTCTAGTATACTTGGGCTTCCTTTGTGGCTCAGCTGGTAAAGAATCTGCCTGCAATGTGGGAGACCTGGGTTTGATCCCTGGGTTGGAAAGACTACCCACTCCAATATTCTGGCCTGGAGAATTCCATGGATAATAACAGTATAAATTGTATTTATACTGCTAGGAGTCCATAGTGACTCAGGAATTGATATTTTCATGTCTTGTATTTAGTTTTGGAAAATCTGGCCAGTATTTCTTGACACATTGTTTTTGTTTTCTCTTTTATCCTGAGACTCCAATGTGCACGTTTTAGATCCTTTAGTATTATTCTATACGATTATTTTTTGCATTTTTCCATCTTTTAATTTTCTCTCAATCATTGATACTTTATATTGACTTATATTCTAATTTACCAGTTTTCTCTTCTGCTATTAAATCCTGAATTCTTAATTTCAGTGAATGTTAACTTTTCAGCTATAGAATTCCATTTGACCCTTAAATTGTGTGTGTGTGCATGTGTGTGTGTGTGTGTGTGTATATATATATATATATATATATATATATATATATATAATGTTTTCTGGTAAAATTCTTCATTCTTTCCTCTGCTTTCTTAAATGTATTATTCGTAGTTATTTTAAGTTCCTTTTCTGATAAGGCCAGTATTCGGATTTCCTGTTTATTTTTATTGTCTGTTCTTTCTCTTGATTTTTAGGCATTTCTTCATGTTTCTTGACATGTCAGGAAACTCTTTTTAATTGGATGCAGGACATTATGTATGAACAATTGCAGATGCTTCAGCTGATATGAACTTTCTCCTAGCAGGCAGATATAGCATTGGAAGATCACTTTGATCCAGTTGATGGCAGGTGTTAGCCTTTGTCAGGGCTGATCTATTTCTAGTTCTTACTGGTAGAGTATCACCCTTAGTCTTAGGGCTTTTTTTTGTTGGAGTCTCAATGTAAAGCCTTGTATATTTAAAAGGGCTATCCCACTTACTTGAGCCTGAACTCCATTCTTTGATTTCTTAGCGCTATTAGAATCCTGATGTCATTTATTAGCTCTTCAGCACCCCCAGAGGTTGCTTACTTCTTGCTTTTGTTGGACTGTCATCTTTAACATATACACAGCTTAGAAGTCAGAAATATTCAAGGTGAGATTGATTCTAGAATTTTTTGATTCACTCTTCTCCTCCTATTTGAGTTCTGGTCTCCTTGACAACATAACACTTTGACTTTTTTCTCTGAAACCCTGAGAGATTTCCACAAGCCCTGACTGCTGCTTTCTGCTAGGTTTCTATTCCCAATGCAGAGACCTACCAAATGTACTAAAGGAAAAGTCAAAGGCAAATGAGAGAGGGGCAGGATTACCTCAATATACTTCCTAACTGTCTGAAATTTTGACCCTTAGGGTCTTGCCTATTTTATTATTCTCCAGTGACTTCACATAGATACATTGTGCATTTGCACCAGCCTTTATGCTCCTTCTTGACAGGAAGGTTATTCCAAGACAAGTTGTTCTTTTGTGGTTGGAAGTTGAAGTCCATTGCTTTATTTTGTAATATTTTTTTCCTTGATCTTTCAGACCATTAGCATTGCTCTCAAAAGTGACCATCTTCTCTTTCATTTCATCCATTGATTTTTAAAAAGTAAAAAAAAAAATCCTGTGTCCTGATCTCAGAAAGTCTAATTTTGAACTGTGGTTCACCATCACTAGGTGTTCCTTTATTTTCTCCATGTCATTAACTAAATTCCTTAGTAATTCTGTTTCAGTGTTGTATCAACAGTTCCTCTCTGGCAAGTGGTCTGCCCTCTATAGAGACACGAGGATGAAGCTGCCCTGCTCAGTCTCTTTTCAGACTGAAAGACCAGATTCTCACAGCCTCTTAGGCAGAGAGGACTCACTTTCAGATTTAGCTATTCTACAGGTTCTTCCTGGAGCGTTTCCTGTGGCTTGTACCATCCTTCCTCTGAGGTGGGGTAAGTAACAAGGTTTTTCAGGAGCAAACATTTCTAGTAGTTGAGAAGCTCTGGTTCTCACCTTTAGATTTTTTGCCATAGGAATTTCTTAAACTTTAGATATGGAGGGAAGCAAAGTTCTGCACCAGCGTCTTCTTCAAGATGCAGAGGTGTTTAACCAGGCCTTCTTCTCTCTCTTCGGTTCCCACCTGACCCCTGAGCCCTGTGGATGCTCCTGTTGAGGAAAAGTAAAAGGCATTTGAATTGGTGCTGTGAGGCATTGGGAAACAGGGATGCACGTTTCTGCTGACACCTTCTAGCTTTCTTTCCACCTCTGAATGTAGATAGTGTCCACAGAAAACTTGGTGAAAGCCATCGGTGCATTGAAAACCAGGCAAGTTGAGAGGGAACCAAACTAAACATTGCTTAGGTTAAGACATTTAAAAATCAGTTGTTATCATTCAGCAAACAAACTACAATATACATAAACAAAATGAAAATTTGCCTTAACATTTGGAATATTATGATACTGACAAAGCTACTTTAGTTGGCTCTGGGTCCCCATGAAGGAAAAGTAAGAAAAATGTCATAGAAGTTGGGAATGTGTCAGTATCATTTCTAGCACTTTCCAAATTGGCTTTAACTGGAAGGTTAATAAGGGTGTCATACAGGTTTTTTTAAATTCTAAAACACACGATAAAATGGGTTTCTGTTTTGCTGCTTGTCTTTTCAATGCCATTCTTATCCTGACTTGTAAATATCCAGGAAGGAGAATTCAATGGTCACAGGTAGCCTATCGCTATTTGGGGAAATATTGTTCTTTTTCAGTGATCTGTGAAATAATAGTTCATTCTGTCTGTCATCAATAACATTGCCACTTGGCAAAGCTATTCTGTTTTAGTTTGGATTTCTCCAGAAGCATATCTTATGAGTAAGTCTGAGTGGAGAATTTTATTTGGGAGGTAATGTCAGGAAGGGCTTCCCTGGTAGCTCAGCTGGTAAAGAATCCACCTACAATGCAAGAGACCCCAGTTTGATTTCTGGGTCAGGAAGATCCACTGGAGAAGGGATAGGCTACCCACTCCAGTATTCTTGGGCTTCCCTGATGGCTCAGATGGTAAAGAATCCACCTGCAAAGCAGGAGACCTGGGTTTGATCCCTGGGTTGGGAAGATCCCCTGGGGAAGGGAACAGCTTCCCATTCCAGTATTCTGGCCAGGAGAAGTCCATGAACAGAGGAACCTGGCAGGCTACAGTATATGGGGTCACAAATAGTTGGACACGACTGAGCGACTTTCACACACAATGTCAGGAAGCACTACTAGGGACATGGAGAAGTGAGACAGGGAAAAGAAAATAGCCAGTAGAGATTGTGTTGATGTGGCTAACTGGGGATCTGTTTTGTTGAGGACCTCTAGGAGAGGGTATCGGGCTTCCCAGGTGGCTCAGTGGGTGAAGAATCTGTCTGCAATGCAGGAGATGTGGGAGACTCGAGTTTGATCCCTGGGTTGGGAAGATTCCCAGAGGAGAGCATGGCAACCCATTCCAGTATTCTAGCCTGGAGAATCCCATGGATAGAAGAATCTGGTGGGCAGAGGTTCATGGGGTTGCAGAGTCAGATATGACTGAAACAACTGATCATGCATACACTAGAAGGTATAGAACATTGTACGTGAGATTTGAAGAAATTGAAGAACTGATCAACCAACTCCCATGCCTATGCATCTGAGGGTAGTGTGTAGAGAATAGTGAGTGCCAAGATAATATGGGTTGGATGCCAACCATATCTGCTAAATATTGTAAATAGTAGTGTAAAAGATCATGCATATCTCATTGACTTTGTATATTTGCTGTTTTGGGGTATTTGCCCCTCATACTGCTGCTTCTTAAAATTCTCTGTCAAATATTACTCCCCTGAGATATTGATGCTTTTGAACTGTGGTGTTGCAGAAGACTCTTGAGAGTCCCTTGGACTGCAAGGAGATCCAACCAGTCCATCCTAAAGGAGATTAGTCCTGGGTGTTCATTGGAAGTATTGATGTTGAAGCTGAAACTCCTATACTTTGGCCACCTGATGCAAAGAGCTGACTCATTTGAAAAAACACTGATGCTGGGAAAGCTTGAGGGCAGGAGGAGAAGGGGACCACAGAGGATGGAATGGTTGGATGGCATCAATGACTCAATGGACATGGGTTGAGGTGGACTCCGGGAGTTGGTGATGGACAGGGAAGCCTGGTGTGCTGTGGTTCATGGGCTCGCAAAGAGTTGGACACAACTGAGCGACTGAACTGAACTGAGAGGTTCTTCCTTAATTCGTTCAGCTATAAATGATACCGTTCATTCTGTTTACCATCATAAATCATAACATTAGTTTTAAACTATTACATGAATAATTTTGCTCTTCTCTTCTGCAGTTTACTGATATTGCATAATTTGTTGTTGTTCAGTCATTAAGTCATATCCGACTCTTTGTGACCCTATGGACTGCAACACAACAGGCTTCCCTGTCTTTCACTATCTCCTGGAGTTTGCTCAGACTCACGTCCGTTGAGTTGGTGATGCTATCTAACCATCTCATCCTCTGCCACCCCTTTCTCCTTTACCTTCAATCTTTGCCATCATCAGTGTCTTTTCCAGTGAGTCGGCTCTTCACATCAAGTACCCAAAGTATTAGAGTTTCAGCTTCAGCATCTGTCCTTCCAATGAATATTCAGGACTGATTTCCTTTAGGATGGACTGGTTTGCTCTCCTTGCAGTCCAAGGGACTCTCAAAATTCTTCTTCAGCAGTACAGTTCAATAGCATCCTTTTCTCAGTGCTTAGCCTTCTTTATGGTCCAACTCTCACATCCATACATGACTACTAGATGGACCTTTGTCAGCAAAGTGATGTCTCTGCTTTTTAATATGCGGCCGAGGTTGGTCATAGCTTTCCTTCCAAGGAGCAAGTGTCTTCATTTCATGAATGCAGTCACTGTCTGCAGTGATTTTGGAGCCCAAGGAAGTAAAATCTGTTATGGCTTCCACTTTTCCCCCTTCTGTTTGCCTTGAAGTGATGGGATTGGATGACATGATCTTAGTTAGTTTTTTTTTTTTTTAATGTTTAGTTTCAAGCCACCTTTCTCACTCTCCTCTTTCACCCTCATTAAGAAGCTAATTCCTCTTCACTTTCTGCTGTTACAGTGGTATCATCTGCATATCTGAGGTTGTTGATATTTCTCCTGGCAATCTTGATTCCAGCTTGTGATTCATCCAGCCCAGCATTTCTCATGATGCACTCTGCGTATAAGTTAAATAAGCAGTGTGACAATGTACAGCCTGGTCATACTGCTTTCCCAATTTTGAACCAGTCCATTGTTCCATGTCCAGGTCTAACTGTTGCTTCTTGAACTGCATTCAGGTTTCTCAGGAGACAGATAAGGTGGTCTGCTATCCCCATATCTTTAAGAACTTCCCACAGTTTGTTGCATTACAGTTATTCATACTAAAATTCTATGTCTCTTAACAAGACACTTTACCCTTGAAAGGAAAGACGTATCATATTCATGTTTCCATACTTGCCATACTTAACACTGGCTTGTGCAGGACAGGATCCCAGTCAATGTTTGTTGAATGACTGAAAATGTTTGTATTGTAGAACAGAGACTACATCAGCATAGTATGAGTTAATGCACAAAGAATTCATTTGTTACTTCTACAAGTAAGAGTATGGTTTGAATCACTTATTTTTGGAACAGTCATTCTCATTTGTTGGATGAAGTTTGTATCTGGATGGCCAAACATTTAATATAAATGCCAAGAGAGGCTGGGTAATTTCATCATTCCATCTGGACCACAAGACATGTGTCTGGGTGGATCTGTTCTGCAGGCATGCTTAGAAGTCGTTAAGTATGTCCTTGGGAATTTTCTGACTTTATCCAAACAGATGTTTTCTGTAACTTGCATTGGCCTTTGTTGAGATAAATAAAAAAGTCAAGATAGCTCCATTTTGCTTTTTTAATAGAAAAAGCTGTGTTTCTTCTGCATTCATAATGAATGTTTACAGTCATTTTACATATTAAATGCTATTAATCAAGAGAAGTAATCTGAGTTAAAAGCTATTGCCCTAAATGAGTAAAAAATGGGGGTATAATTTGAAATGGCTTCCCCTCTCCTGTATCTGTACTGTTCTACTTAATATTTGGCAGATGGGGTATGAATAGAAATGCTTAAGTTGGAATGCTTTATGGGGTTTTAAACCATTGTTAATTAGTCGTGAAATAATTTTAATTACTTAAAAACTCCATTATGATAGTGCTTCAAATGTGTGTCACTTATTGGCAAAGTATTACAGACCGTTTGTAAATCATTTTACTTACACTTATATTTGATGGCTTGAAAAATAAGGTGAACATATTTAATATATTCATAAAGAAGAGATTTGACAGGGTAAGGAGTAACTGTTTACCTCAAATTGGGCTATAAAAATCCTGAAGCCTTTGGGTTTTTATCAGTGGTTCAAAGCAATTAGTTTAAAAAAAAAATGGAACAGTAGTGTAAAAGAAAGAAGAAGATCAATTGAGTTTAAGTCCCTTCAACCAAACTCCTCCTTTTACTATTTTCATTCTTTATTTTGGCGATTTGCAATTTTGTCCATAGCCCAGAAGAAAGAGGTGACAGTCATGACTATAAAAAATGGCCTTTAATATAGCTCTTGGAAAATTTGCTGAGGAAGGATGATGTTATCTATACAGTGCTGGGGAGTAACGGAAGGTTCATTCCTTTGTTCATTCAATCTTTCAAATATTTGTTGAATAAATAAATGAAAAATTAGGAAGACATAGTTCTCAGCTTCAAGGAATTTAAACTTTAGTAGGAGGCAGAACACATGTAGTCAAGTGACTATCAAACAGTATAGGCTATGGAAGTACCTGAAGACAGGTTGGAAATTATCTAAAAAATATAAAAGAAGTAGAATCACTTCACGTTTGTGTGCGGAGTGGGGCGAGGGGGATGCAGTCTGGAAAGACTTCTTTAAAGAGGTAGGATTTGAGTCTGATCTTGAAAAATGCGTAGAAATTTAACAGGCAGGTGGAAAAATATTTACAGAAGATGCATTATCCGTTTCCCCTGCCTCTAACTGCACCCTCTCCTGTACAGCCCAGGTATATTGGGGAGAGCTGTCCCTATTTCAAGCTCCAGGGGTGGCCTTGGTTGACCTAAGCAGATCAGCATCTTCTGTCCCCTGGCCAAAGTAGAAAAGGTCCAGGGAAATCAATGGGTTAGAATCACAGGCAAGGTTATTTTCATCAGAGACCTGGATCGGAGGAGGATCAAGATGCCAGAAGTTGAGGTGATTGGGCATTGGTGCTGTTAGAGTTTGGGGAACTTGGATTGAACATCAAATATCCTGGATCCATTGCTTAGGTCAGGGAAATTATTTCAATTCAGAATGGTATCAGATTTGACTGAAATAAGGAAGTTATTTCCATGGTGTGTCTGGAATCCAATGACTTTTAACACACTGGCTCTGGTTTTCATCTGAACATTCAGTCTGGTTTTAACATAGCATCCTGCATTCCCCCTACCATCTGGGCAACACACACACACACACACACACACACACACACACACACACACACCCACCCACCCAATGATTAATTCTTCAGTTGTACTTTCACAAATTTTTCAGATCTCTTTACTACCCACCCCCCCTTTTTGGGTTTTGTTTTTTCATTGGGCTGTGCCAGGTCCTCGTTGTTGCATACAGGATCTTAGTTCCCTGACCAGGGATCGAGCCTGTGCTCTCTGCCTTGGGAGGGCAGAGTCTTAACCACTGACTACCAAGGAAGTGTCTCTCTTCACTTCTTTCTGTCCCCATGTTGCTGTCCCAGTTTTCTTCTCACTACTTCTCATCTGGATGATTGCCATTCCCTCCTAGTTGATCTCCCTGGCACCTCTTTGGCCACTTCCCATTCCAGAATGACCTTTCCAAAACACAAATCTGACAATATTCCCAAGTCTTGTCACTCCCCAACATCCTTGTATGCCTCACTCATACTGAACATGCAGCAGCTTCCTAAAAATAACAATGCCCTTTACCATTACATATGATTGTTCTTTGCTTATAACATTGTGTCTCCTTCCCTCTGTCCCCAGCTTATATACCAGGCCTTCCTCTGAATATGAGTTTATGGGACCCCCTCTTCCTTAATTCTCAACCTGAAAGTTAAAGTGTTAGTTGCTCAGTTGTGTCCAACTCTTTGTGACCCCATGGACTGTAGCCCACCAGGCTTCTCTGTTCATGGGATTTCCCAGGCACGAATACTGGAGTGGGTTGTCATTTCCTCCTCCAGGGGGTCTTCCAGACCTAGGGATCAAACCCAGGTCTCCTGCATTGCAGGCAGGTCCTTTAGCATCTGAGCCACCAGGGAAGCTCAGCCAGCTGAGATTCTAAGGGAGGGGGTTGATGTGTTAGTCTCCTGCTGTGACTATGGGGTGAGCACTGGTCACCACAGTGTCAGCTTCAGTAAGATGTTGTAGGAAATGTACTGAAGACTGTTCTGTCTCCTGCTACAACTCTTGTGAAGCTAATAGTGAGTGAGAGCAGGGCATTGGAGAACAGACTGGCCATTAACTAAGGTCAAGACAGCCAGAAGTCAGGGTCTAGAGGGACATGGACTGTAGCTAGGTCCAGGACTTTGAAACAAGACTGGGAGTGCAAAGAGGTGAAGGCCATGGACTTTCTAATGCCTCTTCTGTTCTCTGGTTTTGACTTGCCCAGCTTGGCTGCAGCACCCACCCCCACCTCCCAAAGGTGGCTGATGTAAAATTATCTTGATGTTTAAGGGAACTATTTTGCATTATTGTTGAATCTAATTTTGAATCTCATCTATTTGTGAAATCTAATAACAAATGCTTCTAGTTTCGGAAAAGTTTGTGTTTTGAAAAACTTTCCCGGCAATATTTGTTTCTAAATTAATTTTGGTCTATAGGTAGAGAAGGCTAATTAATTAATTCATAAGAATGAGCTTTTAGAATAATTCCTCTCTTGCCTCATGCTGTGTAGAATTTTAACTAAGTACCAGATAAATTAGTTCTGCCTTTGTGGCGTTTTCCATAGCTAATGTTTTACAACTGTTCAAAAACATAATCAGTCATTGTTGGACAGCAGTGTTTGCAGCTGCATTACAAAGAAAGTTGCATGGTCTGGATTTGTCATCTTCACCAATCTTTATGCTGTTGCTGTGAAAGTTGCTCAATCACATCCAACTGTTTGTGACCCCATGGACTATACTGTCTATGGAATTCTCTAGGCCAGAATACTGGAGTGGGTAGCCTTTCCCTTCTCCAGGGGATCTTCCCAACCCAGGGATTGAACCCAGGTCTCCCACATTGCAAGTGAATTCTTTACCAGCTGAGCCACCAGGGAAGCCCTAAACTCTTATTAATAAAGATTAAATAAACTCATTTACTCAACTACTGTTTATTGAGCACTTAGTGTCAACGACATATTGTGCTAGGCACTGGCAGGGATACAGGGTATAAAAGACCCATTGTACCTGTCAGAGAGAGAATCTGGCAGGAAATATAAGATACATAGAGAAAAAGTATAGAAGAAGAAAAAAGAAGGAAAGATTTAATAACGTGTCCTCAGTGAAGTATATTGTGAGGTAGTTATTCCACCAAAGTGATTGAGGAAGAATTCTTGAAGTATATGTAGGAAGCAGAGGTGAGAAGAGAGGAGTGGAATGTCTAGACAGAGATAATTCTGTGAGTCAAAGTTCAATGGTAAAAAAATACAGTTATTCAGAGGAGTGATGAGGGAATGCTTGGTATTTTGAAAATGTTGATTGGGGCAGATTTGCCTGGGATGTAAAACATGCTAGTCTGAATGCTTGCTTATGTATGTATGTATTTATTTGGACCTCCCTGGTGGCTCAGACAGTAAAGAATCTGCCTGCTATATGGGAGACTCGGGTTTGATCTCTTGGTTGGGAAGATCCCCTGGAGAAGGGAATGGCTATTCATTCCAATATTCTTGCCTGGAGAATCCCCATAGACAGAGGAGCCTGAAAGGCTACAGTCCATGGAGTCACAAAGAGTAGGACACGGCTGAGCATATGTATTTATTTTTATTTTTGGTCAGTATTTTTAAAATGACACTTGCAGACCTACAAGATCCATGTTTTTTCTTTTAGACTATTTTTACAACAAAGGATTATTTCTCATTCAGTTTTATATCTACCTTGTGGATTGACTGTGGCTCTGAGACACTCTAGGACACGAGCTATTACAACAGCGTCTGTCTGGAACATTTCTGGTTGGTGGGGCGGGGGGAAAGAAGAATATGCAAAGTGATGCTATGTCATTTAAAGCTTTTGTTCAGAAGTGATGTGTTTCATTGGCCAAGTAAGGCCTATGAGAACTGAAACAGTTTTGTTTTCATTTAGATGGTAACCTAAAAAATTTTTTGATGCATTATGGATGACCTGCACATTCACGTTTAAACTGAGGACAACCACAGGAAGTTGTGTTAGCTTTAGTGATTAGATAGCAATGAATAGGATCCATGGATTGTTCTATTAGCATTCCCTAGGCAATCAGAGGCAGTTGGAGAAAGTAAATGCTCCTGATGTTTTTTCCCCAGCTGAAGTCAAATGACATCACCGGCATACAATGAAGATATCCTAGAGCTTTGAATAGAGCAGTGGGAGGATTTAGTCATCACAGGTGCATTGTAATAGAGGTGTGCCAAAAAGCAACAGCAGCAACGACAAACAAAGAAATCTGTGCCATAGCATTCAGTGCCATACTTAGGTCTGAGATGAGAATTTAGTTTAAGCCAATTATTATCTGTCACATTAAATTATGTTGCTAATTTGACTTTTATTGGTTTGGTAGTTTTCATTTGTAAAGTTATTTTAGTTTATGGTCATATAAGAGATCTAAACATAAAGGGTTTATGACATTTTTATATTTTCCATAAGTAAAATGCTGATAAAAGTAATTTAACATTTTTTCTCTTTAAAGGGATATCCATACATTACTAACATTTGAGAAAAGCTGCAGTATCTAATGAGAACTTAATGAAGAGTTTTGTGGATATGAGATATGGTTGGGACTGTGCCTAAGAAAACTGGTCTGGTAACAATATGAAGTGTTTACTGGAAAAAGAAAAGACAGGGATAGGCGGGAAACGCAATTCAAGAATCCAAATGTGTGGTATTAAGAGTTTATGGAAATGGAAAAGAATGGACAGATGGAAGAGATGTTGATGAAGCATTAAAAGGAAGTTTTCAGGGACTATTTTGATGTCTGGAGGGAAGGAGAGGAAGGAGTCAAGGCTTTCTTGAGATTTTATTCTCTGTAAAGGAAAGAATGGGCTTTCCCGGTGGCTCAGTGGTGAAGAATTTGCCTGCAGTGCAGGAGACACAGGAGACTTGGATTTGATCCGTGGGTCGGGGAAATCCCCTGGAGAAGGGCATGGAACCCACTTCAGTATTCTTGCCTGGAGAATTCCATGGACAGCAGAGCCTGGTCCATAAGGTCTCAAAGAGCTGGACACTACTGAATTGACTGAGCATACACACAGGCAAAGGATAGAATAGGAGTACCATGAGCAGAACTGGAGAAATGGAAAAGGAATCAGCAAAGAGAGAGTTTGACTTTGTTGTGTGTGTGTGTTTAGTTAATTTTATTGGAGTATAGTTGCTTTATAATGTGGTGCTCAGAGTTTGACTTTGGACGTAATTTTCACTCTGTTAATAATAGTTTTAAAAAAGTTAATGGTGCTTTTTGAATGAGGGGGTTAATAGTTTACCTACGAATAGTTTTCTTTTCATATCTTTAGCACCTAGAACATTGGGTGGCACCTAGTCTGCTTTCAAAAAATGTTAGATGAACTGAATTTGTTGATATGAATTAAATAAGTACTTAAAAAGATGAATCACTTGGATTTGCATTTCTGGCATTACGGCTCAAAACAAATTTTGAAGAACCCTGCTGCTTCAGAACAACTGGATTCTGCATAGAACACACTTTTTGAGATGTTACCAGAGGAAGGGAATATATTCAGGAAGCTCCACAACATATTCAATACCACGAATTGGACCTAGAGTGGCAGAGAACTGGGAATAGAGAAGTGGGCTGTCATGAGAGGCAGATTTCCCCTGAAGGTATGTGACAATCAATGCTTACAGCTGCAATATTGAGCCTTGGGACAATAAGGAAGTAGGGAAGATGATCCAGGAACTCTTGTGCTCAGCCAAGCACTTCAAGTTGAAGTAAACCCTCAGCTCCTGGAAAAAGCAAGAGCAAATGCTCTCTAGAGGAGAGCTTCTCCAAATTTTGCCCGTAAGATTCCGACTTAATTAAATGGAAACGATGATCTCACAGTCAGAGATGATAAAACCCAAGGTATAGAAATTCACAATGAGTGAAGATCATCAGAAACAACAAACAATAGATTTAGACCCTTCAAGGATACAGATATTAAAATGATCAGATATTGAACACTGAATAGTTGGGTATGATCTGTTTAATGAATTCAATAGCACAACAATGAATCTAAATATACAACAAGATACTACCAGGAATTACCAGATAGAATTGAAAAAAAAAAGTTAAATCCTAAAAATGAAAACTATAACTGTTGAATTAAAAATTCAGCGACAGATCAAATAACATATTAGACAAAGAGTAAAAGAAAATTAGCAAATGTGGTTTAAGAAGACAGAAGATGGAAAACAATAAAGATAAATAGAGAATAGAATGAGAATGTGATCTAACATGCATCTAATATGAGTGCCAGAAGGAGAGAATAAAAAGGATGAGAAAAGGCAATATTAAGGGGATTTTTATTGTTTAGTTGCTAAGTCGTGTCCAGCTTTTTTGCGACCCCATGGCCTGTAGCCTGCCAAGCTCCCCTGTCCATGGGATTTTTCAGGCAGGAATACTTGAGTGGGTTGCCATTTCCTTTTCCAGGGGATCTTCCTGACACAGGGATCAAACCTACATCTTATGCACTGGCAGGTGAATTATTTACCACTGAACCACCTGGAAAGTCCATTAAAAGGATAGTGGATGTGAATTTTCCAGACCTGATGAAAAATATTAATTCATAAACCCAGGAAGCAGGACTTGCCTGGTGGTCCAGTGGCTAAGGCTCCACACTCCCAAGGCAAGGGGCCCTGGTTCAGTTCCTAGTCAGGGAACTAGATCCCAAATGTCACAACTAAGAGTTTGCATGCAAAACTAAAAAATCCTGCATACCTCAACAAAAATCAAAGATCCCTCACGCTGCAGCTAAGACCCAGCTCAGCCCAAAAAACAAAACAAAAACTGAGGAAGACCAACATACTCCAAGCAGTATAAATACAATGCAATTAGATGACGTCAGATTTCCCACAGCAACCAGGGAAAGAAGCAAAACAACAACAACAACAAAAAACAAACACAACAGTGGCATGGTATCTTCAGAGTGTTCAAAAAATTATTGTCAACTGTGTTATTAGAAGACTACTTTTTGAAATTGAGAGTAAAATACATTTGCAGTAACAAAACCTAAGAAAGTTCACCTTCAAGATACAAGCAGTAAAAGAAATTCTAAATAATAAACTTTATACATTAGGAAAATTATCCCATAAGGACAGTGTAAAATACAAAAAAGGATGGTGAACAAATAAGATCATATATGTATATAAATCTAAGCAAATATTGTATCATAAATAATAATTATAGCCTTATTAAGGTTATAATTGTTATATGTTGTTGTGTGGACAACAGCATATAAGTCAAAAAAGGGGTATCAACAAAGTGTTCAAGAGGTGGGTTAAGATATTTATCATTACATTTTGCAAGCTAAATAGTAATACTTAAAAATTCTAACTACTAAAAGAATAAAAAAATAGAATATATAAATTCCACATCAATAGAAAGATAAAATAGAATAAAAGATCAGCTGAACAGACTCAGTCAATCTTGAAAAGTATTAAAGGAGAAAATAGAAGTGAAAGCAAGTCACATAAAAATAAAAATATAAGATGTAGAAACATGTTCATTCATATTGATGATCACAATAAACAAATATATCAACACAAAATCATAAAAGACTCAACTGACCAGGGAGAGAAGAAAATTCTAAACTTGTATACATCTAGTATCATAGCCTCAAAATATATAATGTAAACACTGATAGAACTACAAAAATTGATGGAACATCATAGTTTATATTTCAGTATACATTTCTCAATGTATAAAAAAATAAATATATAGAAGTTTTGAACAATACAATGAAAAATCTTGATCTAATGGACATATGTAGAACTCCACACTCAATTATTAAAGAATATACATATTTCTCAATGTCATATGGAACATTTGTAAATATTGATCATATACTGATCCATAAAACAAGTTTTAAACATTTTTTAAATAACTAATATCATATAAACTATATTCTCTTACCATATGCAGTTGATTTAGAAGTAAATAATAAAAATTTCCAAATATTTGGAAATTACCCAAAACTCTTGTCAATGAAGAAGAAATAATAATGGACATTTAAAACATACTAAGAAGTGAATGATCACAATACTATATATCATATTCCGGGCATGTAGAGAAATCAGTATTATCAGTATTAAGATAAAACTTTACAGTCTTAAAATGTTTATATTATGAAAGAAAGGTTTTAAATTAATGAGCAAAAACTAAGAAATTAGAAAAATAGCAACATAGCAAGGAAAGTAGGAGAATGGATAAAGATACAGTAGAAAAGATTAACAAAGCCTAACTTGGCTCTTAGAAAATGTTAATAAAGATAAACCTCTATTAGATTAAAAAAAAGAGAAGGCATAAATAAACAATATTAACCCCACGTCCAAGTAAAGAGAAACCCAAAGTAAGACGGTAGGTGCTGAGAGAGCATCAGAAGGCAGACAGACTGAAACCACAATCACAGAAAACTAGCCAATCTGATCACATGGATTATGGCTTGTCTAACTCAGTGAAACTAGGCCATGCCATGTGGGGCCACCAAAGATGGATGGGTCATGGTGGAGAGGTCTGACAGAATGTGGTCCACTGGAGAAGGGAATGGCAAACCACTTCAGAATTCTTGCCTTGAGAACCGCATGGACAGTATGAAAAGGCAAAGAGATAGGACACTGAAAGATGAACTCCCCAGGTTGGTAGGTGCCCAATATGCTACTGGAGATCAGTGGAGAAATAACTTCAGAAAGAATGAAGAGACAGAGCCAAAGCAAAAACAATGGAGAAATAACTCCATAAAGAATGAAGAAACAGAGCCAAAGCAAAAACAACACCCAGTTGTGGATGTGACTAGTGATGGAAGTAAAGTCTGATGCTGTAAATAACAATATTGCATAGGAACCTGGAATGTTAGGTCCATGAATTAAGGTAAATTGGAAGTAGTCAAACAGGAGATGGCAAGAGTGAACATTGACATTTTAAGAATCAGTGAACTAAAATGGATTGGAAAGGGTGAATTTAACTCAGATGACCATTATATCTACTACTGTGGGCAAGAATCCCTTAGGAGAAATGGAGTAGCCATTATAGTCTACAAAGGAGTCTGAAATGCAGTACTTCGATGCAATCTCAAAAATGACAGAATGATCTCTGTTCATTTCCAAGGCAAACCATTCAATATCACGGTAATCCAAGTCTCTGCCCCAACCAGTAATGCTGAAGAAGCTGAAGGTGAATGGTTCTATGAAGACCTACAAGGCCTTTTAGAACTAACATCCAAAAAAGATGTCCTTTTCATTATAGGGGACTGGAATGCAAAAGTAGGAAGTCAAGAAACACCTAAAGTGACAGGCAAATTTGGCCTTGGGATACAGAATGAAGCAGGGCAAAGGCTAATAGAGTTCTGCCAAGAGAATGCACTGGTCATAGCAAACACCCTCTTCCAACAACACAAGAGAAGACTCTACACATGGACATCACCAGATGGTCAACACCGAAATCAGATTGATTATATTATTTGCAGCCACAGATGGAGAAGCTGTATACAGTCAACAAAAACAAGACCGGGAGCTGACTGTGGCTCAGATCATGAACTCCTTATTGCCAAATTCAGACTTAAATTGAAGAAAGTAGGGAAAACCACTAGACCATTCAGGTATGACCTAAATCAAATTCCTTATGATTGTACAGTGGAAGTGACAAACAGATTTAAGGGACTAGATCTGATAGATAGAGTGCCTGATGAACTATGGACGGAGGTTCGTGACATTGTACAGGAGACAGTGAGCAAGACCATCCACAAGAAAAAGAAATGCAAAAAAGCAAAATGGTTGTCTGGGGAGGTCTTACAAATAGCTGTGAATAGAGGAGAAGTGAAAGGCAAAAGAGAAAAGGAAAGATATACCCATTTGAATGCAGAGTTCCAAAGAATAGCAAGGAGACATAAGAAAGCCTTCCGCAGTGAGCAATGCAAAGAAATAGAGGAAAACAATAGAATGGGAAAGACTAGACATCTTCTCAAGAAAATCAGAGATACCAAGGGAACATTTCATGCAAAGATGAGCTTGATAAAGGACAGAAATGGTATAGACCTGACAGAAGCAGAGGATATTAAGAAGTGGAGGCAAGAATACACAGAAGAACTGTGCAAAAAAGATCTGCATGACCCAGATAATCACGATGGTGTGATCACTCACCTAGAGCCAGATATCCTGGAATGCAAAGTCAAGAGGGCCTTAGAAAGCCTCAATATGAACAAAGCTAGTGGAGGTGATGGAATTCCAGTTGAACTATTTAAAATCCTAAAAGATTATGCTGTGAAAGTGCTACACTCAATATGCCAGCAAATTTGGAAAACTCAGCAGTGGCCACAGGACTGGAAAAGGTCAATTTTCATTCCAATCCAAAGAAAGGCAATGCCAAAGAATGCTCAAACTACTGCACAATTGCACTCATCTCACACGTTAATAAAGTAATGCTCAACATTCTCCAAGCCAGGCTTCAGCAATACGTGAACCGTGAACTTCCAGATGTTTAAGCTGGTTTTAGAAAAGGCAGAGGAACCAGAGATCAAATTGCCACCAACTGTTGGATCATCGAAAAAGCCAGAGAGTTCCAGAAAAACATCCACTTCTGCTTTATTGACTATGCTGAAGCCTTTGAGTGTGTGGACCACAATAAACTGTGGAAAATTCTGAAAGAGATGGGAATACCAGACTACCTGACCTGCCTCTTGAGAAACCTATATGCAAGTCAGGAAGCAACAGTTAGAACTGGACATGGAACAACAGAGTGGTTCCAAATAGGAAAAGGAGTACCTCAGGGCTGTATATTGTCATCCTGCGTATTTAACTTATATGCAGAGTACATCATGTAAGATGCCGGGCTGGATGAAGCACAAGCTAGATTCAAGATTGCTGGGAGAAATATCAATAACCTCAGATATGCAGATAACACCACCCTTATGGCAGAAAGTGAAGAACTAAAGAGCCTCTTGATGAAAGTGAAAGAGGAGAGTGAAAAAGTTGGCTTAAAGCTCAACATTCAGAAAACAAAGATCATGGCATCTGGTTCCATCACTTCATGGCAAATAGATGGGGAAACAGTGGAAACAGTGGCTGACTTTACTTTTCTGGGCTCCAACATCACTGCAGATGGTGATTGCAGCCATGAAATTAAAAGACGCTTACTCCTTGGAAGGAAAGTTATGACCAACCTGCTGCTGCTAAGTTGCTTCAGTCGTGTCCGACTCTGTGCGACCCCATAGACGGCAGCCCATCAGGTTCCCCCGTCCCTGAGATTCTCCAGGCAAGAACACTGGAGTGGGTTGCCATTTCCTTCTCCAATGCATGAAAGGGAAAAGTGAAAGGGAAGTTGCTCAGTCATGTCTGACTCTTAGCGA
Organism: Oryx dammah; assembly: GCF_014754425.2. Taxonomy (NCBI): domain Eukaryota; kingdom Metazoa; phylum Chordata; class Mammalia; order Artiodactyla; family Bovidae; genus Oryx; species Oryx dammah. Next base: position 92,758,709 of record NW_024070207.1, on the reverse strand, counting down.
CCCCATGGACTGCAGCCTACCAGGCTCCTCCGTCCATGGGATTTGCCAGGCAAGAGTATTGGAGTGGGGTGCCATTGCCTTCTCTGTGGAAAATCCCTAGGGCCCACTAAATTAGAAACCTGCCCGTGAAACAGCAGCTTTTAAAGTCTTCAGCTAAACTTCTTTTAGGGAAAGACTGGGAGTTGGGTGATTTTGTCTGCTTTGTCTGTGATAAGCCCTGGGTGGTGGGGGTGTTATATGCTCATTAAGAATTGCCTTTTTGTTTGCTCCAGTCTTGTGGGTCTCAGGGACACAAGCCCTGTTGGCTTTCAGAGCTGGGTGTTTTGGGAATCTGTCCCTCGTGTGGGATTCTTAAAAATTGGGGTCCAAATTCTTCACTATTCAGGGAGAAGTCAGGAGTTGGTGATTCTGTCAATTTGATGGTGCTGTGCTCAGGTTGGGGTTTATGGTCAGAATGTGTCACTGTCTTTCCTATCCATTTTAATGTAGTCATGTTCTCATTCATTTAATGTATAGAAATCATTCAGCTAGTTTTTGGATCTTTCAGAGGAAATTGCTCCATGTGTAGATATGCATTTGATGTACCTGTGGCAAGTGCAGAGCTCAGGAACCTCCTATATCACCATCTTGGTTGACTCTAGAAATCTATTTTCAAAAGATTCTTAGATAAATGATTATTACCATATATGTGTTTGTATGTGTTAGTTGCTCAGTTGTGTCTAACACTTTTGTGACCCCCAAGGACTGTAACTAGATCCCAGGCAAGAATACTGGAGTGGGTTGCCATTCCCTTCTCCAGGGGATCTTCCCAACCCAGGGATTGAACCCAGGTCTCCTGTATTGCAGGCAGATTCTTTACTGTCCAAGCCACCAAAAACATGCTAAGGGAAAGAAGTCAAATATATACTGAGCTTCCAGGGAAGCCCACCCTATATATAGAGAGAGAAGAGAGAGAGATATAGATATGTAGAAAAAAAAGAAACTTGCTCCCGTCCCCACACCATACATGGAATTCAACTCTAGATGGATTAAAACAGAAATGTAAAAAGCAAAAATTAAAAGTTTCATAGAAAAAATGGAAGAAGATATTTCTTGCCTAGAGATATGAAAGGATTTCTGAAACAAGATAAAAGTTCCAACTGTAAAAACAATATTGATAAATTTACTGTAGAATTAAGAACTTACGTTTATCAAATGACAGCTTAAAAGCAACCCCCAAATAAGCTACATGTTATTAAGAATATATCTGCAAATATAAAACTGACAAAGAATTAGTGCCCAGAATATATGAAGAACTCCTAAACCAGTAAGAAAAGACAACCACCTATTAGGAAAATGGGCCAAAGACACCAGTTTGCATTTTATACAGAAAAAGAAACACAGTGGACAAATGGTTACTGTGCTAGTTGGGTTCTCCAGAAGCCCGAGATAGGAGTTTTTCAGCAAGAAAATACTCTAAGGAGAAACCTTTAAGAACATGAAGTAAGCAGGATGGAGTAGTGAAATGAAAGTCTCTCAGTTGTGTCTGACTCTTTGTGACCCCATGGACTATGCAGTCCATGGACTTCTCCAGGCCAGAATACTGGAGTGGGTAGCTTTTCCCTTCTCCAGGGGATCTTCCCAACCCAGGGATCAAACCCAGGTCTCCCGCATTGCAGGCAGATTCTTTACCAGCTCAGCCACAAGGGAAGCCCAAGAATACTGGAGTGGGTAGCCTATTCCTTCTCCAGCGGATCTTCTGGACCCAGGAATCGAACCTGGGTGTCTTGCATTGCTGGCAGATTCTTTACCAACTGAGCTATCAGGGAAGCCTAGGGTATAGCAGGGGAAGAAGCTAAACAGAGATGTACTTTCAGCCTGATCCCACGGGGGACCTCTGGGTCATGGATGGCACCACACATTTGTCTCACTTGCAGAAAAAGAACTGGACCTTTCTATTTCTTTATCAACCAGCCATTGGCTGTGGTCTGCCCAGGCTTTTCTAAGTGAGATGCCTCCCATAGGTCAAGTGAATTTATCCAGAGAAGAGTGAAGATGTGAGCCATTAGCAACCAGTCTAGCAGCATCTGGGGGAAACATGAACTGGCCCAATAAGGGGCACCTGGTTGAGTACCAATAATGCCTCTTACAGTCACTGTCCTTAGTAATCAGGGGAAATGGAAATTGTGACCAAAATGAAATATGATTCAGAGCATGTTGTAATGCATGCAGAAGTCAAAATACAATGTCGTACACATGAAACTTATATAGTGTTATAAACCACTGCTACAACTTAAAAAAACACAAAACATCATTTTATTGATTTATTTTTAGCTTACTGAGGTAGGTTATGAACTGGACTGTACCTCTTGAAATTCATATGTTGAAGACCTAACACCCTCTGTGACTGTATTTGGAGATAGGATCTTTAAGGGAATAATTAAGGTAAAATGAGACCATAAGGGTAGGACCCTCAGGGATTTCCTTGGTGGTCCAGGGGCTAAGATTCCACGTTCCCACTGCAGGGGACCCCAGGTTCGATCCCTGGTCAGGGAACTAGATCCCACATGCCATAATTAGGAGTTCTCATGCCACAAGTAAAACATCCCTCATGCTACAATTAAACATCATGATACTGCATGCTGCAGCTAAAGACCCCGAATACCACGCTGAAGATTGAAGATCTTGTGTGCCACAACTAAGACCCAGTTTCAGCCAAATAAATAAATAAATAAATAAATAAATATTTTTTAAAGAGTAGGGCCCCAATCTCATAAGACTGATGTCTTTATAAGAAGAGGAGATTCCAGAGTGTGCTCTCTCTGTCTCTCATCACACATATAAAGGAAAGGCCACGAGAAAAGAGCCCTCTACCAAGCCAGGAAAGAGAGGTTTCACCAGAAACCAACCTTGATGGCCACATGAAATTAGACTTGTAGTTTCTAGAACTGTGAGAAAATAAATTTCTGTTTGAGCCACCCAGTCGATGGCATTTTGTTTTGGCAGCCCGAGCACGCTAATACAAGTATAATTTACATACAATAGAGTTCACTCGTTTTAAGGGCACCATCTGATGAATTGTGTTCATTCATGTAACATCCACCACAACCCAGATGTAGAGCATTTCTATCACCCGCAAAAGTTTCTTCATACTTGGCTGTTGATACCCTCCCTTGTCCCCAGGCAACCACTAATTTGTTTCCTATCCCTATAGTTTTGAATCTTCTGGAGTTTCATACAAATAGAGTCATACAGTATTCAGTCTTTTGTGCTTCATGCCTTTCACTTAGCATTGTTTTGAGATTCACCCATGTTATTTTGTCTCTTAATATAAAAATGACTTTATACCCACTATATTTGTAAAAATCATACAATTTGACAGCATTAAGTGCTGGAGAGGATTGGATTAATGTGAACTCACATATTGTTGGTGGAGTGTAAATTGTTGAAAACATTCTTGAAAATAATTTGGCATTTATATTGTAAAATCGAACAGTTGCTTACCCTGTGATCTAGGAATTTTTTTTTAATGTAAATACCCTAAATAAAATCTTTTCTATGTGCTGCAGGATATATATATACATACATGGGAAAAAAACCCCCAAAATCTCCAAATGTTTATTCACAGAAGAAAGGATTAAAGTTTGTTATATGTATAAAATGTAATATTATACAGCAATTAAAATGAATGAACTATATCTCCCAGCAACTATATAGGTTATTCTTTGAAACATAATCTTAGGTAAAAAAAATCAACTTCCAAAAGATTATATGCAGGTATACATCCCTTTTTTTGGACTCAAAACAAGGAAACTCAATAACATAGGGTTTAAGTGTACATATAAAATTGATAAAATTATAAAGCAGAAATAGAATGATAAACACAAAATTTAGGGTAGCAAATATTTCTGGTAGGGAGGTACGAAGATTGATTAAGAAAGAATACAGAGGTAGACGCAAGTTATTTACAATGGACAATTTATAGTCCTTAGGTAGTAATTTCATTGATTTTTATTATAGTCCTTTGACTTATAATTTATTTAAATGTTCTATGTACTCTTTCCCGTGTATAAAATATATTCAAATATAAAAGAAAACAATATATTTAAAATTAACCATTTACAAATTGGAAGTCATTTTTCCCAAGTGAGCCGTTTGATTTGATCTTATATTTTTATCTGTATTCATCAAGTAATCCACCATTTCCTCTCGTTCTTTATTAATAGTAATTCCTGTGCTATATTCACTTATTTTCTGGAAAAATTCCCAAAGGAAACTTTTTATCTTTTTTGCTTAACAGTTTCTCCTCAAAAAAATGTTAGTTACATGAAACTGCCAAAAGATTTAAACAGTCCCCAACAAAGCATTTTTCACCCAAATAAACTCTTTTAGATGATGTCATCCTGATATAACAGTTCATTTAAAAAATACAGCTTCATTTGATTTCCATGGGTCTGTCATGTTCTGTGAGGTATTGGTTCAAAAATCTGAGAAAGGAAACTCTGAATTAAAAGATGACCCATACAGATAAGTGATGATGGCTTGGGAAGAAAAAACCTTGCATGTCCTCCTTTCCCCGCCTCTTGGATGTAGCTCACTTTTTCTCTTCAATTTGGACATTCTGGGAAATAATTTTCCAAGAGATATCTTCTCTTATGAAAATCTATTGAGATGTTTGTGGGTTTTCCACTTTGACACCCAAGCTGCTAACCTTTGCTGAAGTAAGAGATGCAACCTTGGGGACAATGTCAAAGATAGTAATGGCCGCTAACTGCAGCTAGCCTACAATGCGCATGTCCATTCATCTACTTGAGCTCCTCCTCTACTTTTCAACAGATGAAAGGAACCTACAACTCCACAGAGAAAATAGATGCATGCTGGACATAAATTCCCTCAAGTTTGTACTTTATTCTCTAAATTTAAGACTTTTCAGTTTTTCTCTTACTTTAGCTCTGTAGCATTTAATACTACTGACCATGCTAGATAGGCAACTTAAATAAGTGCAGTGAAAAAGTATAAGTTTATAGGGAAACATAATTTTTTTGATAGGGAAGGTAAAGACCGCATGATCTGAAGAGCTAATTTTTGCTGTGTAATCTGCATTTTCAAAAGAAACTGGAGCTACAGATTTGAACTCACCACAGAAACCCAGGAATATCTGTCCCTTGCAACTTTCCCTAGGATGGAAACTTCATCTCTTTCTTCCATGTTGAATTTTGGTATCATAAGGAATCTGTTGCTGCTTCAACTATAACTGGACTACAGTGTCTCCCCTCTTTACCTGCTCTTCTCTCTGCTGCAATGGTGGGAGCAGTTTTCTAAGTTGGAGACCATATACATTTTCTTGTAGAAATGATGAAATGATGATGGTGCTCAGTTACAGCTGAAATAGGATCCCGAGTACACCACAATTCTTCAGATATATTAGGGATTAAATAGACAGCTCTGCTTTTGCTTGGGAATCTGAACAATGCTTTATGACATTGCTTTTAAGGGAAAATGCACTCCGAGTTCCAAATAATTGAGTTCTAAACAAACACATCTAGTGCCTGTGTTGGGAACTGCCTGTTCTGGGAGCTAAGAATTTCGTTGTGTTTTAAAAAGTGGTTTTTTTGCCTTTTTCCTTAGGTCAGCCACATTTTTTTCTGATTCTTGTGTCATGTATTTTACTACATCAATTAAAATAATTTTCTCTAAAATTATACTGAAACATCTGTCCATCCATCCATCCATCAATATGTCCATCCACTTCTTTGAATAATATGCTCATTTTTAATGTGCTATTGATACCATGTTTTTAAAGCATCTCTATTTTTGAACTGTTCTTCTACTTGCTAAGGACTTTTGTCTGCATTGATTGCATACAGTTTTAACATATGAAAGCTAAATAGAAACTTTCATTGGTCTGTAAACTTCTCTGTTGTTGTTCAGTTGCTCATTCATATCTGACCCTTTGTGACCCCATGGACTGCAGCATGACAGGCCTTCCTGTCCCTCACTATCTCCTGGAGCTTGACAAAATTCATGTCCATGAATTGGTGATGGTATACAACCATCTCATCCTCTGCCACCATATTCTTCTTTAGCTTTCAGTCTTTGCCAGCATCAAGGTCTTTTCCATTGAGTCAGCTCTTCTCATCAGGTGGCCAAAATACTGGAGCTTCAGCTTCAGCATCAGTCCTTCCAATGAATATTCAGGAGTGATTTCCTTTAGGATTGACTGGCTTGATCTCTTTGCAGTCCAACGGACTCTCAAGAGTCTTCTCTAGCACCAAAGATTGAAACCATCAATTCTTCAGCACTCAGCCATCTTTATGTTCTAACTCTCACATCCATACATGACTAATGGAAAAACCACAGATTTGATTATACAGACCTTTGCTGGCAAAGTGATGTGTCGGCTTTTAATACACTGTCTCTGTTTCTTCCTTCCAAGAAGGTTTCTTCCTTCCAAGAAGCAAGTGTCTTCTAATTTTGTGGCTGCAGTCACCATCTGCAGTGATTTTTATTGCAGATATTTGCAGATAATTTTTTTCTTTACACAATTCAAATTATATTGTGTATTGGGTTTGGTAATGTGTTTTTCACTTGAGTTTATATCAAGCATTTCTTCAGTTCAGTTCAGTTCAGTTGCTCAGTCATGTCTGACTCTTTGCGACCCCATGAATCGCAGCACGCCAGGCCTCCCTGTCCATTACCAACTCTCGGAGTTCACTCAGACTCCCATCCATCGAGTCAGTGATGCCATCCAGCCATCTCATCCTCTGTCGTCCCCTTCTCCTCCTGCCCACAATCCCTCCCAGCATCAGAGTCTTTTCCAATGAGTCAACTCTTCCCATGAGGTGGCCAGAGTACTGGAGTTTCAGCTTTAGCATCATTCCTTCCAAAGAAATCCCAGGGCTGATCTCCTTCAGAATGGACTGGTTGGATCTCCTTGCAGTCCAAGGGACTCTCAAGAGTCTTCTCCAACACCACAGTTCAAAAGCATCAATTCTTCGGCGCTCAGCCTTCTTCACAGTCCAAATCTCACATTCATACATGACCACAGGAAAAACCATAGCCTTGACTGGACCGACCTTAGTCGGCAAAGTAATGTCTCTGCTTTTGAATATGCTATCTAGGTTGGTCATAACTTTTCTTCCAAGGAGTAAGCATCTTTTAATTTCATGGCTGCAATCACCATCTGCAGTGATTTTGGAGCCCCCCCCCCCAAATAAAGTCTGACACTGTTTCCACTGTTTCCCCATCTATTTCCCATGAAGTGATAGGACCGGATGCCATGATCTTCGTTTTCTGAAAGTTGAGTTTTAAGCCAACTTTTTCACTCTCTTCTGTCACTTTCATCAAGAGGCTTTTTAGTTCCTCTTCACTTTCTGCCATAAGGGTGGTGTCATCTGCATATCTGAGGTTATTGATATTTCTCCCGGCAATCTTGATTCCAGTTTGTGTTTCTTCCAGCCCAGCGTTTCTCATGATGTACTCTGCATATAAGTTAAAAAAGCAGGGTGACAATATACAGCCTTGACGTCCTCCTTTTCCTATCTGGAACCAGTCTGTTGTTCCATGTCCAGTTCTAACTGTTGCTTCCTGACCTGCATACGGATTTCTCAAGAGGCAGGTCAGGTAGTCTGGTATTCCCATCTCTTTCAGAATTTTCCACAGTTTCTTGGGATCTACACAGTCAAAGACTTTGGCATAGTCAATAAAGCAGAAATATATGTTTTTCTGGAACTCTCTGGCTTTTCCCATGATCCAGCAGTTGGTGGCAATTTGATCTCTGGTTCCTCTGTCTTTTCTAAAACCAGCTTGAACATCAGGAAGTTCACGGTTCACTTATTGCTGAAGCTTGGCTTGCAGAATTTTGAGCATTACTTTACTAGTGTGTGAGATGAGTGCAACTGTGCAGTAGTTTGAGCATTCTTTGGCATTGCCTTTCTTTGGGATTGGAATGAAAACTGACCTTTTCCAGTCCTGTGGCCACTGCTGAGTCTTCCAAATTTGCTGGCACATTGAGTGCAGCACTTTCACAGCATCATCTTTCAGGATTTGAAATAGCTCCACTGGAATTCCATCACCTCCACTAGCTTTGTTCGTAGTGATGCTTTCTAAAGCCCACTTGACTTCACATTCCAGGATATCTGGCTCTAGATGAGTGATCACATCATCATGATTATCCAGGTCGTGAAGATCTTTTTTGTACAGTACTTCTGTGTATTCTTGCTACCTCTTCTTAATATCTTCTGCTTCTATTAGGTCCATACCATTTCTGTCCTTTATCGAGCCCATCTTTGCATGAAATATTCCCTTGGTATTTCTAATTTTCTTGAAGAGATCTCTAGTCTTTCCCATTCTGTTCTTTTCCTCTATTTCTTTGCATTGATTGCTGAAGAAGGCTTTCTTATCTCTTCTTGCTATTCTTTGGAACTCTGCATTCAGATGCTTGTAGCTTTCCTTTTCTCCTTTGCTCTTGGCTTCTCTTTTCACATCTATTTGTAAGGCCTCCCCAGACAACCATTTTGCTTTTTTGCATTTCTTTTCCATGGGGATGGTCTTGATCCCTGTCTCCTGTACAATGTCACGAACCTCCTTCCATAGTTCATCAGGCACGCTATCTATCAGATCTAGGCCCTTAAATCTATTTCTCACTTCCACTGTATAATCATAAGGGATTTGATTTAGGTCATACCTGAATGGTCTAGCAGTTTTCCCTACTTTCTTCAATTTAAGTTTGAATTTGGCAATAAGGAGTTCATGATCTGAGCCACAGTCAGTTCCTGGTCTTGTTTTTGTTGACTGTATAGAGCTTCTCCATCTTTGGCTGCAAAGAATATAATCAATCTGATTTCAGTGTTGGCCATCTGGTGATGTCCATGTGTAGAGTCTTCTCTTGTGTTGTTGGAAGAGGGTGTTTGCTATGACCAATGCATTCTCTTGGCAAAACTCTATTAGCCTTTGCCCTGCTTCATTCCGCATTCCAAGGCCAAATTGCCTGTTACCCCAGGTGTTTCTTGACTTCCTACTTTAGCATTCCAGTCCCCTATAATGAAAAGGACATCTTTTTTGAGTGTTAGTTCTAAAAGGTGTTGTATGTCTTCATAGAACCGTTCAACTTCAGCTTCTTCAGCATTACTGGTTGGGGCAGAGACTTGGATTACCGTGATATTGAATGGTTTGCCTTGGAAACGAACAGAGATCATTCTGTCGTTTTTGAGATTGCATCCAAGTACTGCATTTCAGACTCTTTTGTTGACCATGATGGCTACTCCATTTCGTCTGAGGGATTCTTGCCCACAGTAGTAGATGTACTGGTCATCTGAGTTAAATTCACCCATTCCAGTCCATTTTAGTTTGCTGATTCCTAGAATGTTGCTGTTCACTCTTGCCATCTTTTATTTGACCACTTCCAGTTTGCCTTGATTCATGGACCTAACATTCCAGGTTCCTATGCAATATTGCTCTTTACAGCATCGGACCTTGCTTCTATCACCAGTCACATCTAGAACTGGGTATTGTTTTTGCTTTGGCTCCATCCCTTCATTCTTTCTGGAGTTATTTCTCCACTCATCTCCAGTGGTATATTGGGCACCTACTGACCTGGGGAGTTCCTCTTTCAGTATCCTATGATTTTGCCTTTTCATACAGTTCATGAGGTTCTCAAGGCAAGAATACTGAAGTGGTTTGCCATTCCCTTCTCCAGTGGACCTCATTCTGTCAGACCTCTCCACCATGACCCGCCCGTCTTGGGTTGCCCCACAGGCATGGCTTGGTTTCATTGAGTTAGATAAGGCTGTGGTCCTAGTGTGATTAGATTGACTAGTTCTCTGTGAGTATGGTTTCAGTGTGTCTGCCCTCTGATGCCCTGTTGCAACACCTACCATCTTACTTGGGTTTCTCTTACCTTGGGCATGGGGTATCTTTTCACGGCTGCTCCAGCAAAGCGCAGCCGTTGCTCCTTACCTTGGATGAGGGGTATCTCCTCACCGCCGCCCTTCCTGACCTTCAACTTGGGATAGCTCCTCTAGGCCCTCCTGTGCCTGCGCAACCACTGCTCCTTGGATGTGGGGTTGCTCCTTCCAGCCACTGCCCCTGGCCTCAGGTGTGGGGTGGCTCCTCCTGGTCGCCCCTGACCTCGGACGTGGGGTTTAGGTCATTCAATATTCTTTGAAGGCATCACTTTTACGGCAATAAAAAGTATATATGACCACATGATATAACTGTAGATGTATCATAATTTATTTAGATATTTTCCAGTGATTTGAATATTTTGGTGTTTATGTTTTTAGTGTTATAAATAATATTATGATGACCATCTTGTTACATAAATCATTATGTATATTTTTGACTATTTATTTAGCATAGACTTTTAGATGTCCCTATTCCTTTTAAATGAAAAAATTTGATATATTTGGATTATTATCATTTTTAACAGGATTTGCATCTTTATGAAGAACAATTTGGCAAGAAAAAAGAATGAAAATGCTGTTTATATCTTTAACCTGGTTATCCCCTAATTGGGAAGAAATCTCAATAAAATAGAAAAAGAAACCCAAAATTTGTCCAGAGGTATTTCTAGCACTGTTTATTCATGATGATGAATCACATACAACTCTCCAAATATTTCAAACTAAACATATGAACACATGAGCATGACACATAGCTGGAAAAAATGATATGAATATTTTGCTACTTGGAAATATGTATACAAAGCAATGTTAAGTGAAAAAAAGACAAGGAATAGGATGTATATACTGGTTCAGTTCAGTTCAGTCACTCAGTCTTGTCCAACTCTTTGCGACCCCATGGACTGCAGCACACCAGGCCTCCCTGTCCAGCACCAAGTCCTGGAGTTTACCCAAACTCATGTCCATTGAGTCAGTGATTCCATCCAACCATCTCATCCTCTGTTGTCCCCTTCTCTTCCCACCTTCAATCTTTCCCAGCATCAGGGTCTTTTCAAATGAGTCAGTTCTTTGTATCACGTGGCCAAAGTATTGGAGTTTTAGCTTCAACATCAGTCCTTCCAATGAACACTCAGGGCTGATCTCCTTTAGAATGGACTGGTTGGATCTCCTTGCAGTCCAAGGGACTCTCAAGAGTCTTCTCCAACACCACAATTCGAAAGCATCCATTCTTTGGCCCTCAGGTTTCTTTATAGTCCAACTCTCACATCCATACATGACTACTGGAAAAACCATAGCCTTGACTAGATGGACCTTTGATAGCAAAGTAATGTCTCTGCTTTTTAATATGCTATCTAGGCTGGTCATAACTTTCCTTCCAAGGAGTAAGTGTCTTTTAATTTCATGGTTACAGTCACCATTTGCAATGATTTTGGAGCCCCCCAAAATAAAGTCAGCCATTGTTGTTTCCACTGTTTCCCCATCTATTTCCCATGAAGTGATGGGACCGGATGCCATGATCTTCATTTTCTGAATGTTGAGCTTTAAGCCAACTTTTTCACTCTCCTCTTTCACTTTCATCAAGAGGCTCTTTAGTTCTTCTTCACTTTCTGCCATAAGGGTGGTGTCATCTGCATATCTGAGGTTATTGATATTTCTCCTGGCAATCATTATTCCAGCTTGTGCTTCTTCCAGCCCAGCGTTTCTCATGATGTACTCTGCATATAAGTTAAAAAAGCAGGGTGACAATATACAGCCTTGACATACTCCTTTTCCTATTTGGAACCAGTCTGTTGTTCCATGTCCAGTTCTAACTGTTGCTTCCTGACCTGCATACAGATTTCTCAAGAGGCAGGTCAGGTGGTCTGGTATTCCCATCTCTCAGAATTTTCCACAGTTTGTTGTGATCCACACAGTGAAAGGCTTTGGCATATTCAATAAAGCAGAAATAGATGTTTTTTCTGGAACTCTCCTGCTTTTTCCATGATCTAGAGGATATTACTGGTTATAACTAAATTAAAAAAATATATTCCTGTATACTGATAAACTTTGGGAGGGGATTTAGAGCAGTATCAGGATTTAAGCTTATGGGAAACTTTTCTGTAAGCTTGTTTACATGTTATGTCAGTTTGACTTTTAAACTCACTCAGTCATGCTCTTTCAGGAAAGGGGAAATATATTGTTTGGATGTACACATATTAGAAATAAAGAGTAGAAAGACATCAGCGATTGGTGTGGTTCTGGGAATGAGCCTCTCTTTTGCTCTCAGTTCTTTTGTCTTTGTTCATCGTCTTTGCTGCACACAGAGCTGCCCTATCTTGGCTGTGACCCACTCTTGCCCTCCTTTTGACTTCTGATTCTCATGATCCTGTCAGACACTCAGGGCTTTCCAAGTCACTCTATGCAGCAAGGCACTCTGATTTTCTGTGGGACGTTTTAGCTTAAAGACTGTTAGGTTTTAAATTTTTTTTTTTATTGAAGTAAAAATTTTTTTTTTTTTAATTGGAGTAGAATTGCTTTGGACTTCCCTGGTGGCTCAGATGGTAAAGCATCTGCCTACAATGCGGGAGACCCAGCTTCGATCCCTGGGTCGGGAAGATCCTCTGGAGAAGGAAATGGCAACACACTCCAGTATTCTTGCCTGGAAAATCCCATGGACAGAAGAGCCTGGTTGGCTACTGTCCTTGGGGTTGCAAAGAGTCGGACACGACTGAGTGACTTCACTACCACTAGAATTGCTTTGCAAAGTTATGTTAGTTCATGCTGTACAGCAAAGTGAATCAGATATATGTATGCTTATATCCTCTACCTCTTGAGCCTCCCTCCTATCCTCTCATCCCACCCTTCTCGATCATAAGACTGGGGATCTTGAATGAACTGATTCATCAGGGCTGTCTGCCTGGTCTTTCCCAAATCACTATACTGATAAACAGTGTTGTACATGGCTGCTTTGGAGCCACAGGCTATGTGGTTTTCCCAGAAGTTAGGGTAGACACATTGAAATTTAGCCTATGAAAATGTGTGTGTTTGTTTTAAGTAAATGAACCTCTAGATGCTTGAAGTTCAGATAATGTAAGGAAGGTATTTAGAATGAGACTTTCCTCTGGGCCATCAGATTGTTTCATTGGCTCCATATTCTACCATGCTGCTGCTAAGTCACTTCAGTCGTGTCCAGCTCTGTGCGATCCCATAGACGGCAGCCCACCAGGCTCCGCCGTCCCTGGGATTCTCCAGGCAAGAACACTGGAGTGGGTTGCCATTGCCTTCTCCAGTGCATGAAAGTGAAAAGTGAAAGTGAAGTCGCTCAGTTGTGTCTGACTCTTAGCGACCCCATAGACTGTAGCCCACCAGGCTCCTCCATCCATGGGATTTTCCAGGCAAGATTACTGGAGTGGGGTGCCATTAATGCCTTCTCCGATATTCTACCATAAATGAGTACAAAATCAATTCTCAAAATTCTACAAGGGTTTTAATGACTGAGGCATGCTACCTCATCAGGTCCTTTTTGGGATAAGATGCTAAGGTGAGAAAGAAACACCTGGGACCGAGAAAAATAGGAATGTTAAGAGAGTAGCTTCCAACATTTTTCTGTACAGAGAAACTAGCTTCCCTGCTTACATTTCATAGGCAAGAATCAATCATATGTCCCATTTAGATGCTTGGTGTAGGGGTGCTGGTTAATATAGTCGATCTGGATGGCCACTCTGCAGCACCAACTCTATACCATAAAATACATGGATAGATTTGTATTAGTCAGAGAGTTGTCTCTATTATACTCTTCCAACCTGTTTTCTGGTCTCTTCTATCTCCTTAATATAATTTGCATGGGTGCATGCTAAGTCACTTTGGTTGTGTCTGACTCTTTGCTACCCCATGGACTGTAGCCCACCAGGCTGTTCTATCCATGGGATTCTCTGGGCAAGAATACTGGAGTGGGTTGTCATGCCTTCCTCTGGGGGATCTTCCCAACCTGGGGACTGAACCTGCGTCTCCTGCATTGTAGGCAGATTCTTTACCGCTGAGCCACCAGCGAAGCCCTAATTAAATTCAGCCCATGCTTTAATGATTAATTAAGCAGCTCTAATTATGTTAGTTAATTGCTCAAAACCAAAACCCAAAACCATTTATGGCTCCCCATTGTCTGTCAAATTAAGTATGAGCTTGATACTCAAGCCCCCAAAGAACACAATCCCATCCTACTTTTTTGGCCTCATCCTCCAATACTTTCCTACTTTTTTTTTTTTAATATTTCAGGGAGAATGGTCAACTTGCTGTTTTTAAAACAAAGGTCTTTGTTTCATCCTATGTTCCCATCTGGCATTCTATCCACCTCACCATTCTGCCCATCATGGGTCGTATATGTTTAAAATAAATTTTTTTTTCTTATTTTGTGCCTTTCTGAGTCCACTAGAGAGGGCAGCCGCTGAATTCTAAACTGTCAGTGTCAAAAATTATGTCCCTGTCGAACATTACAGCACTTGGCCACAGCAGGAGACTGAGCCCGGCAGCCTGAGGAACCAGGCCTTTCACTGACATGTTACAATTAACACCCATGGAGACAGCAGCTTACGCACATTCCATTGTGCGTAACTACTAGTTTTGAGTGTTGCCATGAAGTCATTTCCTAGAGTATAGTGCCTACCAGATAGAAGTCAGAATTTCACTGTCTTTATAAAGTGAAGTGCAGGGCATTTCCTGATGTATATAAAGATTCATGAGAATAAGAGGACAAATCAATTTGAAGGAAAATGCCATATGCAGAATGAAAATGATAATGAGTGAAATAAAGCAGCAGAGCATTAGATAAGGACTCCTGAAACAATGTCTCTAAGCTTCTTAACCTAAGATTCGCAGTGCCGGGAAGGTAATGTAGCTACGGACACTTGGTTATCTTCAGGCTTAGTAACCCCATTTGCCAGGTTTTCCCTGAGGTTTTCAGTTTTGAGTATTCTGTAGTATTGCCTCCAGGCATACAACCCAACTCATCAGTCTATGCCCACCAGTCTTTGCTGGAGTCTCCATTTCTTTCTACTGTGATGACCTGCTCCTCTCTGAGAATCTCAGACTTTTTCCTACTGAAGACATAGGTGTTACCTCTGCTAGCTGTCTTTTCAGCATTCACTCTGAATCCATTCTGACTTGGCTGGCTCTCAGGACCAATCCATTTTCATAACAGGTAAGATCCCTAGACCCCTGCCTAATATTCGGTTGTTCGGTTGAAATGAATGTTCAAAAAGAACATATAAAAATTACATTCTCAGGCTTCAAGACATGAACAAGCAGAACTGATATCCAGCCTCTCTAAACTGTTAAGTGAAAATTTATTTGACAGAGTCCCTCCCCCATCTATTCTTCAATTATTCATCCATCCATTCATCCATCTAATATTTATTGTGTGCTTACTCTGTGTAACCATTGTACTAGATGCTTCTGCTAAAGTCCTTCAATAAAAGAAACAGGAAGTTTCCCACTCAGCATTTACTCTAACCATGTCCTTTTCCAAACTCTTGGATATTTTTTGAGCTGTCCTCTTTTGTTTTTAGGTTGGATGGGTGGTCTGCAGCTTATATGAATGGATACCCTAGAGGGGAAAGAATAGGAGGGTTAGAGAGAAATTGCTAGCCAAATGGCTGGAATAAAAGCAAAGAGTTCAGTTCCTATACATGTATTACAAAATTGTTTATTGAATTCCTACCATGAGTAAAACAATATGGTAGACTTTTTGAGTGATATCATGAATAGATTTTTATACTTATTGAAGATTTTTGTATTTATTGAGCTTATTTTCTATAAGATAGTAAAAGATGGATGTAAGTACTTAAGGTACACTTTAGTGAACACAGAAGGAGCAGTGCAAAAGATTTGGTATTTAGAGGTGAGAATGAACATCCCTGATTGGAACTAATCAGGGAAGTATCCTTGAAGGATACTTAGGATTTGAAGGATAGATATGACTTCAACATGAAAAGAGAAAATTGCCCAGGCAGGAGGACCAGCAAGAACACGTATATAGAAGCAGGGAAATAAAACAGCAAGGTAGGGGATATTTAAGGGCAAATTTTGGAAAACTGTTGTGTTTGCTTTTTCTTTGTATTATTCTCAATTTTGTCCCTGTCTTGTTTTTGCTCTTCTCTTTCCTCTGTGCCCAGGGAGACTAAACCTGAAACTTCTCTTCAAAGCTCCAGTGGGAGGCACAAGCAGGAGATTGGCAAGAAGAAATAGAGCTTGGGGTATTTTTCCCAACTCCTTTTTTGTTTTGGTGTGATATCTGCACATCTTGTCCATCTCAGCTCCTGCCAGGCAGCTATTCTGTGGCTCCAGCTCTCAGTAGGCTCTGGAAGTACTATACCTTCCCTTTGTCCCTTCAGCCTTTGGGCTGCTAATAACTTCCCATTGTTACTATCTTGCTTCAACATCCATTGTTAGTTCCCTTGACGTTAACCACACATCTACAGATGTGTCCCTTCATTAAGCCACTTCACTGGAATAATCTGGAGGAATTCTGCTTTTTGCTGATACTTGGATATAACCATAAATACCAAGCTAAGGTTTGATACCTTTAGCACCTGTCTGCAGCATCCTAAATCCCGCCTACATCTTGACAGTGTTAATGGAATTTCCATTCTTAAAGTCAACCTGGAATCATGCTGGACTCTTCTTTTCCATCATCTTTCACCTAGAATGATTTGTTGGGTCTTGCAGATTCACTTTCATGATGCCTCTTTCATTTTTCTTCTTTTAGTTTCCATAGCCACTTAGCCACTAAGCCACTGCCTTAGCTCAAGTCTTCATTGCCCTTGATCTGTGACTATGCAGAAGCTTCCTAACTTCTTTGTTTCTAGTTTCTTCTCTCCAGACTGCCCATGTACCATCATTTAGACTAATAACTTTGCCTCTGTTGTTTCCATGGTCAAAAGTCTTCAATATCCTTAATAGGAAGCAAAATGTTTCAAATGTGTTAGACAATGTAGAGGAAACAAAAGAAATATTTCTCAGTTTCACATTCAGAGGCCCTTTTTGAATGGGTTCTCCCAATTTTTCCCAGATCATCTTTCAGTACTTTCCTTATTCTATTTAATGTCCTAATCACAGTCTTCGCGCCCCTCCAACATGCTGCTGCCTCAAGATCTTTCCTAAGGTAGTCCCCTTTCCCTTAATGATCTTTCACTCAACTATACCTGTCAAAATCCTATTCATTGTTAAAGATATTGTATATATGACAAATGTCTTAGTCCATTTGGGCTACTGAAACAAAAATATCATAGACTGGATGCTTTATAAGCAATAAGAATTTATTTCTCACAGTTCTGGGGAGGCTGATAACAGATTTTTTCATTTGATGAGGGACCACTTTCTGGTTCATTGATGGCCATTTTTCCACTATAACCTCACGTGACAGAAGGGCAAGTGATGTACCTGAGGTTCCTTTTATAAGGGCACTAATCCTATTCATGAAGTCTCCACCCTCATGATCTAATCACCTTCTACTACCATCACCTTAGTGGTTAGGATCTCAACAGATGAATTTTCAGGGGAAAGAAAATTTCAGTCCATACAAACGGAGTTCTTCAAGTTTGTTTTCAAAATTTACACTTAAACCATTTATCCCTTTCTTTGAACAGTGGTAGTGTTTTTTTCTGTATGTGTGTAATATACTTTGCAGGGTAGTTTTTAAGTACAAAAATAATGATAATTTAAAGACAATTCATTTTTTTCACCTCAAAGTAAGGGCTATCTTTCTCAGTTATTGAATTTTAGAGAATACCTAGAATAGTGTTATGCACAATCAGGTTTGCCATAAATGTTTGTTGGCTTGAATAGGCAATGTTTAGTCATTTAAGGTCTATGAGGAGGGAAGCACATAGCCAGGGAAGAAGGGAGAAGTGATAAAGGCTAACTAGGTGGCTATTGTTACAGCTGAGAGAGGAAAAAAAAAATTGGGCCTCAACCAGAATGGTGGCAGTGAGAATGAAAAGGATAGGATGGATATAAACTTCCATGCAAAGCATGAATTAAAAGGAGGAGAAAGGAATAGAAATAACACAGAGGAATGAGGCCTGGATGATTGGAAGAATGATTACTGTGAATAAAAGTAAAGAACTCAGAGGAGGGAGTGGTTTGGGCAAAGAGGTAGGGCCAGGCAGGAGATAAGGAGTTTAGTGTTTTCCATGCTGAGCCAAGGTATGAATGGAACCAAGAGGAAGGGCACAAGGTGGGTGGAAATCGGGCATTGTAGCCTCTGAGCACCACCAGATTAGAGGTGGTGTTTGAAACTGAAAGAATGAGAGAGACTTCCCCTCAAGATACCTTGTAGAGACAAGGAATGGGCCTCCCTGGTGGCTCAGATGGTAAACAATCCGCCTGCAATACAGGAGATCTGGGTTCAGTCTCTGGGTTGGGAAGATCCCCTGGAGAAGGAAATGACAACCCATTCCAATATTCTTGCCTGGAGAATTACATGGACAAGGAGCCTGGCGGGCTTCAGTCCATGGGGTTGCAACGAGTCAGACATGACTGAGCGACTAACGCTTCATTTCAGAGCTAAAGAAGAGAGTTGGGAAAGAGACCTTATGAATGCCCTTATGCACAGAACATTGTCACGTGGGGCTCTGTTTTTGTGACAAGATTTGCTGACATAGATAGCATCTAGCATTTAGCTGTTTCATTGTAGCTGCTGTGAGTTTTCTTTGTTTCACCTAGACCTTAACTTAGAGGACAGGAAATTACTTCCAAAGTCTTCAGAGCTTGCCTTTCAGAAAGCAACAGATAAAGTAGTTACTTTTTAACCAGAGAGCAAGAGAAAATGTACAAATACTAGAGATAATGAACTGAATTCTTCTGCATATCAGGGCTAAGTGTACTTTGAACTTGGAGTGGAGAGCAAGGAGAAATACATAATTAGGATGATAACTTGGATAAGAAATGGGAAAAATATGGGACTTTCACGGTGGTTCAGTGGCTAAGACTCCGTGCTCCCAATGCAGAGGGCCCACTAGGGAAATAGACCCCACACGCTGCAATTAAAGATTCTGCATGTCACACCAAAACCCAGCGCAGCTGAAAAAAAAGAGAGAGAAAGAAATGGGAATTCTTTGTTTAGATGGAGCCAACCCAGAAACTCTCAGCTTTTTTTGGAGAAAATTGAGAAAGCCTCCTAAACATACTGAAGAAACATTTATTAAACATTTATTATGCTCCAGACTCTGTGATCAGTTGTTTCACATTTCATTACTCTCCCAAGCCTTGTGAAATGGATATTCTCTTCATTTTCAGAAGAGTGCATCATGGGCAGTTTTTGGAGTATGAACCTGACTTACCTCTGTTGGCACTGTTGCCAGGACCATTGGATGCTGCCCTCACTGCTCCCACCAAATGGTAGGTTCCATGACACCAGAGTCCTCAATTGCTGGCTGAGTCCAAGGAGAGACATGTGATTGACTGAGCCTGGTCATGTGTCTGTGCCCTAGCTGACCAAGCTGGGCCTTGTGGCTTTGGTAGTTGCTTCCTCCAAAGGTCACACAGTGGGACCCCTTGTCCCCTGCCAGAGGTAAAAGAGGATCAGATGCTGAGAAGCCTCTAAATAATCAATAAGAATCTACTACAGTGAAGAAAGTGGAGTTTGTATGTCCAAGGACACTGGTAAGCACTGGAGTTGAACTCAAACCTGGTTCTTGTGAGTCTGATTAATTTTTGCATTGCACTATAGCTGTTTTGCTGCAACTGTTTGAAAGGGATCATAGAGTTAGTTTCCCTCCTGTTTACAAAACTCCTTACAATTAACAAACATTTCCCCCCATTGGTGCTTATTATATACCAGACATGGTGCTAGGTGCTTGGCATACATTGTTTACTCTTTATGACATCCTTTGGAGATAGGTATTACTGGAATTACTTAGTATCTCTATTTTACAGATTAAGAAAAGTGAGAGAGAGGTTATGTGAATTGGTCTAAGATTGTCTGTAAATTAGGGGTGCTGTCTATCAGATTACAGAGTTAATTACAAAGTGAACATCATTTTGTCATTAGAGGATGAGGCTGGGTGAGGGTTTGCATCTCATTTATCTTTGATTTTTCTCCTACTTCCAGCTCCTTAATTCAGTGGCTGGTACATAGCAAACTCTCCATCAATGACTATTGAATGAATGAGCAGGTATGGCAGAGCTAAGTGGAGGGAGTAGGGACAAACACTTTAAAGAGTGATAGAGGATTAACAGGGCTTCCCAGGTTGCACTAGCAGTAAAGAGCCCATCTGCCAATGCAGGAAACACTGCCTGGGTCAGGAAGATCCCCTGGAGGAGGGCATGGCAACCCTCTCCAGTATTCTTGCCTGGGAAATCCCATGGACAGAGAAGCCTGGTGGGCTACAGTCCATGGGCTCACAAAGAGTCAGACATGACTGAAGTGACTTAGGACACAGTGCACAGGGGATTAACAGTGATGACTTTGGGACTAGAGGTGAGAAGAAATCTTGCAATAAGGTAGAATTATCTCACTAAACTAAAAAAAAAAAAGAAGACAAACACATTAATAGTTGAGGTGCATTTATCTCTTCAGTATCCTGATTTCAATTCCTTTGGATACATACAAGTGAGATTACTGGGTAACATGATAATTCTATTTTCAGTTTTTTGAGGGGAAACATTTGGAGGTGATGGATCGATAGGTTGATGGCATAGACTGTGGTGATGGATGTATACCTATCTCCAGATTCACCAAGTTGTATAGTAATTATGTACAACTTTTCATTTGTCAAAAAATAAAGTAAGGAAAAAAGAGTTAGGATACTTTGAGAAAGCTTACACTGTGGGGGTTCCACCCAGGAATATCAGAGCCTTAGGTCTAGACATCTAGGAGGTGTAATTCACTCTCTGAGGTTCTCCTGCAGGGTCAAAATGCAGCTACTCTCTGAAGGACTTGACTAAAATCACCCCCTTGCTTGTCTTCCTCGTCATTATCTGTCATGCTTCACTCCTTCCCTTCCTGGCTTTGCTGGAGAGCAAGTTCTTCATTAAATCAGTTGTGCCCAAATCATCAACTCAGGGATCTGCTTCTGGGTAACCCAAACTAAGCCCAGGGCCTATTCTAGGACAGTATGCCTAGGCCCTGGTGAACGAGCATTCAACACATATTAAATGAGTGAATCCTGGAACTGACTTCCCTTGAGCCAGATAATCATAGGATTGCTACTGTTAAGTCGCTTCAGTTGTGTCCGACTCTGTGCGACCCCATAGATGGCAGCCCACCAGGCTCCCCCGTCCCTGGGATTCTCCAGGCAAGAACACTGGAGTGGGTTGCCATTTCCTTCTCCAATGCATGAAAATGAAAAGTGAAAGTGAAGTCGCTCAGTTGTGTCCGACTCTTAGAGACCCCATGGACTGCAGCCCACCAGGCTCCTCTGTCCATGGGATTTTCCGGGCAAGAGTACTGGAGTGGGGTGCCATTGCCTTCTAATCATAAGATTTTAAAGTCTTAAAAGTTCTCCGTTCCTTATGTCCTTTCTCTCTTTTCCTTGGATGAGGCCTGCCTTACTCCTCACCTCTTTTTTAGTGGTTTTCCAGTCCCCTCAGTGTTCTTGCCTGGAGAATCCCAGGGATGGGGGAGCCTGGTGGGCTGCCGTCTATGGGGCTGCACAGAGTCGGACACGACTGAAGCAACTTAGCCGCAGCAGCATCAGCTAGTCTACCTGCTCCATTGCTCCATGAATTCTACACTAATTCTGAAGTTCAGAGCATCTGTCATTCATTGTCTTAAATTCCTCCAGTAATTTCCCCTAACTTGTAAGGTCAAGGAAAACATTCCTTGCTAATCTGTCACTTGCTAGGGGCAACCTCTATCCCACCTCTCCCTGCTCCCTTACTTCAGGCATGCCTTTTGCTCCAGGGCCTCTGAACTACTTGTAGTTTCTGGAGCCTGCCAATCTTGATCTTAGACTCTTGCATCTCTAGTTGCCCATCTATTGCTTCTTTATTTTCTTGAGATGCCCTCCTTTGGGTTCTTACTTGGATGGCTCCTTTGAAAGGATATTTCTTGAGGTCAGTATTTTAGATTTGTCCTGACACCAGGAGAGATCTTCTTAGCTATCTCTTCTCTATTTCTCTTCAAACCAGTTGGCCTACAATTTAACCTACATCTCTAGTAAATCTACTAATCTCCTCCCAATTGTCTTTCAGTCACAACTCCCGCTGCTATCGAGAGTGCCCTTAGGCTTGAACTTCTCTACTCTTCTGTTCCAGATGAAATCAGTTCCTTCAGTGGAATTTGGAACTCTCTGGTCTGTGGCCTTTCCCCCGAGGCAAAATCTCTTAGGACTCTGGTGCTGTGGTTAGGGTTAATGGCTTCCTTGTCTCTGAATGATAACCCTTGGCTTTGGGAACTGCATGCTTGGTGGATGGAGGGATGAAAGCAGTCCTGTCTCCTAGGCTTGTGTCTCTCGGTATGAAAACTCTGCCCCCAGATCTGGATTAGAGACAATTAAAAACCCAGTATTCTCAGTGGCAGTGAGCCCAAGATAATACCTCTGTCCCATGAGTGGGGCCCAGGAAGAAGGGAGCCCCCACCTCTGCCTCATTTACCTAGAAATTAGTCTCAGCAATAGGAGTTCTGTGTTCTTGAATGTACCAGTCTGGAGCAATTTCTGTCTTATTTAATTGGGAGATAGAAGGGAAGGCACAGATTTTCATTCATATACCACAGACTCTTAATATTTCTTTACCAAGTTTTAGTGGATTTTCTTGAATAAGTGTTTCTTCATTTGCTGTATGTTCATAGAACCGTTTCCAGAGTTAGTAAATGGTTGCTTTAAAAATAATTTTCACCAGTTTACCTGGGGAGTGGGTCCATAGAGTTAATTGTGCTCTCATGAAATAAGTTGAATTCCTCCAATAATTTCATTCCTGAACATAGATTATTATTTTTTCCACAATCAGATTCTGGCTATATAAATTTCTGCAATCATCTACTTTAATGGTGTCCTCTAATTAAGCACTTAGAGAAAAATGTTAAATCAAACACCTTTATTGATTAGTACTATCTGTACTTTAAAAAATGAAAAAGATTCAAATGGTTCTAAAGCACATTTCAAGATTATGAACAATTTTAGAATTTTTAGTTGCAAATATAGTATAATGGACTTTCTGATTATTTATAAAGCCATACTAAAATCTACATTTGCTCTCTGCCTTCCAACTTTGAGCCCATGTTTGAAATTCCCACTTTCCCCCTCTGTCACAATGGTGATGGTCCAGATTCTCCTTGGAACTTGGTTGCTATGGCTATCATGGCTATGAGCATTGGCTGCTGAGATGTTTGCTCTGTCATCCACAGGTTGGTGCAACCTGTGGGCACACATTGTGCTGTGTAATCTGAACTAAACAGAATTGGGTTTTGCTCTGAGCTTTTGTCAATCATGGGGTAGCAGGTGAACAGAAAAACTGCTTTCACTGCTCAAGGACTAAGTCCTATTCTCTACTCCAGAGTTTCTAACATTAGCTTCAAGAGTTTAGTTTCAAGAGAGCTATTTCATGGGTGACTGCTTTAGTTGTCATACACATGAGTGCCTCCACATAGGCAAAGTTATTTGGCAGCAGTAAACCTCTTCACAAATAAAGAACAATTGTATTCATGTCAATTCCTAATTCTGTACTAATTTAGCCTATGAAAAACACTGCAGAAATGAAATTCACATATGACCCCCCCAAAGAAAGTTAATTATTAACTTTCCCTTGCTCCTTCATTAAATCTTCTTTCTTTGGCCTACAAACTTGGATGAACAAGAGATGTTATTTTGCATTCTTTAATTTTTCCAAAATCAGTTGAAATCTGACTCTTATTTTCTATTCTGTCTGGACTATGAAAAATACTATCTCAGATATGACCAGGTCCTTTTCTCTCCCTCCCTCGGGCTGTGTTGAAGCCTGGCTTTTATATCACACGATAAACCTGCCTCATGTTTAAGCCCAGGCTGCTTCCAGGTCATCAGCCACTGGGGGTCTTTGCTGGGTCTTCCAGTGGCTATCCTGGTAGCTCAGTTGGTAAAGAATCTGCCTGCAATGCAGGAGACCATGGTTCGATTCCTGGGTCAGGAAGATCCCCTGGAGAAGGGATAGGCTACCCACTCCAGTATTCTTGGGCTTCCCTTGTGTGGCTCAGCTGATAAAGAATCTGCATACAATGCGGGAGACCTGGGTTCAATCCCTGCATTGGGAAGATCCCCTGAAGAAGGGAAAGGCTACCCATTCCAGTATTCTGGCCTGGAGAATTCCATGGACTGTCGCATGGGCTCGCAAAGAGTTGGACGCAACTGAGCTACTTTCACTTTCACTTTTCCAGTGCTATGGTGTATCTGTGTGTGCTTCCCCAGCCTCCTAGAGGCTCCCCAGCTTCTCCTTATTGAGATCCTCCCCAAGTCAGGGGTCAGAGTTCCATCTCAGACTCAGAGATGTCTTTTCCTTCTCTGATTTAACTGCTTTCACTCTTAGAACCTGAACCCCAACACAAGAGGAAGGGCTTTCCCTTTCTCCTCCTTTTGACGGCTTAATTGCCTCAATAATATAAAGGCTGTGAAAACAAAAACCAAAAATTGTGTATAATTCCTACCCTGCTTTCTGCCATGTAACAGCCCTCCCTTCTCTTGCCTGCACAATCTCCCCATCCCCCAGGCAAAAGAATACTAAGGCTTTTCTCCTTTCTTTGGGGAAGGGAAACATTCACTGAAAACTTACCCATAAATATTCCTTCCATGGTTACTAATAGACTATATGCACTGCTTTCTCCTCTCTGCTTGCCTACTCTCTAGGGGAGTTTCTTAATGGGATGGTTATAGGAAGAGAGAAAGAAGTAAAGAAAATAATATAGTGCTAAGTGAATGATGGGTTTCTGATTTAGTAATCGATAGCAAACTATATGTGCAATGATATTAGGTGTGAATAACATTTGGTAATACTCAAGATGGCATCACTGACTCAATGGAGTTGAGTTTGAGTAAACTCCAAGAGATAGTGAAGGACAAGGAAGCCTGGTGTGCTGCAGTCTATGGGGTCTCAGAATTGGACACAACTGAGAGACTGAATTATCGGGGGCTCCAAGATCACTGCAGATGGTGACTGCAGTAATGAAATTAAAAGATGCTTACTCCTTGAAAGAAAAGTTATGACCAATCTAGACAGCATATTAAAAGGCATAGACATTACTTTGCCAACAAAGGTCCATCTAGTCAAAGATATGGTTTTTCCAGTAGTCATGTACGGATGTGAGAGTTGGGCTATAAAGAAAGCTGAGCACCGAAGAACTGATGCTTTTGAACTGTGGTGGTGGAGAAGAATCTTGAGAGTTCCTTGGATTTGGAGGAGATCAAACCAGTCCATCCTAAAGGAAATCAGTCCTGAATATTCATTGGAAGGACTGATGCTGAAGCTGAAACTCCAATACTTTGGCCATGTGATGTGAAGAACTGACTCTTTGAAAAGACCTTGATGCTGGGAAAGATTGAAGGTGGGAGGAGAAGGGGATAACAGAGGATGAGATGGTTGGATGGCATCACTGACTCAATGGACATGAGTTTGAGTGAACTCCGGGAGCTGGTGATGGACAGGGTGGCCTGGTGTGCTACAGTCCGTGGGATTGCAAAGATTCGGACACAACTGAGCGACTGAACTGAATTGAACTGAACGACTGAAAAACAACAACAAGATGTCCTTTTCTCCCTCTCCTTACAACTTTGGGGGCCACAGTGACCCTCCTATTTCCCTTCGTATGTTTAGTTTTTGCCGTGAAATACCCAATATACTTCCACTAGCTGACTGAGTCCTGTGATTCTACCATTAGAGCCATACATCTTTTAAGTAGAAATAGCCTGAAAGGATTGTTAGCAGTTTCCTAGAGCTGCTATACTAAAGTACCACAAATTCAACAACAGAAATTTATCTCTTGCAGTTTTGGAGACTAGAATTCTGTGATCAAAGTGCCTGCAGGGCCATGCTCCCTCTCATGGCTGTGTAGGAAACTCTCTACTCCTTTTTCCTAGTTTCTGGTGGTTGTCCACCATCTTGGCATCCCTTGGCTTGTAGCTGCATCACTCTAATCTCTGCCTCTTTCTTCCCTGTCTACCTCTCTCCAAATCACTCTGCTTATGAAGGTATGAGTAATTCGATTTAGGGTCCTACTCTAGTCCCATATGACCTCATCTTAACTGGATTACATCTGCAAGGCCTTACTTTTAAATAAGGTTATAATCACAGCTACTGAGGGTTAGGACTCAAACATATCTTTTTGGGGTGGGGTGTAGCTGAACCTTGACAAGGGTTTGCACTAAATTATTCCCAGACACGTAAATATTATGCTGACTGGAAAAAATGCACAATCTAAAAGTTGAGAGTTGTGCTGTATTGGGTGGACTTTCTGAGGACTCAAGATCAGGAGGAAGCCTCTCAAATAGCTCTGAGGGACTGCTCTGAAAAGGTAAGGGAAGAGCCAGGATATATAGAAATTTTTATAACAAAAACCAGATATTCAGAGCATCAAAAGATTACTGTTAATTAAAGAAAACCAGAAGTCCCAAATTAATGAATTTAGCACTTTTCTTTGTATGGGAAGATTAAGGGTCTGGGCTGATTGAAATCATTCCTTTGATATGCACCTCAGCTATCAAGGGCCAGTATCTGATTCTTTTAGAACTGACACCCAAAAAAGATGTCCTTTTCATTATAGGGGACTGGAATGCAAAAGTAGGAAGTCAAGAAACACCTGGGGTAACAGGCAAACTTGGCCCTGGAATACAGAATGAAGGAGGGCAAAGGCTAATAGAGTTTTGCCAAGAGAACGCACTGGTCATAGCAAACACCTTCTTCCAACAACACAAGAGAAGACTCTACACATGGACATCACCAGATGCTCAACACCGAAATCAGATTGATTATATTCTTTGCAGCCAAAGATGGAGAAGCTCTATACAGTCAGCAAAAACAAGACCAGGAGCTGACAGTGGCTCAGATCATAAACTCTTTATTGCCAAATTCAGACGTAAATTGAAGAAAGTAGGGAAATCATTAGACCATTTGGGTATGACCTAAATCAAATCCCTTATGATTATACAGTGGAAGTGAGAAATAGATTTAAGGGACTAGATCTGATAGATAGAGTGCCTGATGAACTATGGAATGAGGTTCGTGACATTGTACAGGAGACAGGGATCAAGACCATCTCCATGGAAAAGAAATGCAAAAAAGCAAAATGACTGTCTGGGGAAGCTTTACAAATAGCTGTGAAAAGAAGAGAAGCCAAAAGCAAAGGAGAAAAGGAAAGCTATAAGCATCTGAATGCAGAGTTCCAAAGAGTAGCAAGAAGAGATAAGAAAGGCTTGTTCAGCAATCAATGCAAAGAAATAGAGGAAAAGAACAGAATGGGAAAGACTAGAGATCTCTTCAAGAATATTAGAGATACCAAGGGAACATTTCATGCAAAGATGGGCTCGATAAAGGACAAAAATGGTATGGACCTAATAGAAGCAGAAGATATTAAGAAGACGTGGCAAGAATACACAGAAGAACTGTACAAAAAAGATCTTCATGACCAAGATAATCATGATGGTGTGATCACTTACCTAGAGCCAGACATCCTGAATGCGAAGTCAAGTGGGCCTTAGGAAGCATCACTATGAACAAAGCTAGTGGAGGTGATGGAATTCCAGTGGAGCTATTTCAAATCCTGAAATGATGCTGTGAAAGTGCTGCTCTCAATATGCCAGCAAATTTGGAAAACTCAGCAGTGGCCACAGCACTGGAAAAGGTCAGTTTTCATTCCAATCCCAAAGAAAGGCAATGCCAAACAATGCTCAAACTACTGCACAATTGCACTCATCTCACACACTAGTAAAGTAATGCTCAAAATTCTGGAAGCCAGGCTTCAGCAATATGTGAACCGTGAACTTCCAGATGTTCAAGCTGGTTTTAGAAAAGGCAGAGGAACCAGAGATCAAATTGCCAACATCTGCAGGATCATGGAAAAAGCAAGAGAGTCCCAGAAAAACATCTATTTCTGCTTTATTGACTATGCCAAAGCCTTTGACTGTGTGGATCACAATAAACTGTGGAAAGTTCTGAAAAAGATGGGAATACCAGACCACCTGACCTGCCTCTTGAGAAACCTATATGCAGGTCAGGAAACAACAGTTAGAACTGGACATGGAACAACAGACTGGTTCCAAATTGGGAAAGGAGTACATCAAGGCTGTGTATTGTCACCCTGCTTATTTAACTTATATGCAGAATACATCATGAGAAATGCTGGGCTTGAAGAAGCACAAACTGGAATCAAGGTTGCTGGGAGAAATATCAATAACCTCAGATATGCAGATGACACCACCCTTATGGCAGAAAGTGAAGAGGAACTAAAAAGCCTCTTGATGAAAGTGAAGGAGGAGAGTAAAAATGTTGGCTTAAAGTTCAACATTCAGAAAACTAAGATCGTGGCATCCGGTCCCATCACCTCATGGAAAATAGACGGGGAAACAGTGGAAACAGTGTCAGAGTTTATTTTGGGGGGCTCCAAAATCACTGCAGATGATGATTGCAGGCATGAAATTAAAAAACACTTACTCCTTGGAAGGAAAGTTATGATCAACCTGGATAGCATTATATTCAAAAGCAGAGACATTACTTTGCCAACAAAGGTCCGTCTAGTCAAGGCTATGTTTTTTTCCAGTAGTCATTTATGGATGTGAGAGTTGGACTGTGAAGAAAGCTGAGGGCTGAAGAATTGATGCTTTTGAACTGTGGTGTTGGAGAAGACTCTTGGACTGCAAAGAGATCCAACTAGTCCATTCTAAAGGAGATCAGTCCTGGGTGTTCTTTGGAAGGAATGATGCTAAAGCTGAAACTCTAGTACTTTGGCCACCTCATGCGAAGAGTTGACTCATTGGAAAAGACTGATGCTGGGAGGGATTGGGGGCAGGAGGAGAAGGGGATGACAGAGGATGAGATGGCTGGATGGCATCACCGACTTGATGGATATGAGTTTGAGTGAACTCTGGGAGTTGGTGATGGACAGGGAGGCCTGGCGTGCTGCAATTCATGGGGTCGCAAAGAGTTGGACAGGACTGAAGAACTGAACTGAACTGATCTGATTCTTTCCCATCTCGAATCCCCTCAGGGTGCACCATTTTGGTGGTGGGGTCGGCTACAGTGGCCAGGGGCTTGATGGTCTGGCATCCTTTGTTTGCTTATATGGAGGCAGCATTTTTCATTCACAGTTAGTTTGAAGGAAATATTTTTAGCAGGCTTTCTTTGAAAAGGAATTTTCCTAATTTCTTTGAAAAGGAATTTTCCTAATCTCTCGACCTTGGTGGTGGTGGATGGGGCAGAGATGAAGGAGCCTGGGGGTATGGTGCTCACTGCACATTAATGCTGAGGAGTGGGTCTGCCCTGGTCTTGTGATTTCTCTGCCACTTTAATCATAACAAGCAAGAGGAGGCTGAGAAGACAAGGGAGCTGTAACTGGACAAAGAAACAGGAATTAAGTGACTTTGTTGGAATTCTAGATGCTTCCAAAGGTAAAGAAATCTTGGTATGATCCATGATTTGAGAAAAGTGTTCCTCTCTAATTTGAATAGTTTTGAGAAGTGACCAAAATCTCACATTTATAAGTTTTAAAGTTTTGCCTTATCTCTTCTTCATCTTTGGTTGTTTCATAATTGAACTATGAAACAGTTGACTTTTGGTTTCCTGTAATGGGATTTGTTTTATAATCCTAAGAAACCATTGGGTTGTTACTCCTTTTCTAATGTATCTATCTTAATTATTTAAAGATTAGAAAAGCTATCAATGTCAAAGATAAAACTAAGTGTGAGGCACAATTAACACAGACTATTTATTCATGAACTTTCAGCAAGGGAAGCCTTCTATAGGTCACTTTGGTTTCAGCAGGAGTTCAAAGGTGTAGAAAGAATTTGTTTTACAGTGTAAAGTTAGGAAATATGGAGATGGTTTCCACTTGGCAAGCATTCTACCAAAGTGGGATTTTTGGAAGCAGGGGAGACTTTCTAATTGTCTTTATACATACCTAGCAGTCCCTAGTTGGTTGCCAGGGGGAAAACTAGCAATTTGAGGACATCTCAAAAGAAGGATTGTTTAGTATTGGGTGGAGGGTTTTATGTGGCTGGCCATTTCCTGGAACAAGTGGAGGCCAATACGATGCTTTCCTTACAGTCAAATTGTCATTGTGGCCCTTACTGGGGGAGGGGGATCTTCCATGGCAGACAGTTTCCCAAAAGCTGTGAGAGCTTTAGATAATACAGTCCATAGTAATGGGATGTAAAGGATAAGACAGACTGCTAACCACCAGCTTGGAACAAAGCTGAATTTATTTGCTTGCATGGCAACACTCAAATACTAGCTCAGCAAGACTCTCAGCAGAAGTAAATGTCTAGATATAGATATGAAAAAGAAGAAAGTGAAGCAGAATCCAGCCTCTGTACTCGGACACCAAATTAATTCTCAGGGACAGAGTTTTAGGTGAAGTAGAAAAGAATAGCTTTATTGCTTTGCCAGGCAAAGGGGGCCACAGTGGACTACTGCCCTCAAACCTGTGTGTCCCCACCTGGAGGGGGTACTGAGAAGTTTCATAGTAATGGTTCAATGAGGGCGTGATCTGCTTGTGGACATTCTTTTGATTGGTTGGTGGTGGTGAGGTAAGTGGGAGTCGACATCATCAACCTTCTGGTTCCAACTGGTCTGAGTCTATGTGCTTGTGGGCAGCATACCTTTCATTTCTCCCATCCGCTAGGGGTTTCAGTATCTGCAAGACAGCCCAAAGATATTTTTAGGTTTATCACTTGAGAGGGAAGCTGGACCCTTCCCCAAGGCTGGACTATTATGTCTTTTGACTCTTCCTCTCTTATCCCTGCATCCCCTCACTTCCGTAATTGACATCTGCTTGAACCTGTCCCATTGGAACTCACAGAGAAGGCAATGGCACCCCACTCCAGTACCCTTGCATGGAAAATCCCATGGATGGAGGAGCCTGGTAGGCTGCGGTCCGTGGGGTCGCTAAGAGTCGGACATGCCTGAGTGACTTCACTTTCACTTTTCACTTTCATGCATTAGAGAAGGAAATGGCAACCCACTCCAGTGTTCTTGCCTGGAGAATCCCAGGGGTGGGGGAACCTGGTGGGCTGCCGTCTATGGGGTCGCACAGAGTCGGACACGACTGCAGCGACTTAGCAGCAGCAGCAGCATTGGAACTCAGGGAAGATCATGGAGGCTGAATGAAGCCTATTTCCTGTAATCAAGAAATGGGGGTTAGAGAAAGGCTTTTGTGCCTGGGAGCCCCATAGGGTCTTGCTTGGTATCAGTTCAGTTCAGTTTAGCTCAGTCGCTCAGTTGTGTCCGATTCTTTGTGACCCCATGGACTGCAGCACGCCAGGCCTCCCTGTCCATCATCAACTCCTGGAGCTTACTCAAATTCATGTCCATTGAGTTGGTGATGCCATTCAACCATCTCATCCTGTCATCCCCTTCTCCTCCCAACTTCAATCTTTCCCAGCATCAGCATCTTTTCAAATGAGTCAGTTCTTTGCATCATGTGGCCAAAGTATTGGAGTTTCAGCTTCAGCATCAGTCCTTCCAATGAACACCCAGGACTGATTTCCTTTAGGATGAACTGGTTGGATCTCCTTGCTGTCCAAGGGACTCTCAAGAGTCTTCTCCAACACCACAGTTCAAAAGCATCAATTCTTCGGCACTCAGCTTTCTTTATAGTCCAACTCTCACATCCATACATGACTCCTGGAAAAGCCATAGCTTTGACTAGATGGACCTTTGTTGGCAAAGTAATGTCTCTACCTTTTAATACTCTGTCTAGGTTGGTCATAAGTTTCCTTCCAAGGAGCAAGCGTCTTTCAATTTCATGGCTGCAGTCACCATCTGCATTGATTTTGGAGCTCAAAAAAATAAAGTCATACTGTTTCCCCATCTATTTGTCATGAAGTGATGGGACTGGATGCCACGATCTTAGTTTTCTGAATGCTGAGTTTTAAGTAAACTTTTTCACTCTCTTCTTTCACTTTCATCAAGAGGCTCTTTAGTTCTTCATTCTCTGCTATAAATGTAGTGTCATCTGCATATCTGAGGTTACTGATATTTCTCCTGGCAATCTTGATTCCAGCTTGTGCTCCATCCAGTCCAGAATTTCTCATGATGTAATCACCATATAAGTTAAATAAGCAGGGTGACAATATACAGCCTTGATGTACTCCTTTCTCAATTTGGAACCAGTCTGTTGTTCCATATCCAGTTCTTACTGTTGCTTCCTGACCTCCATACAGATTTCTCAGGAGGCAGATCAGGGGGTCTGGTATTCCCATCTCTTGAAGAATTTTCTATGGTTTGTTGTGATCCACACAGTCCAAGGCTTTGGCATGGTCAGTAAAGCAGAAGTAGATGTTTTTCTGGAACTCTCTTGCTTTTTCTATGATCCAGCGGATGTTGGCAATTTGATCTATGGTTCCTCTGCCTTTTCTAAAACCAGCTTGAATATCTGGAAGTTCACGGTTCACTACTGTTGAAGCCTGGCTTGGAGAATTTTGAGCATTACTTTGCTAGCGTGTGAGATGAGTGCAATTGTGCGGTAGTTTGAGCATTGTTTGGCACTGCCTTTCTTTGGGATTGGAATGAAAATGGACCTTTTCCAGTCCTGTGACCACTACTGAGTATTTCGAATTTGCTGGCATATTGAGTGCAGAACTTTCATGGCATCATCTTTTAGAATTTGAAATACCTCAACTGGAATTCCATCACCTCCACTAGCTTTGCTCATAGTGATGCTTCCTAAGGCCCACTTGACTTCGCATTCAGGATGTCTGGCTCTAGGTAAGTGATCACACCATCATGATTATCTTGGTCATGAAGATCTTTTTTGTAGAGTTCTTGTGTGTATTCTTGCCACCTCTTCTTAATATCTTCTGCTTCTGTTAAGTCCATACCATTTCCGTCCTTTATTGTGCCCATCTTTGCATGAAATGTTCCCTCGGTATCTCTAATTTTCTTGAAGAGATCTCTAGTCTTTCCCATTCTATTGTTTTCCTCTATTTCTTTTCATTGGTTACTGAGGAAGGCTTTCTTATCTCTCCTTGCTATTCAAAATTATATCAAATGTACAAATGAAGCAAGCTTCTGAGTTCAGGTCTGTGGTTGTCTCATAAAGAAGTTTGTAAATACTTCTATGTGAGTGGCCACATTTATGTTTTTCATTACCAAGGGCTGGAAAACCTAGTTTCCAAAAAATCCAAGAGGGAATGTGTTACATTCCAGGGTGGTTACATGCATTCAGTGGAATGCTCACATGCACATGCAGGAAACTCAACTAGTTTGTTCTTTAACGAGGAAAACTTATATCAACACTAAAAAAATTGAAGCCAAGAAAGCATCAGTAATCTTCCAACCCTACCCTCTCATACAATGTTTTATTATGGGGTATGGCTTTTATTTTTTTGTCCAATAAACACATATTTAATAGCTGTAAACATACTGTACATACTATTTTATATTTTGCTTTCTGACTTGAGAATACCCTAAAATAGTTTTCCACATTACCATCTGGTCTTTATTATAAGAATTTCAATGACTATAAATTACTTAAATGGATGTAATATTAGTATTTAGTCACATCTCCCATTTTTGAGCATTTAATTGTTTCTAATTACCTGTGTTTATCTTTGTAGGGCAACAGTGAATATCTTTTTAATTCAGGAGTTTTTTCTTCTCTTGAATTATTTCTTTAAGATTATTTCTTCCAACGTGAGCATCTACATCAAAGTGAAGGAACATTTTCTGACTTAATATGAGGGGCCACGTTTCCTCCAATTTCCAGTGGGTGTTCCCTTTACCCCCACCCCACCCTAGAGCAGTAGATGTATGCTAGGTTTACTCCAACTTTGCCAGCATACATTGTTCTTGCTATCAAAAAAGTCTTTTAACAGCATAAAACAATACCTCAAAATTATTTTAAATTGTATCTCTTTATTTGGGAGGATAAACATTTTCCCATATCTTTATTTTCTAATGTTCATTACCTTTTTTTGGTCCTTTGCTCATTTAAACAAAGATAACACACTGCCCTCTTCTTAACGTATCCCCATGAAGAGACCCAGAGGGATGGAATAGGGAGGGAGGTGGGAGGGGGGTTCAGGATGGGGAACACATGTACACCCATGGCTGATTCATGTCAATATATGGCAAAAACCACTACAATATTGTAAAGTAATTATCTTCCAATTAAAATAAAGAAATTAAAAAAAATAAAAAAGGAAGCAATAAAAAAAGAACGCAATTTTTTTTTTGTTCTTTACCTTCTACATGGGGTGGTTGCTTACAGCCAAAACGGTCTTTATTTTAAAAACCTTCCTTTTGCATTTCAGTCTCTGTAATATAAATAAGAGTTCTTCGGCATACTTGTCCTTGATGAAAAGACAGATTTCTGCTATCAAAAGAGCCTTCCAAGAATAATGCAAATGTCATTAGCTTCTGATTTCTTTTCCTTAGCCAAATTAAATGACAGATTTTAACATCTATGATCTATTTAGTCAAGATATGTGCTCTCTAGGAATGACTTATACAAAAGAGTTCCTCCTGAATTTTCTTTGATTTGCTACCAACTGCAACCAGTTGATCCTTTTGTATCATGGTCCTTTGTACCTCTCTACCCAATGCCCCTTCCCTACCCTGATGTTGCAACCACCAATTTTTTTTCTACATTAGAAGGGACATATCAGTGATTAATCACAAGTGCTTTTAAATGTTTTCACTTTTCCATTGACTCTTTGTTTTAGTGCAGATTGATTATCTAGTATTTCCACTGCAGGAATGAATGTGAACAGTCTTGTACATTTACCATATTTTGTGATTTCATATAAATACCAGTATTCTAACAATCATAGGGCTTGCACCAAAGTCAATACATAATTTTACAGTCAGACAATTTTTTCTGTAAAGGGCCAGATAATAAATATTTTTGTCTCTGCTAGCCACATAAAATCTCTTTCTTCACCATTGCCATTATTGTTGTCATCATCATCAACAATCCTTTAAAAATGTAAAAAATCATTCTTAGGTCTGGGCCTTACAAAAACTGGATATAGTTGGAGTTTGGATTTGGCATGTGATCTGTATTGGCCAGCCTTGAACTAGAAGACTTCAGAAAAAATGAAGATTATTATTAAAAAATTATTATTTTTATTTGTGAGTGAAATGATGCATGAATAGGATTATTTAGCTAGTTGTTTTTTTCTTTCTTTTTTTTTTTTTTACCATGTAATTATTTTTAATGTCCAGAGTTTGTAATTCCAGGGCCAGAGCTGTCTCCTGGACTCACACTTATAAGCTCTCAATTGGCCTGTGAGGCCACTAGGGGTACTTCTTCTTGTCTAATTTGGTTTCTGGGAAGACTTCATTCAAGT
>NW_024070207.1:92491510-92723376 GCF_014754425.2 Oryx dammah | reverse complement strand
GTCAATGGTTTTTAGAGCAAGTTTCCGTCCAGCCATCTTGAGATCCTTCACCAACCCCGGGCCTGTTTTTTTCTTTTTTAACAGTAACAAAAAGCAGATTCATGGCAGTGAGGATGGGACTCCTATGGTTAATATTTATCTTAACATAGCTGTCTTTGAGTAGTTCTTAGTATTTTCTTAAAAAAATAAGAAGTGTCCAGATAACACTTGGCACTTGGATTTATTTTCTTTATATCTTCAGGAAGGTCTTGTGATAAGTACCAGAATGAATACATTTCCCGATGGTGCTTTCAGAAAACTAGTCATGATTATTGTATTTAGAACTTAATTAAAACATGAGCACCAAAAGGTGCTTCATAACAATATACTTTTTTCCTTCTTAGATTTGTATCCCCAGAGTGCTAATCAGTTGTGCTTTACATTGGGCAAAAGGACTTATTGAGCAAGTATTCAGGTGAATATCAGTTATGGGACTGGAATTTTACCTTATAATACATTTCTCAATAGATCACATATGGAACATCTCCAATAATTTTTCTTACATAATACTTTATTTGAATTTTTCTTATATAATACTTCATTTGAATTTTAAAGGTAACTTCTTATCTAGCAGCTCCACTCTGAATACACAGGTAGGATCCTGGAAATTGGCAACAGCAACAACAAAAAAGATTATTATGCAGTCTATTAGTCTGCTTAGGCTTCCATAACAGAATATCACAGATTGGGTAGCTTAAACTAGAGAGGTTTATTTTGGAGACTGGAAGTTCAAGATCAAGGTGGTTTCTGGTGAGGCCTCTCTTCCTGGCTTACAGATGGCCATCTTCTTCCTGTATGTTTACATAGCTTTTGCTCTGCATGCAGAGGGAGCTCACATGTCTCTTTCTCTTATAAGGTCACAGCCCTTTTGGATTAGGGCTCTACCCTAAGACCTCACCTAACCTTCATTATCTCTTTATAGGCCCTATCTCCAAATACAGTCACACTGGGGTTTGGGCTTCAACATACAAATTTGGGGGAATGGGACACTAATTCAGTCCACAATACAGGCAAAACATATAACAGAGTCCGTTGGTTTACTTCATTCTGTAATCAATTCTAAGAAATATTCATTTTATTTCTGATGCTGAAAACTTGAGCTCTGTTCAGTATTGTTGAATTGAATCTCAAAGACAGAGTTTTGGGTAAAGTAGAAAAGAATATCTTTATTGCTTTGCCAGGTAAAATTGGACACAGTGGACTCATGCCCTGAGAAACTGTGTCTAAAGCTGGGGAGCTTTGGTGAGGAGTTTTCTAGCAATGGTTCAAAGATATGGTGACGTATATTGCTTGAGCAGGAACCAGAACCCTGCTTTAGTGGCTGCACTATTGTTTATTGATTGCTCCTCCTTCGTTTCTGCATTCCTTCCTTTCCTTGATTAGCAACTGTTAGCCCTTTGGAACTGGGGGAACGTCTGGAAACTGAATGAAGCCTATTTCCTACAAATTAAAACGGGGACTTGGAAAGGATTTGTACCTGGGAGGGCTCCACAGAGTCCTTCTGGATTTTACTACCAGATTGTGTGGTGTATTTCTTCCTCCTCTCCACTCCTTACCTCTACCCAGAGGAATCTTGCTGTACTCTGGGTCCTCAAATCTGTCTTCCTTCGTTTTTCCCCTCAAACTTTTGTTCTATATTCCAGAGGCTGTCTCTTCTCCTAGGTCCTAGGGAATTACCCTATTGGAAACCAAAGCTCTTTTAGGAAACTTGTAAACTATTTCAATTTTTAGTCCCTCTCCCTACCCGTCTTGCACCTAAAGAACTCAGAACTGACTCTGAGCTTGAATGGGATGGGGAGAGGGGAAAACTAAGAATACCCACATTGTTTCCCAGACTCTTCATAGCAATCTTTTGAGGTAGATACTGTTACCATCCTCATTTCCCAGAGGAGGAAACTGAGACTCAGAGAGGTTAAGTTGCCCAAGGCCAAATAGCTAGTAAGTGATGTGCTAAAGCCAGCATCCAGTCTCGGTTTTGTCTGCTCCTATGCCTGTGGTGGTTTCCCAGGTGGCTCAGCGGTAAAGAATCCACCTGTCAATGCAGGAGATGCGGGTTCGATCCCAGGGTTGGGAAGATCCCCTGGAGCAGGACATGACAACCCACTCCAGTATTCTTGCCTGGGAAATCCCACAGACAGAGGAGCCTTGCAGGCTACAGTCCATGGGGGTTGCAAAGAGTCGATCATGATTGAGCAACTGAACACACACACACACATGCCTATGGTCACTTCCATGTATCCTCAGAAGAAAGAGAAGAGTTTCCTCTCTGATGTGATAAACTTTGTAGAAATGAACTCTGCATTATTTTCTTTGCATAACAAGTAATAGGCACTTCTGCCACCCTAATTTATGAGATTTCGTCTTTTCTACCAGCAAATCTGTACCATGAAAAGCGACTTTCCAGAGAAATGGGACTTGGCAATTGGAACCAGTCACAGGAAAAACCAACATCAAAACATTGAACCATGTGTCCCAAACAGGTGTACCTTGTTGAAAACGAAGTAACAAGATAGGCACACCAAGGATACCTCCTAATTGTACAAGTCCAGAGGCAGTATTTAATTTCATTTTCTTATAGAAAATGATAGGCAAGTCTGTGTAATTAGAAATTAACTGCCATACTCTGAATTATGCAAACAGTAGAACAGGAGGAAAGCATTAAACAAAAATGTAAAGAAAAAATCCTCTTGTCAGCATTATTTTTTACTTAAAATGAATCTTCATAGTTGACTTTTGCACAGGGTGCTTTTTCTTCCTAAGTCAGTGGTGTTCTCCATGTGGGAGCTGATGGTCTGGATCCCAGATTCAAGAGCTGGAAACTTCACCCTGCTGAAAAGTTGAGGCTGGCTTCAGTCAGCAGGCCGAGGCTTCATCAGCAGCAGTACCTCTTAGCCATATGTCAATAAATAAATGCTATAATAGGAAACAAATGCAGAAAGTGAGTCATCAACTTTCTGTCTCTTCCTTTGGAAAGTTGCATTTGTCATAAAATGAAGGAACATTTTACCCCTTTCTCTTTACTTTTGTATAAAACCTTCTCACCCTGAGTTTCCAAGGGTACTTGCAAGCTCAGTTTGAAGAGGAAAAGTTGAAATTTTACATAACCTCCTGCTCCTTCTGCCTCTGTAACTCAGCTTGCTCCTTGCAAAGTCTCGATCATGTAGGTCATGTAGTCTCAGAAAGTGGGGACTTACAATACTAGGAACTGGAGCTTATCTCACTCACCCTTGTCCTGCTCTTTGCAGCTGCCCAGCCCCTGCAAACCTGCTTAATCATGCCTGTCTGTGTAAAGGTCAGGCATCCCCCTCCCCATCTTGACTGCTGTTCCCGTGCACTTGAAACCCTTTAGTTTAAACCAGCCTATTAGTTTGAACCACACTAGGTTGCCCACTATAGTCTGTCTAAATAAACTCTGTTATGCCTTTGTTTGGGGCTCAGAGCTTAGAGTGTTAACTCCTATGGGCCCGCTGGTGTAATAAACCTGAGTTCTCCAACTCTCCAAGTGTGGTGCTTGGTTTCTTAATGACTGGTTTCTGCAACAAGTTGGAACCTACAAGTGACTTGGATGGCAAATTCCTGGTATTAAGGAGATGTGACCATCACAGAAAAGAACAGCATGAAAAAACAAGCAAGCCGCCACACAACTTGTTAGATTCAGAGGCCGTCCTTTCTCAGAGTCTGGATTTTGTAATGCTTTTTGGGGGTGAAGTAATCACACAGGCAACCAGCTGTGGAA
This sequence comes from Oryx dammah, assembly GCF_014754425.2. Taxonomy (NCBI): domain Eukaryota; kingdom Metazoa; phylum Chordata; class Mammalia; order Artiodactyla; family Bovidae; genus Oryx; species Oryx dammah. The sequence goes on along the minus strand of NW_024070207.1, from coordinate 92,719,601 downwards.
ACTAAATAAGGCCTTTCAGAATTTCCACTTTTACAGCTGTGGAAAAACATGCAAAATTAAGGTGAGTTTGGCACGGGGGCCCATTGTTAGTATCTGCTGGAAAAAAATGCACAACCTAAAAGTTGAGAATTCTGTTTTATTTGGTGGACTTACTGAGGACTGAAGCCCAGCAGGCAGCCTCTCAGATGGCTCTGAGGGTCTGCTCAGAAGAGGAAAGGGAGGAGACAGGATGAATAGGAGCTTTGCCACAAAACTCAGTAATTCATAGCATCAAAAGGTTACTGTTAATTAAGGAAAACCAGATATCTTAAGATAATGAATTTAGCCCTTTTCTATTTATGGGAAGATGCAAGAGTCCGGGTTCATGGAAATCATTCCTTTGATATGAACCTCAGCTAATTAGGGCCAGTATCCTGTTCTTTCCCATCCTGTGTTTCTTTAGGGCTCTCCTATGGGTAGGAGGTAGTGGCTGGTGGCTTGATGGCCTCAGCATCCTTTCTTTGCTGATATGGCAGACAATATTTTTCATTCTCATTAGTTATAGCAGAGCCTTCAAGGATTGAAACCCACTGTATTTTAGAGAAGAGTTGATTATCCCTACTGTGTTTCCATTTAGCAAATGGTTTTGTCATATTCTTAAACTCGGAAGGAGTGTATGGCACTTCTCAGTGGATTATCACCATCATAATTTCATGGTCCCATCCATTGAGGCCCTTATATCAAATATGTATTTTTTTAAAAAAGGCTTTATTGAATTTGTTACAATATTATTTCTGTTTTATGTTTTCGATTTTTGGCCACAAGGCATGTGGGATCTTAGCTCCCCAACCAGGGATTGAATACCCTGCATCAGGAAGTCTTAACCATTGGACTGCCAGGGAAGTTCCCCACATATTATTTAAATTACTTATTCCATCCAACCAACAACTGATAAATACTTTGTAATCATAGATTTGGCTAATATGTTTTGTTCTGGGTTTAATTGAAGGTCTCAGACATAGTTTGCTTTCATCTCCAAAGAGATTCAATTCATCTTTGCCAGGCTGCCCATGGGGTATTGCAACAGCCCTGTAGACGCACAGTCTTGCAGGCAAGATCTTAAGCACTCTTTCTCTAGGAGTATAACATTTAATTGATGCCATCCCCTTCCTCCCTCTTACAGGACTGATTCAACACACTTATTCAGAACATACACTCACTCACTAACGAACTCACAAAAAAAGGAAGAGACCATTGCCCTACACATAGTACAACACCCTGACACCTAAGTTAAAGTTCTGAAATTGTCAAGAAATAGTTATTGATTCTGTTAGCACCCACAACATTAAAATAGACCCAGTATCTTTTTGGCTTTTGGTTCTAGAGGCAATGTATTCCTCATTTATGAATTTTACTTAAGCCTGTTTGTTTATACTGTTACTTATAAACTGGCCCACTTTAAATGGAGTTACCTACAACAGAAGGCTCCAGAATCTCTCCAAATTGTAATAAAACAGGCATTCCTGTGAATGCCCCTAGAGACTCCATTGCTGAAGAGGATGTAGTGACCTCACCTCATGTCTCTTGGAGTCTCTGAACCACTGACAATGGTCATAAATTGCCAATGCCTTCTGGTAAAAGAAACTGCCCTCCTTGCCCACATGCTATGTACCCTTAGAGGAAAAGTACTGCTCAGACGCTGCGTCCTTCTGAAAATGGGAGCTCTCAGATGCTAAGCATGTGGCCATCTGTACTCAGATGACCATTGTGCCCTGGGTCATGAAAGCAGCTGTTCATGAAACCTTGAGCTTCTCAGCTCTTTAATTCCAAACAACTCATTTGAAATTAATTTGGGGACAAATATGTGCTCTATTGAGAAAAGAATCCCTCTGTATTAATTTCTCTTTGTCTTCCCTGTATTGACTCACCCAGCTCCCACACTCTCCCATTGTCCCGTTTTTCTATTTTATTTCCCTAGAGTTAAAAAAAAATATTATGATGCTCTAAGAGACTTGATGCCACCCAGATTATCCTTCCATTAGGGTGTTTTTGGCTTGTTCACATAATCACTTCCACAGTATTCATGCTTATGCACTGAATTTTAACACTGAATTTTATCACTGCTCCATGAATCAAAACATCAATAACAAGCTAATAAAATACTATCGAGCTGGGGTTGAATGAGGGGAATCAGTGTGCCACAGGTCTTTCATGCTCTCCCTTGGCATATAGATTTAACATCACATCTGATCTAAATCCACATAGTAGCTAAGCCCACCATGTGCTGTGTTCATTACAAAAAGAAAAAAAAAAGCCTCCTCAGAAACGTCCTTTCAGGTCTCTTTTCACTTTAATACCCTTTAAATGATGGAAAATCAAATTTTCCCACTGCCTATGCCTTTTGTCCCAAATGATAAACGATGGCTTCTGTCTCCTCCCCTCTCTGTCTGGTTCTGAACTGTGTTTAGAATAAGCCAGCTCTTTGCGCTGCGTTTTTGCTGCTGTCAGGGGATTTATGTAGGGTGTGAGCTGAGCTATGGCAACTGCAGTGATTGGATAATGGCTCCCTCAGAGCTGCCTGCGTAGCACCAATGATGGTGGGGTTTTTTTGTTTTTTTTGTTTGTTTTGTTCTTCCCCAAATAGCTGCCATTCTTGTTTGGGGCTTTAAAACATTAATGTATTTCCGAGTAAGAGAACGAATGAAAAAAAAATTGGGCAGTTTATAATTTAGAGAATGAACACTTCATTACACTGGATGCATGACTTTGGGTGACACTTTTAACCTTTCTGTATTTCAGTTTATTTATCTGTAAAATGAGGAGATTGATGCCGCATGCATTTTAAGGTCCTTTCCACATATGGAATTCCATGTTCTACATCTGGGCCCTTAAAGTGCTTGACTCAAATTGTCTTTAATAGATTTTTCGTTTTGCTTCAGATAGGGAATCCAAGAAAGAAATGGTATTCTTTTGCACTTTGTGTTCAAAAAGTGAATAAATAACATTCTGATAAGTCCAATGCTGAACTTGCTGTGCCTCCAAAACCCCTTGCTGTGTTCGCTCCAAAACCCCTTTGGGATTTCCCTGGAGGTGCAGGGGTTAAGACTCCGAGCTTCCAATGCAGGAGACATGGGTTCGATCCCTGACTGGGTAACTAAAATCCCACATGCCCTATGCTATAGCCAAAAAAATTAAAAAAAAAAAAAAAGCAAACCCCTGTCTTCCCCAGCATTTCCCACATTGAGTAACAGCACGTCATCCACCCAGTTTCCCAATCTGGAAACTTCGGAGTCATTCACAGTCCTCCCCAAATACCCTGACCTTGCCTTTTGCAACTCTCAGACGCTGTGTGTGTAGAATGGGTTCCTTGGTGGCTCAGCCCACCCTGCCATCTAGGCTGGTCATGAAAGGCAGAAATTCTTAGCGGAAAAAAAATGCTTGCATCTGATCAGTCAGCCTAGGCTCCCATCCCAGCTTCACCCCTTACTACAGTCAGTGTGACTTGGCCTAGGCTGAATTAGAGAGCTTGGCTTCTAGAAAGTATGAGAGGCTGCGATCCATGTATAAGTTATGACATCACAGCCTGCTGGCCTTATGACCTTTCAAAGCCATAATATTTTTTTCTGAGAAATGTTTATAATAATAGTGCCCAGCTCTCCAGGATTTAATGTTTGTGAAGTGCTTAGCCTAGTGCCTTAATGCATCATAAGTACTCAATAAATGTGAGTAAATGTTAGTAGTTATCATTACTGTGATAGGAGGCTCATTAGCAGCCTCAGTCCCTGTGTATAGTGTGGCCTAGAATAAAACATTGCTGCCAAAAACCATCTCTTGGTTGAGCCAGGTATTCACTCTAGATGCCTTTGTCACCATGAAGCCTAAGCTTTTCTCAGTCACCTTTCATGGCTTGCTATGGTTCTGCTGAATTAATAGGCGTTGACTCATCTATCTGAAAACTCCTCTCACTTGGCTGGGTAGGTCAGTGGAGAGTGGGTGAATTGCTTTGATCCGATGCCACCTCCCACTGACTTTGAGAATCACCTGCCAGGCCCTGTGTGTCGGAGCTGCCCCCTTGAGCTGTTGAAGACTGTCTCCTCTCACCTGCAGTGACAGCTGTAGTTCTGCTAGTTGCGCCTTGTCTGTTGAAGGTCTGTTTCCATCACGTCCTGCTCAGACCCGGCTTCCTCCCCGCCTTCCTCTCAGTGTTGTTGGGTGTGGCGGTTAGATTTTACCTAAGGCCACCACAACCACCGCTCCCATTTCACAGGCTCTTCTACACTGGGACCTGCTGCCCCCTCATCAGGAAGAGGAGCCAAACTACCCTCTTCTGGAATGTGGGTTGGGCTTAGTGTCTTGTTTAATAATTAATATAAAGATTCTTACTAATTAATCAATATTACTTATTATTTGGCTGTTCCTTTCATCATTCAGGAGACTAGCTTAGGCTTCCTTGAATGGTGGCTTAGGCTTCCTTGCCTTCCAAAGAGGGCAAAGGTGCAAGCCATAAGACTCTTGATGTCTAAGCTCTGCAACTCACGGTGTCACCTTCACCACATTTTATTAGCCAGATTTATCATTTATCTATCTGTAATATGTTATTAAGGTTGATAATTAATAAAACGTGGCAGGTGTGATGACATATGACTTCTGAGCTGGGTCAGAAAGGGCTGTGTAGCTTCTGCCTTGGTGTCTTAGAGGGATAGCCCCCAGTTACTCCTCTCAGGGCATTCTTGCTCAGAAGCTAGTCGACATGATGTGAGAAATATAAGCCATAGGGAAAGGCCACATATTGCCCTTCAACTGTCCTAGACCAGCCACATGAGTGAGGAAATCACTTGGAAGGGATCCCCCAACCGTAGCCATTTGAGTCACCTTTCAGCTGTTCAGGTCATCATCTCAGACTTTATGGAGCAGAGATGTCCCCACTGTGCTTTCTCTCAGTATCTGACTTGCAGTATCCAAGTGCATAATAAAATGGGGCTTGGGCTTCCCTGGTGGCTCAGAGGTTAAAGCGTCAATGTGGAAGACCTGGGTTCGATCCCTTGGCTGGGAAGAGAAGGCAATGGCACCCCACTCCAGTATTCTTGCCTGGAGAATCCCATGGATGGAGGAGCCTGGTGGGCTACAGTCCACGGGGTCGCAAAGAGTTGGACATGACTGAGCGACTTCACTTTCACTTTTCACTTTCACTTTCTTTCATGCCACCTCACCCGCTCTCATCTGAAGCCATTGAATTTCATGTGTGTCAACCCTGGAAGCCTCCACAGGATCCATTTTGTTTCATCTGCCCTGACTCTGCCTTCATGCAGGTCTTCATCCTCTCGAACTGGAGTCTGTGTCACAGTTTCACAACCACTCTTCTTGTTACCAACTTCTCACCCTCCAATTCAGTTTCCTTACCCGTCTTTTTTTCTAGAAAACAAACCAAGTCATATCAATTTGAAAGTGATGGATATAACCTTTCCATTCCCCATAGTCCCTAATTTGGAAAATAAGGTCTTTCATAATCTGATTTCATGCAAAGTCTTGAGCCTCATCTACCCACCACTTTCTTACCAGACTCTCATATTCTTGCCATCCAGAGTTCTCATCATGCCCGAAACACACTGTGTTCTTGAACACTCTGCAATATTGCACTTGTTCTTTCCTGTTTGGAACAATCTTTCCCCCATTTTTCTTTTCTATTTTGCCCCCTTCCTCCTTTTCTTCTTCCTTCTTTCTCTTCTCTCCTTCCTTTCTCCTTTCCTTTCTTTTTTTCCCCAGTTAATGCTTAAGTCTTAGTTTTCTATTGTTGTGTAATAAACCACTCCAAAAGTTATTGACTGAAGACAACAATTTATTATTTCTCACACACCTGTAGGTTAACTGCGTGGTCTCATCTGGACTCACTCAAACTGTCAGTTGGTAGCTCATGGGTGGCTGGAAGGTCTGAGATGGCTTTGCTCACATATCTGGGGTTTGGACCTTGCCTCTTGGCACCAGGTTTCTTGTCACTCAGTGGTCTAGCCTAGGCTTCCTTATGTGGCAGTGTGGCATGCCCGTGAAGTCACTTCAGTCGTGTCCAGCTCTTTGTGACCCCATGTACTATAGCCTACCAGGCTCCTCTGTCCATGGGATTCTCCAGGCAAGAATCCTGGAGTGGGTTGCCATGCCCTCCTCCAGGGGATCTTCCCCACCCAGGGATCGAATCTGTGTATCCTGCATCTCCGGCATTGGCAGGCAGATTCTTTACCACTGAACCACCAGGGAAGCTCTTATATGGCGGCAAGAGCATTCAAAGAAGTCAAAGGTAGAGGCTGCAGGGTCCCTTTGAGGTTTAGGTTTAGAACCCACAGAGTATCACTTCCACCAAATTTCAATGGTCAAAGTAAGACACAAGCCAATCCCGATTAAAGGGCTGCGGAAATAGAATCCACCTTTAATGAAAGGAGGTGCAAAATCTTGTGCCTATATTTAGTATAGCTTACATATCCATCAAGGTCAAGTTCATGTACAAGCCATTCCATATTCTGTTCATTAATTCATTCTTTAATTCCATCATCCATTCTTTCATGTACTAAAAGAATATGTTAGGTACCTTGTATAAGTCAGGAACTGGGCACCAAGAACACAGAGGCAAACTACTTATGGTCCCACCATCTTTGGTCTGTACCTATTTATAATATATATCTCATTGTGTTATAACTGCTTGTTTACACATTTAATTTTCCTAGTAGACTATAAGATCCTGGAGGAGAGAAACAGCACCTCATCTCACTTTCAGTAGGAGTGACAGAATGTTGTTTTAAAGCTAATAATGTATTTCTTTTTTTTTCTGTTTTTCCTGGAGTAGGTAGCACATTCTTTTGCAGAGGAAGATTGCTTTTTTTTCTTTCTTTCTTTTAGGGAAAAGTGCTCATCAGTTAGTCTCATCTATGAAAATGGAAATCCTGTCTATGGAAATCCTGAATTTTCACACATTTATTTCATAGAAAAGTTAAGTGGGAAGAAAAGTGCCAACTTGAACGTGTCTTTTTGCCTGAAAACTTCTCCATTAGTGCTTGCTACATCAGGAATGAAAAGAAAATCCCCAAGTTAAGCCTTGGGGGAAGACTAGGCAGGTTTCTCCATAGAAAAACAGCAGTCAAGGCTCTCTGTTCTTTGGATGTCATAACCACATTAACTTGAGTGAAATGTTAAATCAGATGACTCAACAATTGGACTTCATAGGAATTGTTTCTTTCATTTCCTGGGAAAATATGGAAAAATGATTTTATTAGTTCCATAGTTTATACAACCAGGCAGGTACTTAGTTTGAGTGGTTACATGGGATGTTTGTTTAATATAAATGAGAAGAAACAAGTTGCTCTTATGTTTAAGGATATAAAATATAAGATTTCATTTTGCATTTTGTCTTTTAGTTTGATTTCTCTTTTTTATGCCATTTTTTATCTCCTTGTAAAAAAAGGACCAACCCATTTTTGCCTAATGCACAAATAAGTATACCCACAAGTGTATCTACATATACTCATTAACACATGTATACATATTGTAGCCTGAATCAAACAGTTTAAAGACTTATAGTTTTTTCTTTTTTAACAGATTTGGGATTCTCATTTATTTAGTATAAAAAGCTGATGTACATATATTTTCACTTAACATTATCACAAGTACTTTCCCATCTCATTAAATGTTCTTTGAGGAAAGAATTTCTAGTAATGTAGCATAATTTATTTAAACGTTTTCCCCAATGTTGAATAGTTTTTAGCTACTAAAAATAATGTTCCTAAGTATTTTCATGTGCATAAATTTTTGTGTTTATCACCATTTCCTTGGGATGCATTCCCTGACGGCTAAATATTGGGTCAAAGAAAATGAACGTGTACAAACTTTTTTCTCTATCACCCTATTGCCTTTTAAAAAGGTTGTAACAGCATACCATCTTTCGAATAGTGTAGGAGGGTCAGTTTCTCTGCACCTTCTTTTCCTGTATTGGTAATTTCATTAAAAATCGCTTTGCTAGACTGACAGTGAAAATGGCATGCTGTTGTTTTTAATTTGCCCTTTTTCTGTATATTGATGTAGCTTCTCTTTCAATAGATTGTGGGTTTTATCTTTAGACCCTTATAACCGGAGAGTCACAGTACATCTGTCTCCTTAAATTCTGAGTTTATGTTATCATTTCCTGAGCTATAACTTGAATTTTTTCATTGAAAGTGAAGTCCAGGTACCACATATCTCCACAGTAACCTCTCTGAGCTCCCCAAAGGGAATCTACTCACACTGAGTAAACAGGGTCCAATTCACTGAAGATTTTCCAGGGGAGACAGAGGAGTGAGATGATATGGCACACCTCCCTGCAAATGACTTGAAACCTTTTTGAGATGTTTTGCTTACCCCCAAGCTCATCTCTTTCCTCTCTCTGATGTCCAGGGTCTTCTTTGAGTTCTTCCTACATGTGGTACTTCATCTCACTAAGTTCTCCCCAGCCTTTGAACATCTCCCTTTATTATCTCAGCCAATTAGTGACCCTAATTTGTTAACCAGACATGCCCCTTGAGGTTCTTACTCCCACCTCCACCCCCTCAAAGAACTTACCAACTTACTTTCCCATTAGTAGGGAGTGATTCTTATGTAGCAGCTAAGACAAAATTTTTTCTACATTGTTTCAGAAGCATTATATAAAATGTTTGGTAAATTTAAAAATTGTATATATATACACATACACACACACACATATATTTTGGGGGAGGAGTGGACTGCACTGTGTGGCATATGGGATCTTAGTTTCCCAACCAGGGATTGAACATGTGCCCCCTGCACAGGGAGCATAGAGTCTCGACCACTGGACTGCCAGGGAAGTCCCCCAAATGAAATATTCCTTAGGTCAGATTCCCAATCTTTTCTTAGGGTGTGGGGGTTGCAAGATCAGCATTTGCAGGGGAGTAAGGGAAGCCTGGAAAATCCCATGGACGGAGGAGCCTGGTAGGCTGCAGTCCATGGGGTCGCTAAACATCAGACACAACTGAACGACTTCCCTTTCACTTTTCACTTTCATGCATTGGAGAAGGAAATGGCAACCCACTCCAGTGTTCTTGCCTGGAGAATCCCAGGGATGGGGGAGCCTGGTGGGCTGCCATCTATGGGGTCGCACAGAGTCGGACACGACTGAAGCGACTTACCACCAGCAGCAGCAAGGGAAGCAGGAGAATTCTTGCCTGGAGAATTCCATGGACAGAGGAACCTGGCTGGCTATAGTCCTTGGGGTTGCAAGAGTTGGACAAGACTTAGTGACTAAACCACCAAAGGAAGCAGGATTGGGCAGAGGGAGGAGTTGAGCTGTGATGTTGTCATAACAGAGGGCTTTGGCTGACCCTGGGGGGAGTTCTGAAGTTGACCTGGTTCTTCAGAATTGCCCCTAAATGAGGCAAAGGGGGTGGACATTTATACCTCATAGCCATGGATCAGTCGTTGGATGTGGCTGCCCTCAAAGAGGGGGCATAACTTTGGGCAGCTCCTGTATACCAAGGGCAAATCCTGGTGAGCGCACAGCCAGGAATCTTGAGCAACCAATAAATACTCTCAGCAAACTGGAGGTGGAAAAGCAGAGTGAGGTCTTCAAAACTGGCCAGAGGTTAGGGCAGAACACTGGTTCAGGCTATTTTATCTGTATAGTATTGTCTTATGCAAGCCACTTACACCTCTGGGTCTTTGTTTTTTCATCTGTAAGATGGTAAAAATAACACCTTTCCCCTTAAGTGGTACATGCATGCGTGCATGCTTAGTAGCTCAGTTGTGTCCTACTCTTTGCAACCCCATGGACTGTAGCCCACCAAACTCCTCTGTCCATGGGTTTCTCCAGGCAAGAATACTGAAGTGGGTAACCATTCTCTTCTCCAGGAGGTCTTCCCTACCCAGAGATCAAACCCAGATCTCCTGCATTACAGGCAGATTCTTTACCAGCTGAGCCACCAGGGAAGCCCTAAGGGGTACATAAAGTGAAAGTAAAAGTTGCTCAGTCTTGTCCTACTCTTTGCGACCCCATGGACTATACAGTCTGTGGAATTCTCCAGGCCAGAATACTAGAGTGGGTAGCCTTTCTCTTCTTCAGGGGATTTTCCCAACCCAGGGATCAAACCCAGGTCTCCTGCATTGCAGGCAGATTCTTTAACAGCTGAGCCACAAGGGAAGCCCGAGGGGTACATAAGAGAATTTAAATAAGATGACTAATGTTAGATGTTTAGCACTGTGTCTCTCTGGCACTTTGTAAGATGTTCAGTGTGTATTATTTTCTTTTACTTCATCCTTCCTCATCCTCTAGTATTTGTCTCAAGAAATTTTCTTCTTTTTGACAATGTGGAGCCTATGTACATTTAATATTCTTGAATAGTCCTTCAAGAATTTAGAAGCCCAGGTTGTAAAATTGGAAGCTTGGACAGTTTGATCTTTAAGTTTAGTTCCAATGTTTTAAAGTTCTGTTCTAATATTCTGTGATTCAACGCATTAGAGCACACCACACAATTAATTCTCATCTCATTAGTATTCTTACTACCATCACCTTGATTTTAATGAGCTACATTGGCTATTCTGGTGCTCTGTGTATTCAGATGTTTCTGGTAATTAGGAGAATTACATGAAGAAAGTCTTTTGAGACAGATTCAGGACCAATGGCACCAAATGATATTCCTTTGTTGCCAGTTTCTTGTGAAGGAAGCACTGATCCTTTATCTCTAAAGGAGAATGCCTATTGCATGAATAATACTGAGAATAATAAACTGAGAATAATTAAGTATTTTACACACATCAGTTTTCTCACCCTAACAAGATAGTCAGCATTTAGTTGTTAGGAATTGTCTCTCCTATTTCTTTTTTTTTTTTTTTTAAATTTTGTTGGGGTATAGTTGATTTATAATGTGTTAGTCTCTCCTGTTTCTTGCAGGGCCAAGTTCTTACTGATTAGGCCTAAAACCCCTATGACTGATTATCACCATTAGAATCACACACACACATACACTCACGCACACATTTTGATCACTCAGCATCATAGCAGCTGAGTCAGTTAGTGGTTGCTGTTGTATCAGTTGACCCTAAAGATGTCCTGGGAATCTCTGTATTCTGTGGATTTCCCAAATATACTACGTTAGTCAACTTGGGACGCCACAATGAGAAACTGTACACAGGGTGCTTTAAACAATGGAAATTTATTTTCTTACAGTTCTGGAGGCTAGAAGTCCAAGATCAAGGTGCTGGCAGGATCTGCTTCTAGTGAGGACCCTTTCCTGCATTGAAAGTGTTAGCCGCTCAGTCATGTCTGACTCTTTGTGACGCCATGGGTGGTAGCTGGCCAGGCTCCTCTGTCCATGGAATTCTCCAGGCAAGAATACTGAAGTGGGTAGCCATTCCCTTCTCCAAGGGATCTTCCTGACCCAGGGATTGAATCCTGCCTTATGGATGGTCTTTCCTCTGCGTACATGTTCAGGGAGAAAGAGAAAGTGAGAGAGAATTCTGATATCTCTTCCTCTTTTTAGGAGTACACCAGTTCTACTGGATTAGGGCCCCAGCCTTATGATCTCTTTTAACCTTGCTTACCTCCTTATAGAACCTCCTTATAGACCCTATCTCTAGATAAAATCACATTGGGAGTTACAGCTTCAACATATGAACTTGAGGGGGGTGGGCATTTTAGTCTATAATAATCCAATCTCTAAATTTGATTTTGACTTTTACTCTATTTGATTTTGACTCTTGGGTAATTATCCAAGTACCAGGTAATAGATTAGCCAAATCACTCACTGCTGTAATTTATTAAGAGTGAACTATACATAACTGTATATACACAAAGTAATTTGACTTGTTTTTGACTTTGTAAAGTCTGTAGACTGATTTGGTTCTTCTCAGTTGGAGATTTCTTTTTAATGGTTACTTGTAGAGCATTTAAATCTTCATTTTTTAGTTTCTATTTTTTGTTCAGATTTCCTTTGTATTTTGATCTTCTTTTTCTGAGCACTGATTTGCTGTGTTATGACTGGTTTTCAGAGATGAAGCCTTTCTGTTTCATTTAGGTTGAAAAGTTGCTGTTTGAAGCTGTTTTATGTGAATTTTGCCTCCTCTTTCAGAGCAAATAAGTTTTGTTTATTTATTTTCAAGGGAACTGTTTCTCAGAAAAACGACTCCCTACAGGTTTGTGATGGTTTTAATACATCTATAAACAAGGCTATTTCCCTAGAACTGCCATTGTTAACTGCCAATACTTAAGAGAATTCTTTTGTCTCCATTCAAACCTATATTTGAAAATAATTGATTTTTGTTTTACCTATTCAAATCTTACTTTAAGCTCTGTTTATATATTTCTAAGCCCCTTGGAAAATTTGATGGGAGGTATCCATAGCTGAAATTCCCTGTTCTGAGCTTTATTTTGGTGTTTTCCATTTCTGTTTGCATGGAGCCAGGTGGCAGAGAAAAGTAGGAAAGACATCTTCCTACTTTTCTCCAACTTAGGAGCCTCTCTAAATCCTTAGCTTGATTCCACCCTGAACAAAGAATTCTTAAAAATCCATGACCTTCATGCCTTCTGTTGTGTTACTGTTGTCTTCTATCTGGAGCAGAATGGAGCTTCTAATCCACAGCTTCTCAAAGGATAGTACATTCTATGTGGTTGTCTAGCTATTCAATGCTAGTCCATGATGACATAAGTGAAAAACTGCGAGTAAGCATTTAAAAACTTTCATAGTAATTTGACATTGCAAAGATACTTAAATGCATGTTCAATGAACTCACCCTCTTGAATAGACTCTACACTATTCAGCATGGTAGCCACTAGCTGCATGTGGCTAATTAGCAGTTGAAATGCAGCTAGTCTGATTTGAGATGTCTGTAAATGTAAACTACACACTAGATTTCAAAGGCTAGTATGATAAAAAGAATATAAAATATCTCATTAATAATGTTTTATATGTCGCAATAATAATATTTTGCATATATTGGGTTAAATAAAATAAAAAACTAAGGTCACTTATTTTCTGTTTACTTTTTAAAATATACTTTTTTAGAGCAGTTTTAAGTCCATAGCAATGTCAAGCAGAAGGTTCCTGTATACCCCTTGCCCCCACGCATGCACACCCTACCTCACTGTCAACATCCCCCACCAGAGTGGTGCGTTTGTTACAATTGACGAGCCTACATCATTAAAGCCCATATCACCTAAAGCCCATAGTTTATCTACTATTATGGGCTTCCCTTGTGGCTCAGATGGTAAAGAACCTGCCTGCAGTGTGGGAGACTGGGGTTTGATCCCTGGATCTGGAAGATCCCCTGGAGAAGGAAATGGCTACCCACTCCAGTATTCTTGCCTAGAGAATTTCATGGACAGAGGAACCTGGAGGGCTATAGTCGATGGGATTGCAAAGAGTAGGACATGACTGAGTGACTAACACTTTCACTTTCATCTACTATTATAGTACATACATAATAGTTTTCAGTTCAGTTCAGTTCAGTTCAGTCGCTCAGTCGTGTCCGACTCTTTGCGACCCCGTGAATCGCAGCACGTCAGGCCTCCCTGTCCATCACCATCTCCTGGAGTTCACTCAGACTCACGTCCATCGAGTCCGTGATGCCATCCAGCCATCTCATCCTTGGTCATCCCCTTCTCCTCCTGCCCCCAATCCCTCCCAGCATCACTGTCCCCAAATCCTTTGTGTTTAACCTATTCATCACTCCCTCCCTCCTTACACCTGGCAACCGTTGATCTTCTTACTGTCTCCATAGTTTCACCTTTTCCAGAATTCCATATAGTTAGAACCATACACTATATAGCCTTTTCTGATTGGCTTGTTTCACTTAGCAATATGCATTTAAGTTTTCTCCATGTCTTTTCATAGCTTGATGGCTCATTCTTTTTAGTGCTGATTAGTATTCCATTGTCTGGGTGTACCAGAGTTTATTTATCCCTTCACCTACTGAAGGACATATTGGTTCCTTGCAAGTTTGGGCAATTATGAATAAGCTGCTATAAACATCCATGCTCAGATTTTTGTATGGACCTAATGTGAAGGGGTGGTGGCTGGGAGGAGCAACCCCACATCCAAGGACTGGTGGCTGCGCGGGTGCAGGAGGGTCTAGAGGAGCTAGGTCAGGAAGGTCAGGAAGGGAGGCGGTGAGGAGATACCCTTTGTCCAAGGTAAGAAGCAGCAGGTGTGCTTTACTGGAGCAGCCATGAAGAGATACCCCATGCCCAAGGTAAGAGAAACCCAAGTAAGATGGTAGGTGTTGCAAGAGGACATCAGAGGGCAGACACACTGAAACCATACTCACAGAAAACTAGTCAATCTACTCACACTAGGACCACAGCCTTGTCTAACTCAATGAAACTAAGCCATGCCTGCAGGGCAACCCAAGACAGGCGGGTCATGGTGGAGAGGTCTGACAGAATGTGGTTCACTGGAGAAGGGAATGGCAAACCACTTCAGTATTCTTGCCTTGAGAACCTCATGAACTGTATGAAAAGGCAAAATGATAGGATACTGAAAGAAGAACTCCCCAGGTCAGCAGGTGCCCAATATGCTACTGGAGGTCAGTGGAGAAATAACTCCAGAAAGAATGAAGGGATGGAGCCAAAGCAAAAACAACACTCAGCTGTGGATGTGACTGGTGAGAGAAGCAAGGTCCGATGCTGTAAAGAGCAATATTGCATAGGAACCTGGAATGTCAGGTCCATGAATCAAGGCAAATTGGAAGTGGTCAAACAGAAGATGGCAAGAGTGAATGTCGACATTCTAGGAATCAGCAAACTAAAATGGACTGGAATGGGTGAATTTAACTCAGATGACCAGTACATCTACTACTGCGGGCAGGAATCCCTCAGAAGAAATGGAGTAGCCATCATGGTCAACAAAAGAGTCCAAAATGCAGTACTTGGATGCAATCTCAAAAATGACAGAATGGTCTCTGTTCGTCTCCAAGGCAAACCGTTCATATCACAGTTATCCAAGTCTATGCCCCAACCAGTAATGCTGAAGAAACTGAAGTTGAATGGCTCTATGAAGACCTACAGACCTTTTAAACTTAACACCCAAAAAAGATGTCCTTTTCATAATAGGGGACTGGAATGCAAAAGTAGGAAGTCAAGAAACACCTGGAGTAACAGGCAAATTTGGCCTTGGAATGCGGAATGAAGCAGGGCAAAGACTAATAGAGTTTTGACAAGGAAATGCACTGGTCATAGCAAACACCCTCTTCCAACAACACAAGAGAAGATTCTACACGTGGACATCACCAGATGGTCAACACCAAAATCAGATTGATTACATTCTTTGCAGCCAAAGATGAAGAAGCTCTATATAGTCAACAAAAACAAGACCAGGAGCTGACTGTGGCTCAGATCATGAACTCCTTATTGTCAAATTCAGACTTAAATTGAAGAAAGTAGGGAAAACTGCTAGACAATTCAGGTATGACCTAAATCAAATCCCTTATGATTATATAGTGGAAGTGAGAAATAGAGTTAAGGGCCTAGATCTGATAGAGTGCCTGATGAACTATAGACTGAGGTACGTGACATTGTACAGGAGACAGGGATCAAGACCATCCCCATGGAAAAGAAATGCAAAAAAGCAAAATGGCTGTCTGGGGAGGCCTTACAAACAGCTGTGAAAAGAAGAGAGGCTAAAAATCAAAGGAGAAAAGGAAAGCTATAAGCATCTGAATGCAGAGTTCCAAAGAATAGCAAGAAGAGATAAGAAAGCCTTCCTCAATGATCAATGCCAAGAAATAGAGGAAAGCAACAGAATGGGAAAGACTAGAGATCTCTTCAAGAAAATTAGAGATACCAAGGGAATATCTCATGCAAAGATGGGCTCAATAAAGGACAGAAATGGTATGGACTTAACAGAAGCAGAAGATATTAAGAAGAGGTAGCAAGAATACACAGAAGAACTATACAAAAAAGATCTTCATGACCCAGATAATCAGATGGTGTGATCACTCATCTAGAGCCAGACATCCTGGAATGTGAAGTCAAGTGGGCCTTAGAAAGCATCACTATGAACAAAGCTAGTGGAGGTGATGGAATTCCAGTGGAGCTATTTCAAATCCTAAAAGATGATGCTGTGAAAGTGCTGCACTCAATATGCCAGCAAATTTGGAAAACTCAGCAGTGGCCATAGGACTGGAAAAGGTCAGTTTTCATTCCAGTCCCAAAGAAAGGCAATGCCAAAGAATGGTCAAACTACCGCACAATTGTATTCATCTCACACGCTAGTTAAGTAATGCTCAAAATTCTCCAAGCCAAGCTTCAGCAATATGTGAACCGTGAACTTCCAGATCTTCAAGGTGGTTTTAGAAAAGGCAGAGGAACCAGAAATCCAATTGCCAACATCTGCTGGATCATCGAAAAAGCAAGAGAGTTCCAGAAAAATATCTATTTCTGCTTTGTTGACTATGCCAAAGCCTTTGGCTGTGTGGACCACAATAAACTGTGGAAAATTCTGAAAGAGATGGGAATCCCAGACCACCTGACCTGCCTCTTGAGAAACCTATATGCAGGTCAGGAAGCAACAGTTAGAATTGGACATGGAACAACAGACTGGTTCCAAATAGGAAAAGGAGTACATCAGGACTGTATATTGTCATCCTGCGTATTTAACTTATATTCAGAGTATATCGTGTAAAATGCTGGGCTGGATGAAGCACAAACTGGATTCAAGATTGCTGAGAGAAATATCAGTAACCTCAGATATGCAGATGGCAGCACCCTTATGGCAGAAAGTGAAGAGGAACTAAAAAACCTCTTGATGAAAGTGACAGAAGAGAGTGAAAAAGTTGGCTTAAAGCTCAACTTTCAGAAAACTAAGATCATGGCATCCAGTCCCATCACTTCATGGGAAATAAATGGGGAAACAGTGGAAACAGTGTCAGAGTTTATTTTGGGGGGCTCCAAAAATCACTGCAGGTGGTGATTGCAGCGATGAAATTAAAAGAAGCTTACTCCTTGGAAGGAAAGTTATGACCAACTTAGACAGCATATTCAAAAGCAGAGACATTACTTTGCCAACAAATGTCCATCTATTCAAGGCTATGGTTTTTCCAGTGGTCATGTATGGATGTGAAAGTTGGACTGTGAAGAGCACTGAAGAATTGATGCTTTTGAACTGTGGTGTTGGAGAAGACTCTTGAGAGTCCCTTGGACTGCAAGGGGATCCAACCAGTCCATGCTAAAGGAGATCAATCCTGGGTGTTCATTGGAAGGACTGATGCTAAAGTTGAAACTCCAATACTTTGGCCACCTGATGCAAAGAGCTGACTCTTTTGAAAAGACCCTGATGCTGGGAGGGATTGGGGGCAGGAGGAGAAGGAGAAGGGGACAACAGAGGATGAGATGGCTGGATGGCATCACCGACTGGATGGACATGAGTTTGAGTAAAGTCCGGGAGTTGGTGATGGACAGGGAGGCCTAGTGTGCTGCGACTCATGGGGTCGCAAAGAGCCAGACACGACTGAGTGACTGAACTGGACTGAACTGAAGTTTTCATTTCCTTTGGGTAAGTTCCAAGGAGTGTGACTGCTGGATTGTATGGTAAGAGTATATTCTGTAAAAAAAGAAAATGCCAAATTGTCTTCCAGAGTGGCCGAACCATTTTGCTTTCCCACCAGCAATGAATGAAAATTCCTGTTGCTCTGCATACTTGTCTGCATTTGGAGTTGTCATTCTGAATTTCAGCCATTTTTATAGGTGTGCAGTGGTATCTCATTACTGTTTTAGTTTGTATTTCCCTGATGACATATGATGTGGAATATCATTTATATATGCTTATTTGCCACCTTTATATCTTCTTTGGTAATGTGTCTGTTCAGCTATTTGACTCATATTTAATTGGGTTGTTTGTTTTCATATTGTTGAGTGTTGAATTCTCTGTGTATTTTGGATAACAGTCCTTTATCAGATACGTCTTTTGAAAATATTTTCTCCCAGTTTGTGGCTTGCCTTCTCATTCTCTCAACAGTATCTTTCAGGGAGCAGAGGTTTGTAATTTTAATGAAGTCCAACTTATTATTTCTTTCATAAATTGTGCATTTGATGTTGTATTTAAGATGTCATTGTCATACCGATGGTCATCTAGATTTTCTCGTGTTATCTTCTAGGAGTTTTATAGTTTTGTATCTTTTTTTGTTTGTTTTTTGGCCACACCTCATGGCTTGTGTGATCATGTTCCCTGACCGGGGATCAAACTTGAAACCTGGCAGTGAAAGTACCATGTCTTAACCACTGGACCACCACGGAATTCCCAAGTTTTGCATTTTACATTTAGGTCTGTGATCCATTTTGAGTTAATTTTTATGACAGGTATGATTTATGTATCTAGATACATTGTTTTACATGTGGATTTTCAGTTGTTCCAGCACCATTTGTTGAAAAGACTATCTTTTCTTTATAGTATTATCTTTGCTTCTTTGCCAAAGATCAGTTAGTTATATGTGGGCCTGTTGCTGGGATCTCTATTTTGTTCCACTGATATACTTGTCTATTCTATTGCCAAGTCCACATCATCTTGATTACTGTAGCTTTATAGTTAGTCTTGAAGTCAGGTAGTGTCAGTTCTTGAACTTTGTTCTTTTCCTTTAATACTGTGTTGGCTATTCTGGGTCTTTTGCTTCTCTAGTAAACTTTAGAGTAAGTCTGTCAATATCCAGAAAGCAACTTGCTGGCATTTTGATTGGGATTGCACTGAATGTATAGATCAAGTTGGGAAGAATTAGCATCTTGACAATATAATCTCCTCCTTTTACTTTTCTGAATGTGAAAAATTACACATTTGTGGCTGTTGACCTCTTTGGGTGTTGTTTACATGCAGTTTGAGAAGCACTGCTTTCTACATCCTTATATAATGACCTTGTCTTGCAAAGTAAAGGAAGATCTGGGGACTTCAGGTGGATTTTCATGTTCCTGAATATTATTTACTCTAAATACCTGGGAGGGCCATTGGTACTTTCTTAGGATTTGTCCCCAAGTCACATAACACAGCCAAGTTAACACATTCCATTGAAATCTCATTCTCATAAATTGAGTGTTACTTACCCGAAAGAACATTGTGTGTGTGTATCTTTATGTGTTTAGCAAAAGCATTCCTCCCTCCAATTCCCACTAAGCCACTCACTCCTCACTATGGACACTTCCTTTGTGGATACTATTTCCTGAGTTTGGCTTATGTGACCAGTTTATTATCACCTCTAGTTTCACCATATTGATGGACAAATCCATTCCCTCCCCTCAAACTGAGCTCCAGTGTTATTTCCTCTGTGCAACAGCCCCACCACACTCCTGCCCTGAGCTAGAGGCTTTCTTATATGACTCCCCATAGTACTTGTAAATGCTGCCCAGTAGGCCTTCCTCACTTGAAGCTCCTAGAGCTTAGGGAGTTTACATTATTCATCTTTGTAATGATAGTATCTAGGCAATTGAAGGCATACTGTAACTCTTTCAAATATTCCCCAGATTGGATCTGCAAGGAGTTTTAAAAAATCAGTAACACATTTTTAGTGGCCAATATCAATCATTCAGTTAAAAAATATTTTTTGGCTACTTCTTGTATTAAAAAAATGCTTTTCTGGATATTTTAGTGGCAATACTGTGCTGTGCTGTGCTTAGCCACTCAGTCATGTCTGACTCTTTGCGACCCCATGGACATAGCCCTCCAGGTTTCTCTGTCCATGGGGATTCTCCAGGTAAGAATAATAGAGTGGGTTGCCATGCCCTCCTCCAGGGGATCTTCCCAACCCAGGGATTGAATCCAAGTCTCCCACATTGCAGGAAGATTCTTTATTGTCTGAGCCACCAGGGAAGCCCATTTTAGTGGCAATCACTTCCCTGGTGGCTCAGACAGTAAAGAATCTGCCTGCAATGCAGGAGACCTGGGTTCAGTCCTGTGGGGAAGAAGCACTTAAGTAACTAACAACATGGACCCAGAGTAAGATTGGGAGACATCAGTTATTAGGTGGAGATTGAAGATACATGAAAGGATCATATGCTGCAGAGAGAGTGGAAAGATGAAAGAGAGGAAGGTTGAGGTCCAGGTCTTGGGGGAGAAGCTGGTAGGGGCAGGTTGATAATGAGCAAAGAAAAGAGGTTGAAGAGCAGGGCAGGGAGGTAAGAGAAACAAGCAAGTAGTCTGTGAAACACAGAGGAGCAAGGCTAACTGACTTATCTGGGGGTCAAACCTGTGACTGGACCTCCTTCATCTCTGTGAGCCAACCAGTCATAGGCAGTATTCATCTGGTTCTATGGAAAGTCAAATTCTTATCTCATAATGTGGCAGTGATTTAACTGGATGACCAATGTTTCAGAAAGATTTGAGGCATCATTCTAGAACTCTGCCCCAAACTATAAGCCCACGAGCTTCAGTGTGTGCTTGTCTTAAAATAAGTTGTCATGATAATCCAGTTTCAGAGTTTTTAACAGCTGTTTGGGCTTCCCTGATAGCTCAGTTGGTAAATAATCCACTTGTAATGCAGGAGACTCAGGTTCAATTCCTGGGTTGGGAAGATCCGCTGGAGAAAGGATAGGCTACCCACTCCAGTGTTCTTGGGCTTCCCTTGTGGCTCAGCTGGTAAAGAATCCATCTGCCACGTGGGAGACCTGGGTTCGATCCCTGGGTTGGGAAGATCCCCTGGAGAAGGGAAAGGCTACCCACTCCAGTATTTTTGCCTAGAGAATTCCATGGACTGTATAGTCCATGGGGTTGCAAAGAGTTAGACACAACCGAGTGACTTTCACTTCTGTGCCTTTATAGTTATGCAGTATGCTGTGTGCCCTGACTTGCACGCTATGCCTTAGATGAATTTTGGTTGTGGTCTTTTTCTCACTGCACAGGATTCCAAATTTACTATCTATTTTAGTCACTGGCATTATGGTTTTCTTTAGAGAAAATTAAGCAGTAACCATTTACATTCTGTAAGTAGATGGAAGATGATCTAAAATTGCATGCTCCTTTGCTGGTGATCTCTATGCCAAATTCTTGTGTTAATCATCTAAATATTTTGATTCAGTGCTTTCTATTGGATCCTGTTGTCTCGTGACTGGCATGTTCAAAATACCAGATGTGGAATTTGTCCCTCGATATATTCTTCAACCAAGATGTTACTGTGGTTCGCCAAGTCTTAAAGGGCAACACTGACTTAGAGATTTAGTGTATTTGAATACTGCCTTCTCAATGGGAAAATACACTGCTTCCTTTTGTTGTATAGTTGAAATGTACTAAGTGGTGTGTTTGAGTAATAAAACCTGATTTAACACTAGGACAGACAGCAAGACTCAGAGACATTGCTGGGCCTGTAACTTTTAAACCAGAAGAAAGGAGTGCAACCATGTACACACACATGCTTTAAGTAATTTAGAAGGACTTCTAGTCTTCTGAGCTGCTGCCAAGAGAAGGACTGGATGGTGGCTCAGTTGATAAAGAATCTGCCTACAATGCAGGAGACCCAGGTTCGATCCCTGGGTCGGGAAGATCCCCTGGAGAAGGGAATGGCAACCCACTCCAGTATTCATGCCTGGAGAATTCCAGGGACAGAGGAGCCCGGCAGGCTACAGTCCATACGGTTGCAAAGAGTTAGACACATCTGAGTGACAAACATGGCTTAATGTAATTTAGGAATGTTACCTCCTGAGTTGCAATGGTGTGTTGAGCTCCATGAGCATATGGAGAACTTGACTATGATGTGGGTCAGAGCAAGGCTTGACTTGAAATACCTCCAAGTCCACTTAGGTGTTGAGTTCCATTTCAGAGGGACTTCTCCTTCTTATGTTAAGTTTCTGTTTTAAGAGAAGAGTCATTTGTTGTTGTTGTTGTTGTTGTTGTTGTTCCACACACAGGCTCTCTTTTCTTTTATTTCTTTCAGGCTATGGTAACCCATACCTTTAGGATGCTTCCATAAAAGGCCTTGATGGAAGCTCCAGATATGTGAGAATAGCAGTTTAGACTGGAGAAGAACATAGGAACCTAAATGCTAGTTTCAGTGTTCTTCTTTGGCTGTGTCTGCTACATGTGGCAGCCGTGACCCTACATGGAAGATCTGGTCAGTTGATTCATCATGGCTGCCTGACTGGTAGGCCTCAGACCCTTCTCTCCTCTGATAGAGTATCGTCATCCTTTGTTGGCCCAGGACATCTAGCATCCCAAAGCTTGGGCAGGGGTTGCTCCTTGCTAAATTAAATCCCACACTACCCTGAGCCCAGTACCTTAGAGTCTTCCTCCTTTGGGTGGTAAAAGCTTAATCCTCCTAAAGAAACTTAGAATCACTGTGTCTTGGTTTGGGTTCTCCCAGAAGTTGACTCTGAGACAAGGATTTGAGGTCAAATACTTTTTTTTTTGAAGTTACCCAGGGAAAGAGCAGTGGAGGCCTGGGGAAGGGTGATGAGCGAGAGAAGGCAACCAGTAAAGGTACAATATCCAGCAGGTTACTACTGTGGGCAACTGGAGCTCAGTCCCACTGGAGACCTCTAGGAGACAGCGTGGAGTAGGACTCAGAACTCCCTAGCAAGGAAATGGGGATATTTGTCCTGGAGCTCTCATCCATCATCAGCTAAGGGCTGATCCCAGGAGAATTAGCTCCCTGGAATATTTGTTTCATCCAACTTCACGATAAATACCAAGGAAGAGGGAGACTGGCGGGTTTAGATGAAAAATGAAAACACTGGGACATTTTGGAGCACCAACACTCATCTTAATTCTTGGCTGTTTTTATTCATTGATCTTTTGGGGGAAGTGAGTGGTGCAGCATTGAGTTACTGTGCTAAGTTCTCTGGGCAAATAGGAGAGCCTGAGAGCACAATTGATTCTTACCTAAGCTCTAACCATCTCCTTCTTAGAGCCTGCTGTGACTTCTTCCTACTTCTCAGTTCATTTTGCAGAGGTTCCAAATAAGCTTTTCCTAGAATGCTCTTCTTTCCCCTTGCCAATCTCCTGATGCT
Organism: Oryx dammah; assembly: GCF_014754425.2. NCBI lineage: Eukaryota > Metazoa > Chordata > Mammalia > Artiodactyla > Bovidae > Oryx > Oryx dammah. The sequence goes on along the minus strand of NW_024070207.1, from coordinate 92,696,683 downwards.
GTCTTCTAAGATTCCTTTCTCATTTGATTCCAGTCTATTTTCCAGGCATCTCTTCTATCTGCACCCTATGCTGCATCCAAATGAGATGATTCTGAATTATATTTAGGGTTCCTGTCTTCTGTGCCTCTACTTATGTTGTTTTGTCCACCTAGAGTACGCTCTACGAACCTTGTTCTTCCCTTGTGTGGTCTTTTGGAATGCCATCAAATCTTTAAGGCCCCACTCAAAGTTTTCTCTTTCCTGAAGACTTTTCTTGGTCTTTTAACTCTCTGTGACACTTTTACTACTGTCTTCTATTATTGTTTTGGGTATGTGTTCTCTCTCCTATTAGATCTTAAATGTCTTGGGGGCAAGGACTGTGTTTTATTTATCTCTGCCTTAGTCCACATTTACCCACTTAATTTACCAAAGATTTATTGAGAGCCAGAGAATACATTCCATACTAGGGCTCCAAAAATGAGTAAAATATGGCCCTTGTTTTCAAGGGAGCTCACAGAGTAGGCGTAGGAGTGTGATTGGTATAAATATGTGTGTGTGTGTGTCCATCTTAGTGCTTCAAACATTAGCAAGTGGTCAAAGATGATAAGTGTGGAGAATGAATGAAGCTACAGGGAGAAGATTTATCTCCAGCCTATTTTCTGCAAATGTTCAGAAATTAGTTCAGGAAGATAGTTTTAGGGGAGAAAATGAACTAATTGGATTATGGTGGGAAGTGCCTCTGTGTATCTCTCTTAGGGGTGATGGAATGGTTTAAGAAAGGGCAGATAAGCTGTAGCATCAGATTGCTTTGAGTCGGAATGCTAGCCGTGCCAGTGTGTAAAGCTATGTGACCTTGGGCTAGCTACTTGCTTACTTTCTTATGTATAAAATAAGTAATCCCCGACTCACAGCGTGATTGTGGAATTAAATGATATCAATAATCCCTAGCACATGTTTAGAATATATTAGAAGCTTGATTGCTAATGCATTCCTGTCTACTACCTTTTAAAAGTGTAATGCTTTTAAAAAAAGAAGGATTTTGGATTTTCTCTGTCTGTACTAGAGCAATCTGGCTAGAGAGGGTTTGGTTTTCTCCATACTTTTCTGTGCTTAAATGCAAAAATGTAACATACATTTGTTTTTCATTATTATTTTTTATTTGCATGCCCATTTCAGCCTTAGATTTAGGGTACTGTTGGGCTCTCAGAGGAGTTGACAATCTTCAAGTAGAATCTAAAGGAAGATCTTTAGATAGAGTAATGTTCTGAAAGTAGTGGTGGTGGTGGTTTAGTTGCTAAGTCGTGTCCGACTCTTTGCAACTCTATAGACTCTAGCTCTCCATGCTCCTCTGACCATGGGATTTCCCAGGAAGGAATACTGGAGTAGGTTGCCATTTCCTTCTCTAGGGAATCTTCCTGATCTAGGGATCGAGCCTGCCGTCTCCTGTGTTCCCTGCTTGGCAGGCAGATTCTTTACCACTGAGCCACCTGCAAAGCTCAATATTCTAACTTACAGTTACATCTTAACACCAGAATTTGTGAATCCATTAGATCTTAAAGGATCCTTGTGAAACAAAAACTGGCTCCTTTTTTAAAAAGTCATTTCCATTTATTATTAGAGAATTCAGAGGAAAAATACTGCTTAGTGTGTCCTGGAATCCTCAATTTTTTCTTTTAGTTTTTTTTCCAATCAACAGTTTGAGCATCTGTTGAATTCTGGACACTGACTAGTGAGCACATAGTGAAGGAAACAGACATGGGCTTTGCCCCATGGACCTGGCAGTCTGTGATGACAGAGGTTCGCATTGATCAAATAGTTATATGGAGAAATATATAATGCCAAACTTTGAAAAGAGCTGGAAAAGAAATTACAGGATGCTCTGAGGCCTGTTCTAGTCTAGAGGGTGACTCATGCAGTTTTCTGGAGAAGGGAGACCTTTGAGTTGATTTGGATTTATAGGTAAAAGATGCCAATGAGTCAAAGGGGATTGGACTGGCCATGGGCATACCAGCAAAAGGGAAGGCAGAGTGTGGCTTGAATGGGAAGGATAGTAGGAAATGGAGCTAAAGAGATTGGAAGGGGCCAAATTCTGTAGAACCTGGTGGGCCATGGGAAGACATTTTTTTTTTTAATGGGGAGACTTTGAAGGATTTAAAGCAGGAGGATGCAATGGGGTTTGCATCCTGAAAAAGATCTTTCAGTTATGGTATAGAATACAGATTGGAGCAGCTAAGAATGGAAACTGGAAGAACAGTTAGTATAGACCAGGTGAAAGTGGATGGAAACTTGGTTCAGAGACTTGGCGGTGTGAGTGGAGAGAAGGAAATGGATCTCCAGAGAGATTTAAGAAGTCAACAGCATTAGGTGATGGATTGGCTATGAGGGTCAGAGACGGATTCATGACCTCTGACTTTATTGGTAAAGCCCTGAGAACCACACACATGCTGATAAGCATTTTAGACATTGCCTGCAAACTCAGAAGTATCCAAGGGCGATCAGAGGGCCAGAGAGAGCATTAGATTGGGTGTGAGAACAGTTTTCTAGGCCATGACCCTGCAGTATTCATAAACCATTGAACTCTTATAGACCTAAATGTTGTCATCTGCAAAATAAATGGATCATATTAGATGATCTCCATACATGACAAACCTAGACAGCATATTCAAAAGCAGAGACATTACTTTGCTGACAAAGGTCTGTATAGTAAAACTATGTTTTTTCCAGTAGTCATGTATGGATGTGAGAGTTGGACCATAACGAAGTCTGAGTACTGAAGAATTGATGGTTTCTGAACTGTGGTGTTGGAGAAGACTCTTGAGAGTCCCTTGGACTGCAAGGAGATCAAACCAGTCAATCCTAATGGAAATCAACCCTGAATATTTATTGGAAAGACTGACGCTGAAGCTTCAGTACTTTGGCAACCTGATGAGAAGAGCCAACTCATTAGAAAAGACCCTGATGCTGGAAAAGATTGAAGGCAGGAGAAGGGGATGACAGAGGACGAGATGGTTGGATGACATCATTGACTCAGTGGACATGAGGCCCAGGGAGATTGGGTTTGTCTAAAGTTACTAATTGTTGGCATACTTAGAGTTCTTAAGTCTCCTAATTCCTTATATGACACCTTTATATTAGATCTTTCTGCCTTCTATTTTATATTTGCATGCTTTTATATTCTTTTTAGTCCCATGCTATTTCATTGAGGAGGGCATGTCAACCCACTCTAGTATTCTTACCTGGAGAATCCCATGGACAGAGGGGCCTGGTGGGCTACAGTCCATAGGGTCACAAAGAGTTGGACATGACTAAATGATTCGGCATGCATGCATGCTATTTCATTAAGTATTCCATCTGGGGAGGCAGAGAGATGCCCCACAACTCACTTTAGGCAGTTTTGATATTTGGTTTGAAACTACATGCTCATTTGAAGCTTGAGACTTCTTTTGGATTATTCTTGCTACACCTGACCCAATTACTAAGAACAATTAATAATTTGGGCAGATTCCAAATGTTTATATAGGCAAAATGTAAGCACACACAGAGGATGTGAAACACTGGCCTGATTAAGAAGTCTATCGTTATGGTGTTTTTCAACTTTTGCTTCCAAAGCAAAAGCAGGCAGTCACCATTTTTACAAGTGGATTTGGTTCTAAAAAATCTTATAAATGACAGAGAGCTTGGGGGTTGTTCATTTCTGGAACCCTATTTAATACATTCTTGTATCTTCAAAGGGATTCAGCTCAAGAGAAAAATCCAACCTAGTGAATAGTTTTTATTGGAGGACCATCTTTCCTTCCTGCTTAACTGGACTGGACAGTTATGCAGCAGGTTGTTTCAGTCTTCATTCAATAAACAGATATCTGGCCAGCCCTGATTGTGTACCTGCCATGACCTCCTTCTTACTTTTTCTCTTCTGGAACCATCTAGCTTTTAAAACCAAGGGTACTGCTTTAGTAGTAAAAACTAGAGAAACAGAAAGAGGGCCTACGAAGGCCCTGAAATCCCAAGTGTTTTATAGGCTTACAAACTTGAAAAGTCCATAGACCAATAAGGATCTTTTGCCTGTGTTTCACTATCTACTGCTGTGAAAAAGCCAAACCCCAAACTTAATGCTCTTAAACAGCAACACGTTTATTGCATCTCATGATTTTGTGGGGAATAAATTTGGTTCAGGGTTCTCCTGGGCAGTTCTTCTGTTTCATGTCCTGTTGATTGGGGTTATTTGATGGTATTCAATTAATGGCTCATCTGGTCTAGAAGATCCAGGATGGCTTCCGTCACATCTATGGAACTCTGATGGGGATGGCTGGAAGACCTCTCCACTGGGTGCTCTGGAAGTGTACTCAAATTTCTTACATGATGGTTCAGGGCTCCAAAAGACTGAGTTAGAAGGCGCTGGTTCTTAAAGCCTGGATTTAGAACTAGCATAGCATCACTTCTGCTGTCCTTTGTTGGTCAAAGGAGTCACAGATTAGACCAGATTCAAGAAGTGGTGAAATTAGGCCACATCTCTTGATGGAAGACATGTCAAAGAATTTGTGTTGTTGTTGTTTTCAGTCACCAAGTCACGTCTGACTCTTTGTGACCCTTTGGACTGTAGCCCTCCAGGCTCCTCTGTCCATGGGATTTCCTAGGCAAGAATACTAGAGTGGGTTTCCATTTCCTCCTCCAAAGGCTCTTCCTGACCCAGGGATTGAACCCATATCTCCTGCATTGGTGTGCAGATTCTTTCCCACTGCGCCACCTGGGAATCCCATAGTAGCCTTGGCCTGCATATTTTTAGACTTCCATAGGAGAATAAAATAAAAATCTACCTTTTAAAAATGATGTGGTTTTTTTTTTTTCAGGTTTTCTGGATATCTCTGGCAGAGCTTGTCTTAGCGGGTACAAATTTATATCTGGCATTAGATTATGTGAGATTGGTCCCCAACAGTGTCAGAAAAACAAAGGAAAAAAATACCAATGGCAGGACAGAGAAAACATTATTAACTATGGGTTCTGTGGTATTTCTTAAACTATTTTCAAAGGTAAATTTTTAATTGGAGAATGATTATGGTTATGAAAATGATATCTTGATGCAGAATTTCTTCCATCCTCATTTCAAGCTCTTTTTTCTTAACTGTCACAAAAGATTGGGAAAATTGTTCCACTTCTAGAAGGCTTTCTGATTTCACCAGTGTCTTCTGCTATATCTTAAAGCACAAATTGATTCCTTTATTACTGTTAGAAAGTTCACCTGCCAGATTATACTGATTTCCTGGAGTCTTTTTAGACAAAGGAAAGGTCACATTGTTTATTTTTACTAAAGATATGTTTTTCCTCCTGTATCACTTGCCTGCTTTTCTTTTTTTCAGCTTCTCTTTTGTGATAAATATCTTAAATAACACATTTTCCCAAGATATCTAAAGCAAAAATACTTAACCTTTGTATAACCCTTTTGTCTCCAGAGTCTTTTACAATGAGTACTGAAATCAGAAAACTTCCTGAGAAGGCCACTGGTGCTACAAGTGAGCATGGGGAGAATTTTGAGTTCATGAACTGTTAGGTACAATTTTAAGAGTAGCCAACAACAACTACAAAAGCATCCTCTAGAGTCTAGTTGTACAAGATGCTGTGCTTGGTGTTGATGCAAAGAATTCTGAGACTGAAGAGTCTTGACCAGTAGGAAGTCTCACTTGGATACATCTGTGAACATCAGACATGGAAAGTGGTATCTCAGTCTTGACTGCTCTCATTCTAGTCCCTTCTGTTCACTCTTCTTTCCTTTTTCTGCCCTTCTGCTTTCTTTTACCCCAGTTTTACAAACACTCCACCTTCGTCTTGCAAGAATGCTTTTTCCCTATGGTCTTAGTTGGAGTTTCCTTAGAAACAGACTCTGAGATAAGAATTTGAAGTTAAGGAGTATATCTGAACGGAGAAGGCAATGGCACCCCACTCCAGTACTCTTGCCTGGAAAATCCCATGGACAGAGGAGCCTGGTAGGCTGCAGTCCATGGGGTCGCGACAAGTCGGACACGACTGAGCAACTTCACTTTCACTTTTCACTTTCACTTTTCACTTTCACGCATTGGAGAAGGAAATGACAACCCACTCCAGTGTTCTTGCCTGGAGAATCCCAGGGATGGGGGAGCCTGTTGGACTGCCGTCTATGGGGTCGCACAGAGTCGGACACGACTGAAGCAACTTAGCAGCAGTAGCAGCAGCGGTATATCTGAAAAGTGATCAGATTAGAACTATTAGGGGAAGGGAGGAAAGGAAACCAGAAAGGAAAACTGAGCAGGTTATCAATATGGGCTAATAAAAAATAATCTATAGAGATTGCCATTAAGAATTGTATCTATTCACCTGTATCAAATCTGATGATTTTTAAAATTAATTAATTTATTTTAATTAGAGGCTAATGGTCCACTGGAGAAAGGAATGGCAAACCCCTTCAGTATTCTTGCCTTGAGAACCACATGAACAGTATGAAAAGGCAAAATAATAGGATACTGAATGAGGAACTCCTCAGGTCAGTAGGTGTCCAATATGCTACTGGAGATCAGTGGAGAAATAACTCCAGAAAGAATGAAGGGATGGAGCCAAAGCAAAAACAATACCCAGCTGTGGATGTGACTGGTGATAGAAACAAAGTCCGATGCTGTAAAGAGAAATATTGCATAGGAACCTGGAATGTCAGGTCCATGAATCAAGGCAAATTGGAAGTGGTCAAACAGGAGATGGCAAGAGTGAATGTTGACATTCTAGGAATCAGCAAACTAAAATGGACTGGAATGGGTGAATTTAACTCAGATGACCAGTATATCTACTACTGTGGGCAGGAATCTCTTAGAAGAAATAGAGTAGCCATCATGGTCAACAAAAGAGTCCAAAATGCAGTACGTGGATGCAATCTCAAAAATGACAGAATGATCTCTGTTCGTTTCCAAGGCAAACCATTCAATATCACTGTAATCCAAGTCTATGCCCCAACCAGTAATGCTGAAGAAGCTAAAGTTGAATGGTTCCATGAAGACCTACAAGACCTTTTAGAACTAACACCCAAAAAAGATGTCCTTTTCATTATAGGGGACTGGAATGCAAAAGTAGGAAGTCAAGAAACACCTGGAGTAACAGGCAAATTTGGCCTTGGAATGCGGAATGAAGCAGGGCAAAGACTAATAGAGTTTTGACAAGGAAATGCACTGGGCATAGCAAACACCCTCTTCCAACAACACAAGAGAAGACTCTACACATGGACATCACCAGATGGTCAACACCGAAATCAGGTTGATTATATTCTTTGCAGTCAAAGATGGAGAAGCTCTATACAGTCAGGCAAAACAAGACCAGGAGCTGACTGTGGCTCCAATCATGAACTCCTTATTGCCAAATTCAGACTCAAGTTGAAGAAAGTAGGAAAAACCACTAGACCATTTAGGTATGATCTAAGTCAAATCCCTTATGATTATACAGTGGAAGTGAGAAATAGATTTAAGGGACTAGATCTGATAGATAGAGTGCCTGATGAACTATGGAATGAGGTTTGTGACATTGTACAGGAGACAGGGATCAAGACCATCCCCATGGAAAAGAAATGCAAAAAAGCAAAATGGCTGTCTGGGGAGGCCTTACAAATAGCTGTGAAAGAAAAGAAGTGAAAAGCAAAGGAGAAAAGGAAAGCTATAAGCATCTGAATGCAGAGTTCCAAAGAATAGCAAGAAGAGATAAGAAAGCCTTCAGTGATCAATGCAAAGAAATAGAGGAAAAGAACAGAATGGGAAAGACTAGAGATCTCTTCAAGAAAATTAGAGATACCTAGGGAACATTTCATGCAAAGATGGGCTTGATAAAGGACAGAAATGGTATGACCTAACAGAAGCAGAAGATATTAAGAAGAGGTGGCAAGGATACACAGAAGAACTGTACAAAAAAGATCTTCATGACTCAGATAATCACGATGGTGTGATCACTCATCTAGAGCCAGACATCCTGGAATGTGAAGTCAAGTGGGCCTTAGGAAGCATCACTACAAACAAAGCTAGTGGAGGTGAAGGAATTCCAGTGGAGCTATTTCAAATCCTGAAAGATGATGCTGTGAAAGTGCTGCACTCAATATGCCAGCAAATTTGGAAAACTCAGCAGTGGCCACAGGACTGGAAAAAGTCCGTTTCATTCCAATCCCAAAGAAAGGCAACGCCAAAGAATGCTCAAACTACTGCACAATTGCACTCATCTCACACGCTAGTAAAGTAATGCTCAAAATTCTCCAAGGCAGGCTTCAGCAATATGTGAACCATGAACTTCCTGATGTTCAAGCTGGTTTAGAAAAGAGAGAGCAACCAGAGATCAAATTGCCAACATCTGCTGGATCATGGAAAAAGCAGGAGTGTTCCAGAAAAACATCCATTTCTGCTTTATTGACTATGCCAAAGCCTTTGACTGTGTAGATCACAAGAAACTGTGGAAAATTCTGAGAGAGATGGGAATACCAGACCACATGACCTGCCTCTTGAGAAATCTGTATGCAGGTCAGGAAGCAACAGTTAGAACTGGACATGGAACAACAGCCTGGTTCCAAATAGGAAAAGGAGTGCCTCAGGGCTGTATATTGTCACCCTGCTTATTTAACTTATATGCAGAATACCTCATGAGAAACGCTGGGCTGGAAGAAACACAAGCTGGAATCAAGATTGCCGGGAGAAATATCAATAACCTCAGATATGCAGATGACATCACCCTTATGGCAGAAAGTGAAGAGGAACTAAGAAGCCTCTTGATCAAAGTGAAAGTGGAGAGTGAAAAAGTTGGCTTAAACTCAACATTCAGAAAACGAAGATCATGGCATCTAGTCCCATCACTTCATGGGAAATAGATGGGGAAACAGTGGAAACAGTGTTAGACTTTAGTTTTTTGGGCTATAAAATCACTGCAGATGGTGACTGCAGCCATTAAATTAAAAGACGCTTACTCCTTGGAAGAAAAGTTATGACCAACCTAGATAGCATATTCAAAAGCAGAGACATTAGTTTGCCGACTAAGGTCTGTCTAGTCAAGGCTATGGTTTTTCCTGTGGTCATGTATGGATGTGAGAGTTGGACTGTGAAGAAGGCTGAGCACCAAAGAATTGATGCTTTTGAACTGTGGTGTTGGAGAAGACTCTTGAGAGTCCCTTGGACTGAAAGGAGATCCAACCAGTCCATTCTGAAGGAGATCAGCCCTGGGATTTCTTTGAAAGGAATGATGCTAAAGCTGATGCTCCAGTACTTTGGCCACCTCATGCGAAGAGTTGACTCATTGGAAAAGACTCTGATGCCGGGAGGGATTGGGGGCAGGAGGAGAAGGGGACGACAGAGGATGAGATGGCTGGATGGCATCACTGACTCGATGGACATGAGTCTGAGTGAACTTCGGGAGTTGGTGATGGACAGGGAGGCCTGGCATGCTGCAATTCATGTGGTCGCAAAGAGTCAGACACGACTGAGCGACTGAACTGAACTGAGTTACTCTACAATATTGTGGTGATTTTTGCCATACACTGACATGAATCAGCCATGGGTGTACATGTGTCCCCCATCCCAAACCCCCCATTGCACCTCCCTCCCCATCCCATCCCTCTGGGTTGTCCCAGTGCACTGGCTTTGAGTGCCCTGTTTCAGGCATCAAACTTGGACTGGTCAAATCTGATAATTTTAACATTCTAACAGAGGACGTTTCTCTACTCCACGTCATTAATATTTATTGTTGTTTTAAAGTTGACCTTGAGGCTCAAGGAGTACTTCTGAGCACTCACTAAGTATGTGCTATTATGCTAGGCACTGGGAGAGAGTAAGGGATTTGATAGAGAAAATTTAGTTTTAGCCTTCTAGAATTTATAACAGAGCAGGGAGAAAAGTCATGTGCTTGCTATAAATTATAGATATTATATAATTTATGTGAATTATTAGAAATTAATTTTAAGATTATATACAAGCCAGTGTAAGGCAGTGTCAAGTAAGATAATACATGGTTATGCTAAAGGAATGATAAATAAGGGAAATGCCACTATAGGGTGAGTGCAGGAGAAAGTGAATTTAGTGCTTTACCTAAAGGATTTGGCTTACAGAAAAGAAAGAGAGAGGGACATGCAGGGTGGTGGAATGGTATGAGCAAGATCGTGGTGGTTTTCTGTTAGGTGTTCAGTTGCAGAGGGAGACTGTTGAAACAGATCGGGTGAGACCAAGTGATGAAGGTCCAGGCTGGCCCAGGTGATGGAAGACCTTGACAGCCAGGCAGAGATCTTAGAACTGGATTCAATTTGGAAATTAGGGAAGAGGCAGATTCAAAAGATTTTTAAATGTTCATGGTTAATATGCAATAGCTTTTTACGTTTTTCAATTGTACAGTTGATGTACAATATTATATGATACAAGAGACTGCTTATTTTTTTCTTTTTTTTTGGACTGCTTATTTTTCGTTGAAGTATAATTTACATAAAATAAGATGGTCAGTTCTTAAGTACACAGTTTGATGAATTTCTACAAACATAATCACCCTTATATAGGTAAGTTCTGCCCATGTAATCACCATTCAGACAAAGATATGGAATGCTTCCATCAGCCAAGAAAGGCCTTTTATGTACCTTCCCAGTGAATAACTGCCCCACCCTCACCTCTTAACTACTACTAAGAGACGTTGTTGAAACTGTTGTTAAACTTGATATAATTGACTCACGTAGTATAAATTATTTTATGACTAGCTTCTTTCACTCAACTCAATATTTGGGATAAGCAGTTCCTTTTTGTTCCTAAGTAGCATTTCATTGAATGAATATGCTACACTTTATCACTTCTCCCATTAATGGAAATGTCAATTGTTTGCAGTTTGGTGCTATTATAAGTTGAACTTCTGTGAACATTCTTGTGCATGTCTCTTGGTGGACACATGCACTCGTTTCTCTAGGAGTGGGGTCATTGGGGGCATAGGTCAAATATATCTTTATCTTTTAAAGATATAAAATATGTCTTTCGAGTTACTACCAAATAGTTCTCCGAGGTGGTTGTTAACTACTCTTACCAGCAATGGATGAGAGATGCAGTTCTTCACAACCACATTAATACTTGGTATTGTTAATCTTTTCAGTTTTTGCCAGTCTGATGAGTATGCAGTGAAAAAAACTTTTAAAAGAAAAATTAATTATAGATTAAATAAAGGCTGGGTTGGCTATGGGAGGAAGACCAGACACAAGTAAATCAGTTACAAAACTATTGTCCCAGTGCCAATGGGAGGACGCAATATCCTGGCCCCGGGAGAATATAAGAGCCTGGGGAGGAAGGGTTTAAAGAGTGACTCAAGAGAGCTTGGCAGCGTCTCAGGGATCTGTTCTCAGTATGTTTCTTCTATCTAGAAAAATCTTTCAGCATTTAAGTCACTTGCTATTAATTGTAGCCAGAAGAGTGGAACCACCTTCAATTTTTCTGCCTGAGAGAGATCCTACTGTATTATGGACACTGTAAATATTTGAAGAAACTTACAAGGAGAGCCTGAGTTTCAGGCATGAGAGGATTTGGCATGGGTTAAATGAATTGCCACGTGGGGATTTTTTTAACGTTAAATTTTGTATTGGGGTATAGCCAATTAACAATGTTGTGATAGTTTCAGGTGCACAGCAAAGTGACTCAGCCATACATATACATGCATCCATTCTTTCCCAAACTCCCCTCCCACCCAGGCTGCCAAATGACATTGAACAGAGTTCCCTGTGCTATACGGTAGGTCCTTGTTGGTTATCCATTTTAAATATAGCACTGTGTACCTGTCCATCCCAAACTCCCTAAATATACCCCCCCACCCTTCCCCTCTGGAAACCATAAATTCATTCTCTAAGTTTGTGAGTCTGTTTCTGTTTTGTAAATAAGTTCATTTGTATCATTTCTTTTTAGATTCTGCATATATGATAGCGTATGATCTTTTTCTGTCTGACCTACTTCATTCAGTATGACAATCTCTAGGTCCATCCATGTTGCTGCAAATGGCATTATTTCATTCTTTTTAATGGCTGAGTAATATTCCATTGTATATAGGTACCACATCTTCTTTATCTATTCATCTATTGATGGACATTTAGGTGGCTTCCATGTCTTGGCAATGTAAACAGTGCTGCAATGAACATTGGGATGCATGCATCCTTTTGGATCATGTTTTTTTCTGGAGTGGGATTGCAGGGTTGTATGGTTGCTCTAATTTTAGTTTTTAAAGGACCTTCCATACATTCCCCATAGTGGCTGCACCAACTTACATTCCCATGAACAGTATACGAAGCTTCCCTTCTCTCCACACCCTCTTCAGCACCATCAGCCACTCCCATTACTTGAAATGCTCTCCTCTCTTGAATTCAGTGACCCCACTTCTCTTAATTTTCCTCTTATCTCTCTGGCTAATCCTGTTCAGCCTATTTCCTAGCTAATCCTCCTCTACTAAGCCAGCACATGTTGGAGATTTTAGGTCTTCCTTTGTTTCTACTCCATACTTATTCCCTGACTGACTCCATTAGGAACTCATAACTTCTGTTTTTATCTACATACTGCTGCTGCTGCTAAGTCACTTCAGTCGTGTCCGACTCTGTGCGACCCCATAGACGGCAGCCCATCAGGCTCCCCTGTCCCTGGGATTCTCCAGGCAAGAACACTGGAGTGGGTTGCCATTTCCTTCTCCAATGCTAATGATGCCTAAATTTCTGTCTATAGAAGACCTGTAAACCTAGCTGGCTACTTGATGTGTCCACTTGAATGTCTCAAAAGTAGGCCAAACTCAGCATTGCAAAACCACATTCAGGACATCTTCCCTCCGGAAGTGTTCCCTTTTATCATAATCGGCACTATCAGCCATCCATTTATTCATTCCAAGAGCTGAGAAACAGTCTTAACCATCTTATTTCTCTTAATTCCCACTATCAAGTCCATTAATTTCTTGTTGATTTTACTCCCTAAAACATTTCTCAAACCCCTTTATTTCTTCCTCTTAGTCTAAACTACTATATTGGCCTCTGTCTTGAGCTCAACCTGAATCCGATTCCACTTGGCCCCCCCACTTCAGTACATCTACTCAGGAGCCATTGTGAAACTTTCTAGGCTTACATAGCATCATGTTAGTCCCTTCTTAAAATACTTCAGTCATTTTCTATTGCTCACAGGGCAAAGACCAAAAGGTTCAACTGGCCTTGAAGGCCCTACAAGGGCTGGACATTACCATCCTCTTCAGCTTTACCACTCCTGCCTTTTCTCCCTTCTTTTTATGTTCCAGCCACTCGGACCTTTCCTCTGTTCCTCCTACTCCCCACATCCACCCTGCCAACAAGACGTCTGCAGCTGAAGATTACCCAGACCAATACCTGCTAGCTCTGTCCTCTACCCATTTGATTTGAACTCATGGTTTGGACCTTAGATTAAATGCCACTTGCTCATGGAAGCCTTCCTTGACAACTTAGATCATACTGTTGTTGCTCAGTCACTAAGTCATGTCTGACTCGTTGCAAACCCATGAACTACAGCTCTCCATGTTTCCCTGTACTTCACTATTTCCTAGAATTTGCTCAAACTCATGTCCTTTAAGTCAGTGATGACATCCAACCATCCCATCCTCTGTCATCCCCTTCTCCAGCCTTCAATCTTTCCCAGCATCAGGGTCTTCTCTAATGAGTTGGCTCTTCACATCAGGTGGCCACAAGTATTGAAGCTTCAGCTTCAGCATCAGTCCTTCCAATGAATATTCAGGACTGACTTCCTTTAGGATTGACTGGTTTGATCTCCTTGCAGTTCAAGGGACTCTCAAGAGTCTTCTCCAGCACTACAATTTGAAAGCATCAATTCTTCAGTGCTCAGCCTTTTTTATAGTTCAACTCTCACATCCATATATGACTACAGGGAAAACCATAGCTTTGACTAGACGGACCTTTGTTGGCAAAGTGATGTCTCTGCTTTTTAACATGCTGTCTTGGCTTGTCATAGATCATACTAGAGCTCCTTTATTATATGTTCCTCTAGCACTGGATTCATTTCCTTGAGGGTACTTTGCACAGCTTATAATGACCCATCTGTTACAATGATTATTTGTTTAAGGTTCAACTACCCCACTGGATTGTAAGTCATATGAGGGCAAGAACAGTGCCAATATTTGCTCCCTGTTGTGTAGCCAGGGTGCTTGGTACTGTCTGGGGCACAAAGTTCAGTTCAGTTCAGTTCAGTCACTCAGTTGTGTCTGACTCTTTGCGACCCCATGAATCGCAGCACGCCAGGCCTCCCTGTCCATCACCAACTCCCAGAGTTTACTCAAACTCATGTCCATTGAGTCGGTGATGCCATCCAGCCATCTCATCCTCTGTCGTCCCCTTCTCCTCCTGCCCCTAATCCCTCCCAGCATCAGAGTCTTTTCCAATGAGTCAACTCTTCGCATGAAGAGGCCAAAGTATTGGAGTTTCAGCTTTAGCATCAGTCCTTCCAATGAACAACCAGGACTGATCTCCTTTAGAACGGACTGGTTGGATCTCCTTGCAGTCCAAGGGACTCGCAAGAGTCTTTTCCAACACCACAGTTCAAAAGCATCAATTCTTCAGCACTCAGCTTTCTTCACAGTCCAACTCTCACATCCATACATGACCACTGGAAAAACCATAGCCTTGACTAGATGGACCTTTGTTGGCAAAGTAATGTCTCTGCTTTTGAATATGCTATCTAGGTTGGTCATAACTTTCCTTCCAAGGAGTAAGTGTCTTTCAATTTCATGGCTGCAATCATCATCTGCAGTGATTTTGGGGCCCAAATCAGTAAAGTCAGCCACTGTTTCCACTGTTTCCTCATCTATTTCCCATGAAGTGATGGGACCAGATGCCATGATCTTCGTTTTCTGAAAGTTGAGCTTTAAGCCAACTTTTTCACTCTCCTCTTTCACTTTCAACAAGAGGCTTTTTAGTTCCTCTTCACTTTCTGCCATAAGGGTGGTATCATCCAGCATATCTCATGATGTACTCTGCATAGAAGTTAAATAAGCAGGGTGACAATATACAGCCTTGACATCCTCCTTTTCCTATTTGGAACCAGTCTCTTATTCCATGTACAGTTCTAACTGTTGCTTCCTGACCTGCATATAGGTTTCTGAAGAGGCAAGTTAGGTGGTCTGGGATTCCCATCTCTTTCAGAATTTTCCACAGTTTATTGTGATCCACACAGTCAAAGGCTTTGGCATAGTCAATAAAGCAGAAATAGATGTTTTTCTGCAACTCTCTTGCTTTTTTGATGATCCAGCAGATGTTAGCAATTTGATCTCTGGTTCTTCTGTCTTTTCTAAAACCAGCTTGAACATCAGGAAGTTCACGGTTCACTTATTGCTGAAGCCTGGCTTGGAGAATTTTGAGCATTACTTTACTAGCGTGTGAGATGTGTGCAATTGTGCAGTAGTTTTAGCATTCTTTGGCATTGCCTTTCTTTGGGATTGGAATGAAAACTGACCTTTCCCAGTCCTGTGGCCACTGCTGAGTTTTACAAATTTGCTGGCATATTGAGTGCAGCACTTTCACAGCATTGTCTTTTAGGATTTGAAATATCTCAACTGGGATTCCATCATCTCCACTAGCTTTGTTCGTTGTGATGCTTTTTAAGGCCCGCTTGACTTCACATTCTAGGATGTCTAGCTCTAGGTGAGTGATCACACCATCGTGATGATCTGGGTCATGAAGATCTTTTTTGTACAGTTCTTCTGTGTATTCTTGCCACCTCTTCTTAATATCTGCTGCTTCTGTTAGGTCCATACCATTTTTGTGCTTTATCGAGTCCATCTTTGCATGAAATGTTCCCTTGGTATCTCTAATTTACTTGAAGAGATCTCTAGTCTTTCCCATTCTGTTGTTCTCCTCTATTTCTTTGCCTTGATTGCTGAGGAAGGCTTTCTTATCTCTCCTTGCTATTCTTTGGAACTCTGCATTCAGATGCTTATAGCTTTCCTTTTCTCCTTTGCTTTTGGCTTCTCTTCTTTTCACAGCTATTTGTAAGGCCTCCTCAGACAGTCATTTTGTTTTTTGCATTTCTTTTTCTTGGAGATGGTCTTGATTCCTGTCTCCTGTACAATGTTACGAACCTCCATCCATAGTTCATCAGGCACTCTGTCTGTCAGATCTAGTCCCTTAAATCTATTTCTCACTTCCACTGTATAATCATAAGGGATTTGATTTAGGTCATACCTGAATAGTATAGTGGTTTTCCCCACTTTCTTCAATTTAAGTCTGAATTTGGCAATAAGGAATTCATGATCTGAGCCACAGTCATCTCCTGGTCTTGTTTTGGCTGACTGTATAGAGCTTCTCCATCTTTGGCTACAAAGAATATAATCAATCCGATTTTGGTGTTGACCATCTGGTGATGTCCATGTGTAGAGTCTTCTCTTGTGTTGTTGGAAGAGGGTGTTTACTATGACCAGTGTGTTCTCTTGGCAAAACTATTAGTCTTTGCCCTACTTCATTCCGTACTCCAAGGCCAAATTTGCCTGTTACTCCAGGTGTTTCTTGACTTCCTACTTTTGCATTCCAGTCCCCTATAATGAAAAGGACATCTTTTGGGGGTGTTAGCTCTAAAAGGTCTTATAGGTCTTTATAGAACCGTTTAACTTCAGCTTCTTCAGCGTTACTGTTTGGGGCATAGGCTTGGATTAGCATGATATTGAATGGTTTGCCTTGGAAATGAACAGAGATCATTCTGTCATTTTTAATCTTGCATCCAAGTACTGCATTTCAGACTCTTTTGTTGACCATGATGGCTACTCCATTTCTCCTAAAGGATTCTTGCTCACAGTAGTAGATATAATGGTCATCTGAGTTAAAGTCACCCATTCCCGTCCATTTTAGTTTGCTGATTCCTAGAATGTCGACGTTCACTCTTGCCATCTCCTGTTTGACCACTTCCAATTTGCCTTGATTCATGGACCTAACATTCCAGGTTCCTATGCAATATTGCTCTTTACAGCATCAGACCTTGCTTCCATCACCAGTCACATCCACAGCTGGGTATTGTTTTTGCTTTGGCTCCATCCCTTCATTCTTTCTGGAGTTATTTCTCCACAGATCTCTTATAGCATATTGGGCACCTGCTGACCTGAGGAGTTCCTCTTTCAGTATCCTAGCATTTTGCCGTTTCATAACTGTTCATAGTTATCCAAAAATGTGTGTTAAATAAATACCTGAGAGAATGGGTTGAGTCAAGCTATATTATATTGTGTCTCATGGAGGTGTATTGTAGAAGCCTAGGTACACACAGTGGCTTTCTGGTCAGCACTGCCAGCTAAGTATGTGAATAAATATTCCAACCAGAGGTTGAAAATTGGGGATCCTAGGCTATATAGAGCCTGGTAGAAATGTTTAATTTGGTCTGCACAAGTTTTTTTTTTTTGTTTTTGAGAAAAATGTGAACTATATGCAAACATTTCAAAATCTGGAGTTTTCATGTAAAAGTCTGAAGTTCTGGCTTTCCCTTCTTCCAGGAAGCTCTGCCATTACTGGGCCCACATTTGCTTGAAGCACTAACCAGCTGGAGTTGAATAGGGGCTGCCCCATTTTGATAGGCACTAGTTCTTTGATTCATTATTGTTACCACCTAGTGTCCCTCACTTATTTAATTACCTGCCTGGCTCATAGAAGCATATCGCTCATTGAGCTTGCTATTCTTGGTCTAAGCTTCCTTTATTAGAAATGGTTGGATCCAACTAATTAGGTAGCATGATAAAAATCCCTGAACTGTTGGCATGAAAAACCACACCATCAATTTCTCTAATTCTTAGGAAATTACCTTAAAAATGCAGAATTCTTTCATCTTACCCTTTCACTTTAGAGATGAAAGAGCTGAGGGCCAGAGTAGGTATTAACTTGCCTCAGCTCGCAAGCCTGTTCTTTGACTCTTGGCTGGTGTGCTTAGAAATATCAACAAAAATATTTAAGGATATGTATTATTTCATACATTTGCCATTTAAAATTTTATCTTCCTATATTTGGAAGAACTAATTTAAACACAGTAATTGCTTTTCTAAGTCTCAACTTAATCTCATTAGTTTTTTTCCTTGTCTTGTTTGAGAAACTTAGTGTCAATTTTGTAGAAGGGGTGGTGTAAATAGTAGTAATAACCTAATCCAGTGTGTGAAAGTGTGAATTATTAATACTAGGCTAATAACTTCCTCTTGTAAAGGCTACTGATTTCTTTCTTTGTTTTTTGAGCTTGTGAATTTTGATTCCAGTTTTATTTTTAGCTTTTTAAAAATTACGGTAGGAAATGTCCCTGGAGGTCCAGTGGTTAAGACTCTGTGCTTCCAATGCAGGGGGCATGGGTTTGATCCCTGGTCAGGGAACTAAGATCTGAGATGCTGTATGGTGTGGCTAGAAAAGGAAAATTTAAAAAAACTATGGTAAAACACTCAAACACGGGGCTTCCCTGGTGGCTCAGCAGTAAAGAATTTGCCTGCAGTGCAGGAGGTGCACGAGACAAGGGTTCAATCCCTGGGTCGGGAAAATTCCTTGGAGGAGGGCGTGGCAACCCACTCCAGTATACTTGTCTGGAGAATTCCAGGAACAGAGGAAACTGGCTGCTACAGTCCACTGGGTCCCAGAGAATTGGAAACAACTGAAGCGACTGAGCATACATGCAGGCACAGATACACAATGATGAAACCTGTCACCATAGCTGTACCCATTCTAAAGTGTACAATTCTGTGGCATGAGTGCATTCTCAATGCTGTGCAGCTATCAATTCTGTCTAGTTTCAGAAGTTTCTCATTACCCCAGATGGAAACCCTGTGTCTGATTAGTGTATGCTCAGTTGCTTCAGTCATTGTCTGACTCTTTGTGACCCCATGGATCACAGCCTGCCTGGCTCCCCTGTCCATGGGATTCTCCAGGCAAAATACTGGAGTGGGTTGCCATGCCCTCCTTCAGGGGATCTTACCAACCAGGGATTGAACCTGTTTCTCTTATATCTCCTGCATTGCAGGCAGATTCTTTATCACTGAGCCACCGGGGAAGCATATCTGATTAGTTGTCTTTCCCTATTCCTGCCTACCCTCAGTCTCTGGCAAGTACTGCTAATCTGCTTTCTTTGTCTATGGATTTACCTGTTCTGAATTTTTCATATATTAGTAAATGGAATCATACAATGCATGACCTTTTGTGCTTGGCTTCTTTCACTCAGCATAATGTTTTCAGTGTTCATCCGTGTTGTATCACGTATCAGTACTTTATTGTTTTGTAGTTAAATGACATTCCATTGTATGGATATACCACATTTTGTTTATCCATTCATCCACTGATGGATATTTGGGTTGTTTCCAGCTTCTGGCTATTGTGAATAAGGCTGCTATGAATGCTTGTGTATAAGTATTTTTATTCCAGTTTTTAAAATCTGTATTTAAGGATCCACTAATCATTTCTGAAAGGCTGCTTGCCTATTGTGAATGAAGTTAAAAAAGGAGTTGGCAGGCCAACCGGGTATCAATTTCTATTGACTTCTCTTCTGCATCTCTGGGTCTGGCTTGAAATTGCAATTATATTTACAGGCTACAAACAGCTCATTTTCAGTAGGCATCTACCTAGAAAACACTGGGTGCTTTAAACAAATTTACAGAGAAGAAATCAAACTAACCAAATGGTGTGGCAATTATTAGCTATTACATGTTATGGGGAAAGTATGGATCTTATTCAGAAGGTAATCTACTGAAGAACAGTTTAGCTTTGACTCAAGGTATGTTTGTTGAGCTTTTTACTTTCTTTCAACAACATTTAACAAATACATATTGAGTGCCTCTGAGCCTGCATGAATGGAGCTTAGAGTCTAGTGAAAAAATATAGATATTAATTAAGTAAATACATACCTGTAATCACAGACAATCCTCAATGAAAATGTGTAAGGAGTATGAGAGTATATAATGGGGCTATCTGCTCCCTTCTGGGGACTATGAGATAGCCTTGCCGAGGAAGTGACTTTTGCACCAAAAGACGGGCAAATAAGTATTGAGGGTCTAACAATTATTGCCCTAAATGCTCTGGCTTTAAGGATTACTAAGTGGCTTCTGTCTGGGCTTCCCTGGTGGCACTAGTGGTAAAGAACCTGCCTGCCAGTGCAGAAGACATAAGAGACATGGGTTTGATCCCTGGGTTGGGAAGATCCCATGGAGGAGGGCATGGCAAGCAATTCCAGTATTCTTGACTGGAGAATCCCATGGACAGAGGAGCCTGGCAGGCTACAGTCCAACTTGTCACAAAGAGTCGGATACAGCTGAAGCGACTTAGCATGTGCATGCAAGTGGTCTCTGTCCACAAGAAGTTTTGTCTTTTTGAGCTGGTTAAGTAAAATCCCTGCTGATTCATTCAGTAGTCACCTATTTGGCTGGATCCCATTTATTTTCCCAGAGGTTTTTAGGGGTCTCTCAGGGACAGGCTCAGAGAGGGTGGAGTAATTTTGACAGGAAAGTTCTCAAATTGTTCAACTGTGATTCAGTTCTACATTCTGATAGGCTCACTGACAAACAAAGGATCCAGCATGAAGTAGTGAAATCAACAAAGAGGTGACTAGTTGATTTCAGCACTTTTTCTTGGGCAATTGTCATTCTATTACCTTTAACAATGAACAGCTGCTTGCTTCTTGGAAGAAAGCTGTGAAAAACCTAGATAGCGTATTAAAAATCAGAGACATCACTTTGCTGACAAAGGTTTGTATAATCAAAGCTATGGTTTTTCCAGTAGTCATGTATGTATGTGAGAGTTGGACCATAAAGAAGGCTGAGTGTTGAAGAATTGATGCTTTCAAATTGTGGTGCTGGAGAAGACTTTTGAGAGTCCCTTGGACTGCAAGGAGATCAAACCAGTCAATCCTAAAGGAAATCAACCTTGAATATTCATTGGAAGGACTAATGCTGAAGCTGAAGCTCCAATACTTGGGCCACCTGATGTAAAGAGCTGATTCATTGGAAAAGACCCTGATGCTGGGAAAGATTGAGGACAGGAGGATAAGGGGGCAACAGAGGTTGAGATGGTTAGATAAATAGCATCACTGACTCAATGGACATGAATTTGAGCAAACTCCTAGAGACAGTGAAGGCCTGGTGTACTGCAGTCCATGGACTTGCAAAGAGTCAGACATGACTTAGGGACTAAACAACAACAACAGTGAACCCTCCTCAGCCTCTACATAGATGGAGCCCACATCCTTATTCAATGATCTCCTTCTCAAAGTCAAGCCAAGGTTGATAGGGCAGTGTGTGCGGTGCACATAGAAATAAGTATTGGGTGGTTCAGAGAAGTCCTGATCAGTCAAGATGCATTATCTTTGCAATGAGGCCTCATGCTGTGCAGTGTTCTGAGTAGAATAATGAGAAACGACTAGAATAATGAGAAACATAGGCTATTTGGTCAATAAGGAAATGGAGCCAATTAAATGTCAGATAATGCCAGTTTGCATTGTTTGAAATAGATCTGGAGTGAAATATACTATTCTCATGGAATAGTGCCTTTCTTTGGAGTGCATGCATGCTTAGTTGATCAGTTGTGTCCAACTCTTTGCAATCCCATAGACTGTTGTCTGCCAGGCTCCTCTGTCCATGGGATTTCCCAGGCAAGAATACTGGAGTGGGTTGCAATTTCATACTCCAGGAGATCTTCCCCACCCAGGGATTGAACTCATGTCTCCTTTGTCTTCTGCATTGGCAGGTAGATTCTTTACCACTGCACCACCTAGGAAGTCCTGCCTTTCTTTGGAGATCATTTCCTAAATGATTTTTACATCCGTCAACATCTGCTCTGCACTTCAGATCTTCCCCAGCTACTGAAATGTGAGGGCTCCTTTCATAGGAATGGAGATATGAGGATTATGAGAAAGAGTATTGCTGACTTGTACTGTTGTATTATTTTGGATATCAGGATGCATTTTTATTTTAAGGATTCATTTTAGATTTCAGAAGGATGTATTCTGTAAAGTTCATTCAAATACAGTGACAGATCACCTGATTTGGGGAAATCTTAATTTAGAGGATGAAGAAATTTAAGCAATTATCTGATGTATAAAAGGTCTCACAGTGACATTTCTCTAAGTGGCAAGTCCTCATGTTCATAGTAAATATGATTAAGTTAATAGTGATGTGTCTTACAACTTTTTAGGAATTCCTTTACTGAGAATGAGGTTACTGAGAATAAATTGCCATGGACATGCTCCCACTGTTGAATGTGACTGTAATTCTAGCAAAGGTGTTGCTCATTCTTGGAATGAGAGCCTCCAAAGAAGTGAGGTATTATGTGTGGAAGGCTTAGTAGTCCTTTGAGAAGAGCAGGGATTAGGGAAAGGGAGGGTGAAAGCAGAGAGAGAAGGAAAAGAGTAATGTGAGGGATGAGTAAGATGGAGAGTCACATGACATTACCTTTGTCATCAGTCAGTTACCTGGAGATTTTGGGGCCCGACAATTTGGGCTCGTGAGAAAAACCTTTCTCTGAAGCCTGTGCCTGTTAAAGCTGCTCTTTTTGATTAGATGGTTCTAGAATCTCTGTGGTCCCACCCTATTTGAGATGACTGGAGCTATTTCAACAAAAGCAAAGACTCTCTTCTACACTGGGGAGTAGTGAGGAGCATAAAGGGGAATCGGAAAGAGCACACATCTTGCTCAAGAAGGCATTAAAGAAACAAGATCTGGAGAGAGAGAGAGCAAGTGAGTAACAGAATTAACACAGGCAAATACAAAATCATTGCATACAAAGAGAAACTGGAAGAAGATAATAGAGGTGATTGATATTATGGTGATAGAATTGGAGGTCTCTTTCATTTTGTCCAGAGTTTTTGTGGCATGATTATATCATGTTTTTCATTTTAAAAGAAAGTAATTCATTCCAGTAGGGTGTGTCTGTGTGTGTGTACTTGCAGTCAGATGTTCTGAGTTCAGCCTCAGTTCTGTTACAAACTACTCATAGAGTTTGGGGTTAATTATTCAACTCTTCTTGCCTTGACTTCTTTATGTTGAGAACTGAAACCCATATAAGTTCCTGTTCCTGTGTTTAACAACACCACATGCATGCTAAGTCACTTAAGTCATGTCTGACTCTGTGTGACCCTATAGACTGTAGCCCGCCAGGCTCCTGTGTCCGTGGGATTCCCCAGGCAAGAATACTGGAGTGAGTTGTCATGCCCTCCTCCAGGGGAATCTTTCCAACCCAAGGATCGAACATGCATCTTTTAAGTCTACCTCATTGGCAGGTGGGTTCTTTACCACTATCACCACCTTGAAAACCCCTTAACAACACTAGGACTGGGCATATTTTGTTGTCCTCATGATATAAAATACTGAGAACAAGCAAAAATAACTTAAGCACATGCTTCAGGAAATAATAGTTCCTAGAAGCTACAACTATTAACTATCAATAAAATAACTGCTTACTTAGATTACCAGCTTGCTCATAATGTCTTGTTCAAAACCCTTCTTTTGTTGTGTCCACCAGGCCAAAGCTTAAATTATGCCCCAAACTTGGCCCTGTCTCAGCCACCTTGCAAAACCCACCTTAAAATCATCCAGGTAGGACCCTAAAATGCTATAAAGATCCTTGACAACTTATAAGTTACTATTAAAACTGTCAAGATGGTGTTCTGTCCTCCTGAAGTGAGTCTGATAAATGGCTTTACTTGCTAACAGATTTTTCTGGGAGTTTTTCGAGGACTTGAAAATATGTAAAAGAAGATTGTTGGACACTATACTCTTGAAAATTCCTTTTAATCTCACATTCTCAGATTCATGCTGGTGACATTTTCTCTTGGCTCTCTTTCATCCATGGATTCGGCCACTTCTACAAAATTTTTTTAAGGTTTTACTGTTTCCTTTTACCCTCTTTAACTTGAAAGCACAATTGAAGCTGGACATTTCAGAGGAACACTCCCTGGGAGGTTTTAGTTGCAATTAAGAAGGAGAGATGAATGGTGGTGACAGTTGTAGAACAATGTGAATGTATTTAACATTATAGAACTATTTGCTTAAAAATGGCTAAAATGATAAATTTTGTGTTGTGTGTGTTTTATTGTAAGAGAAGAAAAAAAAAAAAAGAAAAAGACACTTAAGGCAACTCCCTCCTTGCAATCTTTGTACAGGCACCATAGAATCCCAGGAAAAGTCTGCAGGAAATGCTGTCTCCTTCTAGATTAAATGACATATACGAAGGCACAGTGGCTGTTAGGGAGTAAGGAAGTGCTCAGTGTTTCCAGCCTTTCTTCTCCTTCTCCTGCTACAGGGTAGAGTAGGGCAGTCAACTCTTTACTTCCTTTTGAAAGTAACTGGATTTCACACCTGAATTTCAATACCCAGAACCTTAGTTCCGTATTTCTCTCTATTCTGACTGCATTTTTACACTAATAGATGAGTAGTGTGATGGCAGGAGGAGTAATGCAGGATGTATGAGTATCAATTTTTTGGCAGTGAAAGGGAAGAAAGACCCATGTTTTTTTTTTTTTTATGTAAGTATAACCCCTGTGAGTCTGGGTTTTCTAGTTCTCATCATGAGGCCCATCCAGGGTCAGCTCTATAATCTGTGGGCCAGGTGCAAAATGAACATGCAAAGTCCCTTGTTCAGAAAGCGAGGGAAAGTGCAGTTAAACTTAAAATACAAAGCCTTTTCCTTTCTCCTGTGGTTGACCTGTTCACTTTCCTAATCGTTTTTATTTGCTATTTAATGTGGTTCTGAGTAAAGAAAAATTAAAAATTTAAATTGTTACAATGAATTTTACCATTCATATTTATATTGAAGAATGATAGCTTTAAATGCAAACATACGAGCATTTAACTCATGTGTGGAATCATCAAATGACACAATTTGTATTTTGTGGTTTGTGTATATATATATATATATATATATGAATTTCATTCTTATTAGAATGGCAGAAATGCTGCACAAAAGGAACCCAACCATTTCAATTTCACTGCTTGGTTCACATTCATTCTACTCACTCTCTTTACCTTTGGCTCACTGACTAGTAAAGAAAGCCTGAAAAGAAAGGAAAAGGGTTTGCCCTATCTTCCTCTACCTTTTAAAAAAAATGTTTACTCTGTAACTGGTTGACTAATACAGAAAAGTAACACAGTAAGAAAGGACATGATACGGCTCCTAGTCATTTCTGTTTCTTCAAATGGGATTGAAGCAAGTTCTGGTTTATATGGAAAACAAGGTCTCTCCAGACCACTTAGTCAGTTGTAGACATCACACACTTACCTTATATGTACTTTGAGTCTCACTGAACTCCCAAGCATCATGGGTCCATTAGAATTCTGTGCTCATGGGGGCATCACAAAAGCTCTACATGAATGGAGTAGCAAGAAACAGTGGATGACCATATTGCATGTACTGCTTAAGCTCAAGCACATGCTCCTCTTGGGCTTCATTTATGAAATATATGTTTAAAGACAAAATTATTTAGAATTTTAAGGTGGCAACAGCAAACATTAAACCAATCTCTCGGGTCTTTCTGAACATGGGTCCTTGTGGGACTATATAGGTTGCATGTTCATGAAGTGGGCCCTGGACCCATTGTAGCATTATATGCTGTGCTAAGTCGCTTTAGTTGTGTCTGACTCTTTGCAACCCTGTGGACTCTAGCTCACCAGGCTTCTCTGTCTGTGGGATTTCCCAGGCAAAAATACTGGAGTGAGTTGCCATTTCCTTCTCCAGGAGATCTTCCCGACCCAGGGATCAAACCTGAGTCTCTTATATCTCCTGCATTGGCAGGCAGATTCTTTACTACTCGTGCCACCAGAGAAGTCCCTGTCTTGATATCACATCCAAAAAACAAAAAAAAACAAAAAACCCAATACTCTCTAGCATCCAAAAAATCTGTGAAATTCAACTTTGTTTTCACTGAAATTTCCTTGAGACTACTAGGAGAGGGTGTCAAAGCACATTACCAAGTAAAATTTTCCCCAAATCCTTTTTAAGTTTCTCTCTCATCAGATTTCTCCTGTTTCAGGCAGCTGCTATGTTGGCAGGCCCTGGCCCCTGGAACTCCAGGCTCATCCCAGGATGAATGAGGGACAGGATGGGTTTACGGCTGGACACCTAATTGGTTACAAACACCTACTTCCCCAAGGAAGCCAGTTGCTGAGGGAGAACCAGTTTTGTTGTTGTTGTTCAGTTGCTCTAATCAGTAGGAATATGAAAAGAAAGTGAGTCACTCAGTTGTGTCCAACTCTTTGCACCCCCATGGACTGTAACCTGCCAGGCTCCTCTGTCCATGGGATTTCCCAGGCAAGAACGCTAGAGAGGGTTGCCATTTCCTTCTCCAGGGGATCTTTCTGGCCTAGAGATTGAACCCAGATCTCCCACATTGCAGGCAGGCAGATTCTTTACCACCTGAGCCACCAGGTGGACTGATAAACATAGTTCCCCTTACTTCGTCAGAGCGTTTAACCCATTGCTCTTTTAATGAACATATAAGGCAACTGCATTCATTTTTGGTAAGTTTTGAAATACCAGAGTGGGCTTGAAGGGAAAACAAAAGTTATCAAATCATCTTAGGGCATGGTGCAACATGGAAGCTCACTGGTAGCTCCAAGGTGAATGGCATCACTGGAATTGGAACCCAACTCTCTGCCTCTGAAGCTGGACTCTTTCCTCTTGATTATGTTGGTCCCCATAAAAAGGAAGAAGACAGCCATTGAGCACCCACTGTGCCCCCAAATGTATAAGCTGCTTTATGTAACAACTATGTGATGGAGGTATTAACTATTTTCCATTTTCCTGATAGGAGACTAAGCCTCAGTACATTTCATAGCCTTGCCCAAAGTCACAGAGCAAGTAACTGACAATGTCAGCACCTTGAAGCTCCAGGCTCATTTCTGAGTTCAAAATTCATGATGTCTCTCCAATTTGCACAAGGCTAGGGGAGAACCCTGCTTTCCTAGCTTCTCCTTCATTGATCTTTCTAGAATACCTGGCTGCTTCTATTATTAAACTCTCATTGGTTGATTGATTGATTGAAAAAAGTTACAGCAATCAAAACAGTAGGGTCCTGGCATAAAAACAGACACATAGATCAATGCAACAGGATAGAAAGCCTGGAAATAAACCCATGCAGTTATGGTCAATTAATCTATGACAAAGGAGGCAAGAATATACAATGAAGAAAAGACAGTCTCTTCAATAAGTGGTGCTGGGAAAACTGGGCAGCTACATGTAAAAGAATGAAATTAGAACATTTTCCCATACCACATACAAAAATAAACTCAAGAGCTAAATGTAAGACTGGATACTATAAAACTCCTAGTGGAAAACGTAGGCAGAACACTCTTTGATTGATCATCGCAAGGGCTGTTCTTGACTTGTCAAGGGACATAAGGCTTGATGTGGAGGAAGAAAGAAGTGTTCTACCAGTTGCCTCTTTGATTCAGTTCCTGAACAATGAAGCCTCTTCCCCAGTCCCTGTTAACTTTTCTCCACCTTGGCCCTCCCTGAAACATTTGCTGGTGGGGCATGGTGGAGAGGGGGTGGGAATGGTCAGGAACGAGGAAAGAAGGCCATACCTGCAGTTCTTTTTGTCCTGTCCCAAGCTCTGTTGGGATATTTCTTCAAACATGTTCAGTGGCCTGTCACCACAAGAATTTGCTTAGTTCAGTGGAAATAGTCTGAACTTACATAGGATTTTAATTTCAGCTGCTGATGCTTAACCCAGATAGGTTAGAATTTTAGTGCATGTAGCCAAAGGCTAGCAGAAAACTTCTGGAGTAAAAATCAGTTTACAACACTTTCTTCAGAATAAATTGTAAAATAAAAACAAAGCAGTAGTACTTCTAGTTTCTAAGTATGATAACCCATATTTAACATGAGCATGCATACGTGCTCAGTTGTGTCTGATTCTTTGCCACCCCATGGACTGTCACCCACCAGGCTCCTGTGTCCATGACATTTTCCAGGCAAGAATATTGGAGTGGGTTGCCATGTCCTCCTTCAGGGGATCTTCCTGACCCAGGGATTGAACCAGCTTCTCCTGTGTCTCTGCACTGTAGGCAGATTCTTTACCACTGAGTCATTGGGGAAACACCGTGCCCCCCGCCCCCCGCCCTGCACCATACTTGATGTGTAATGGTCTATAAACTTTTTGTGGGAGGTCTACTTTTATTTCTTCATGCCTGAAAAAATGAAGGAGGCGAGGGTGAAGAATAGAGAGAGAAGAGAACTCTGCTGGAAGCATCAGATGAGGTCTGTGAGGTGAAAATATTTCTGGGTCTCAGCCTCTGTGATTTGCTTAGCATTTTGGATTTTGTATTGATGGCTGACTCTCAACTAACTAGAGTGGGAAGTTTGTCCTAAATAACATCTTCCTGCAGAAGAAGGAAGGCATGGTGGTAGGGTCAATGGAGAGAGGGAAAAACCCATCCTTAGGGTCCTCCTTCTTCAGATTGCTGGGGCTCCAGGGAGGAATGGCAGGTAGGAGCCCCTGAGTAGAGTGAAAAGGGTTGATGTCTAAAATTTTTTTTATCTTTATGCATCCCCGCGTGCATACTAGGCTGTTCATTCCTGGGTGTGGCCAGTGGCCTGTGGCTTTCAAATGTCAGCTCCTGTTGGTTTTGTCTACAGGTTTTCTTTGACTGTGGACACCTGCCTGATCCATACCAGGAGCCAGTCAGAAATGCCAGAGTTAATTCCTCCATGCCCCCTTACCTCCATCATCCTTCCACAATGACTGATTAGAGTTGGTGGACAAATACTTCCACTTCCCGGCTCCTTGCCAGGGAAACCTCTATGGTGTGTTCTATCCCATCTCCCAGAGCTCCCTAGCAGGCTTGAGCTCCACTGGCCCACAGCCTCAGCCCTTGCCAGCTTTATAATATGTGTCTTATCAGCTGCCTTCCTTTCTCATACCTCCTTTTCCCTATCTCCTATGGCTGCTTCTCAGATCAACTCTCAAATAAAAGACTTGTACTTGAAGTCTTGTCCTCAGGGTTGGACTCTGAGGAAGCCTGGTAGAAGACAGGTCCTTTGTAGGCAAAATGACAAAAATCTGGAGGGCATCTTGACACTCCAGGTGTCACTGAGGGTCTCAGTGCTGCCACACAGAAATCAGGCTCCCTCCTGGGGAGCTCGGGCAGGGCTGTTTTCTTTCTGTGACTGGCCATGTAAAGTGCAAAGCTGCCTGGAGGTCAGAAGTGCTTGGTGCCCTTGCACTCCCGTGATGTCTCACTTATGCTTTCAAATTCATCATGGGGTGCTGTGAAAGATAGGAAGATGGCAGGTGCCAGCCCGTAATTTCTACTAGTTTATGATCTCCACAAATAGAGCAAGCAAGGTGTTTCAACAATTTTCATACATGGCAGAAAGGAAGGGAAAAAACAAGAGTATTCCATAATTTGAGTGTTGACCATCAAGGATTTTTTTGGGGTGGGTCGGTATCTGAGATAGTAACTTGAGGCAATTGGAAATGAATGGGGGCAAGAATTGCTTTCACTAAGTGGCACTGTAATAGAAAAAGCAACTTTTGAATCATAGAAAATAATGCAGTCGCATAATCAGAAGACCCACATGAGGTTGTTGGTAAAGGCTGAGTGGCAGAAATGTAGACTGAGAAATCTATTCTTGAAGTTTATATTCCAAAGGAGCCACTTTATTTTAGGTGAGTAGACCAAAGAAAGCTGTAATATTTTAAATTATGGTTATTATTCATAACAATACTTTGAATTTGTATAGTACCTTTCTTCTGAGGAGCTTGAGGCATTTCACATATATTATCTCATTTATCTTTTATACCATCCCAATGGAAATATGTATTATTAACTTTCTAGTGCCATGAGACTGAATCTTTTGCAAATTCTTTTTCCTGGGGATGAATGGAGCTACATCATTATAGAAGCAGATGTTGACTGAAGACACCCACAACTTGCTACTGAATGTGAGCTAATTATAATAGCTCGATTCTCTGACTTTACTTTGGGAAACCATTTTGCCTCTCTGCCGCAGTGTATAGGAAAATGAAGGAGCTTAGTTAATCAGCTTAGTTGATATGAAATCAACCCATAACTATAAAAAGAAAAAAAGTAGAAAAACCTCATGTACAGTTAATTAATACATGTAGAGTTTGTTAGTTACAGCTAAATATTGACAGTATTTTCAGTAGGAAAGTTTACATATGAACTTTGTCTGCTACCCTCTTTTAAGTGGGGAAATCTTCAGTTAACTGAAATTGCCTGGTTTTGGTCTTAGCTGAAAGGTAAATTTCTTTGTCAAGTTCAGGAACACTGTGTCCAATCATTATTGAATAATAGTGTTTAAATCCTGTTTCTATTGTACCCAAGAGGAAAATTTAGATATGGTTTTTCTCATTAACTGGAAACACTACAAAGTTCATCCATGACTTCTTCTCCATAAATTACTGTCCAGTAAGGTTTGCCAGAAAAAGTCAAAAGAAAAATTCTTTTTCTAAGTCACATCTGAGGAGTAGCAGGGTTTCTGAGAAGCTTTGCAGAACTCTCAGAGCCTCGGTCATATCTGGGTATGGTGATATGGGTGCTAATGGCCAGGGAGGAGAATCACCCCTTCTATTCCCTGTAGTTTGCATGCCTTTCTGGCTTCAATCTGTGTTGGAGTCTGCCATTAAACACACCAGAAAGTACCTCTCCCTCAATCTATAAAATCTGGGTCAAGAGAAGCCTGAAATATTGTCAGGCTTTACAGTCTGAATTCAGGGCCACCATTTTAAAGAATTTGTCATATTTCCAATCTATAGCAGGTTCCATAGGATTTGCAAATTCCTCTTTCATTGAAATGGCCAGGAGAATGGAAATAGCTGTCCTGTGAGACAAAGCAGAGGAGGCCCTGCTCCTCAAGGAAGCTTACAGTTGTCCCGTTGCCTATTTGGACAGGGCTAGGTTGGTGTCTTTGTTGATTTCAGCTCAGCTACTTTCTTCCATGTCTGATTAATGGAGGTGACTTGCTTCCAATTTCATGCCAGGGCTCATACTGCATTTGGTCAGAAGATTCTCCAGTGGTCATACTAGACCTCTTGCTAGGCTTTAAGGAGATAACTTTATAAGCTTCATATATTCTTTTCTATAATCTTATGGTCATCTATAAAAATGATTAAGTGAATCTGGCCTCTTTTAGTCCTTCTGATTCAACAGTTGTCTCCTATTTATAAATCCATTTCCGTAATCTAATCCATCTGGCCATCCCTTGTGGCCTCTGGACTTCCAACAGCTACCAAAACTGTAAATAAAGGGCCCCTGGATGCTTAAACAATCCATTTCTTCTGTCAAGAAACATGTGCTTTATACAAACTGAAAATGGAGCATAAGGAGAAGTAGGTGAGGTAAGACGAAGAAGAATAAATATGTCATTGATTGGAACATACTAGGTATGCTCTAAATATGTACTGACTGCAATAAAAAATTAAAATACTGTCTGCAGCATGAGTTGGATCTTTCTTTAGCTTTTTTGTGCCAGAAATGAGGGTCTGATATACCTAGAATGGCATAAATGATTGGCCAGGAGGGCTAGTAGAACGTTTAAGCTGATACATTCTGGCAACATATATAGTAAGGACATTTTGCATGTGCGTACGTGTGTGTGTGTGTGTGTGTGTGTGTGTGTGTGTTTCACAGCATCCCTGACAGTCCCAAGAGCTTCTTGGGTGCTCATTGTATGCAGGGTGTGGTCTGCCTTCCAGTAGGATCATGAGCAAGATACAGAACCCAGAGACCATACAACTGAAAGGTACACAATGTCATTTAATGATGAACAATGAACAATGACAACCACATTTATGTCATTTAATAGCATATTGTAAACATTTTTGAAACATAGAAAAAAAGGAAGACAGTATGTGATTTGGAGATTATAAGCATTCTTACTTGTTTACAAGCTAGGAATTGTGATATAGGTAAGCACACACTACTATGCAAGCACAGAAAAAGGGATCTTGGTCTAGCCTAAAGGTTCAGTGGAAGCTTCCTAGAGGAAGGATAGCCTGAACTATGTCCTGAAGGATGTACTGGATTTAATCAGACCAAGAAAAGAGGTAAGAATGATATGAACAGCAAATCTAACTTGAAGCAAACCCGCAGAGGCCTTTGCATAGGAGGATCCTGGCATTTCAGTTTTACTAGAGGGTGGGAGAAGAAATTGGGTCATGGAAAGTCTGACATTCATGCATTCATTTATTCATTATTTAATTCAACAGATACTGGCTCAGTGTCTGCAGTGGGTCAGGTAGTGTTCTAGGCATTTTGGTTACAGTTATGAACAAGGTGGACAAGATTCACTTCTCAAGGAGCTACTGGTGGCAGGAGGTCCTAGAGATTTCACTAAGCAACCAGGTCTTATCCAATAGAATAGACATCAGGGAGTCACTGAAGGGTTTTAAGTAGCAAAATGATTTCTGTTTTAGAAAAATCATGCTAGTCTAGACAGATATAATAAGTGTGGCTCCAGATTCTTGGTGGCTATAATCAGAACAGTTAGAACAACGCTGATGGGAATTTTTGATGATTGACTTATTTAAGTACAAGAGACATTAGGGCTTATAAGAAGAAAGAATTTACAGATGATAAATCAACATTGAAATATGGAAGGGCTTGTCATTCTATCTCCTAGAATCGCTCATGAAAAGAATGTATATCCTCTTTCTCTGAAAAAAATGATGGGGACTTCCCTGGTGGTCCTGTGGCTAGGAATCCACACTCCCAATGCAGAGACCTAGGGTTCGATCCTTGGCCTGGGAACTATAAGCCTACATGCCACAACTAAGAACTGCTGCATGCTAACTCAATAAATATTTTTGGAAAAATGATGAAAATGTCGTAAATGGTTCAATTGCTTTCTTAACTGAAGAGAGAAGGTTTAAAGGTTTAACAGATGACCTTTTAGAGTCTTTTTATGGCTTTATTTATGATTTACAAAGTGAAAATGACTACCATATAAACTGTACTTAAGGCTGGGAGTAAGGCTGTGATCAAAGTTTTGCAGGCCCTGTCGGGGGCCAGCGTGAGGAACTCTGCCCATGGCACTGTCAGGGTAGGAAGTTTAAATTTTTTCTCTTTTATAGATAAACTATTTACACAGAACTTATCACAGGACAGGTGGCCCATGGAAGTCCTCAATATTTATTATTTCTAGTTGTTGCTCTCCTTCCCCTCCCTTCCCCTGCCTCCCCGTTTCCTCTCCCTCTACTCCTTACTCTTCTTTCTCTTCCTCCTTCAGTCCTACTATTTTCATTTATCCTAGAGGGATGATATTCCTCTTACCATACTATTGTGCATATTTCAGTTAAGTGGAAATAGTAGGAATGTCTGCTACATGGATTTCATTTTTATTCACTGTGGATGACTGTATGCGCTGTGCTTAGTCGCTCAGTCATGTCCGACTCTTTGTGACCCCATGGACTGTAGCCCCCAGGCTTCTCTGTCCTTGGGGATTCTCCAGGCAAGAATACTGGAGTGGGTTGCCATGCTCTCCTCCAATGAATATATAATTGTTCTCAATTACTCAATCCTACTTTCCCTGTAAGAGAATTATATATCTTCACCTATTGCCAGGTAAACTTCCCATGGCTCCCTGAGGAGAACTGTATTTCCCCATCTTGTTGTTCATACTTGACTAGGTGACTTGTTTTGGCCAATGAAATATGAACGGAAGCTTTAAGTGCATCTGCCAGCTCTCTTATTCTTTGTTCTCTGTCCCAGATAGGGGAGACCCTTTTATTTGGGGCCCTAGAATGACAACAGAGAGTTGGAAGTGACCCATGGCAGACATGGGTGAGAAATACCCTTTGTTGACATAAGCCACTGAGCTTTTAAGATTCTTTGTTACTGCACCATAACATAGCAAAAGTTGCCCAATACACATAATCAAGTGAAAGTGTTAGTCACTCAGTCATGTCTGACTCTTTGTAACCGCATGGACTGTAGTCCACCAGGCTCCTCCGACCATGGGATTTCCCAGGCAAGGATACTGGAGTGGGTTACCATTTCCTTCTCCAGGGGATCTTCCTGACCCAGGGTTTGAACCCAGGTCTCCTGCATTGCAGACAGACTCTTTACTGTCTGAGCCACCCAGAAAGCCAGTGTAGTCAAGAGATGTTAATTTCAATTACTATGAAAGATAGTGACAATAAAAATATCTTAATTTTTATAAATTTCTAAGGTTTGTGCTAAACAGTGTTTATTTATTGCAATGAAATTCTAGTTTCTTGCAACCCCAAATTTACAGCATCCCTTGATATTCACTTGTCAAACACTACACTGTGGTCCATATTTGCATAAAAGAGTTCACCCTATGAAAGGATTTGAGAGTTTTAAGTTGTTCTGTTTTTTTCCCCTATCTTTATTGAGATATAACTGACAAATATGCCTTGGTTGTAAATGAATAGATCATATATGCATGCATTTATTTCTGAGCTCTCTGTTCTATTCCATTGATCTATGTGAATGTTTTTATGTCAATACTATACTATTGTGATCAATCTAGCTTTGTAATTTGGTTTAAATCAGAAAGTGTGATGCCTCCAGCTTTGTAATTTTTCAAGATTGCTTTGACTATTTGGGATTTTTGGGGTTCCATAAAATGTGGTGCTGTGTTTTAACACACAAATGAGCACTGAATTCTGTTTGAATGTGAGCTAGTGGGCCATAGTGTAATGCCTGAATTTCCCATTGTATTTAGAAGTTGGATAAAAGTTGCAAAATGTTGTCTTAGCTCCCTAAATAGCCAAGGATTAAGCGTGTGTGCGTGTGAAAATTGTGATATTCAATTAATTTAATGATCTTCTGGTTTCTCAATCCTTTGGTTTCTGAATGGTCAAATTTTTTGATGCTGAAGATGATTGTTTTTTTAAATTAATTGACCTCCCTACTCTCAGTGTGACATTTTTAGGAATGTGGCACTATTAGGACAATCTCCTGGAATACTTGGTCTGCTTCTTCCCATGCCTGCTGTCTGAAAGGGCCACTTCCTTACTCTGGTCAGCTCCTCTTTCTGTTTTCTCCCCCTACTTTATGATGTTTCAAACTAAGTGGGCTTCTTTTTTTTTTTTTTTTCTCTCACACGCTATTAAGGATGCTTTGATGGAAGCAAATGTATGTAAAGTTTAAATCACCATAACTTTTAATGGAGTATAATCTGTGAAACTACTGAATCACTGTGCTGTACACCTGAAATAAATATAATATTGTAAATCATCCATACTTCAATAAAAAAAAGTCATGAATGAATATTGAACTGTCTCAGTGAATGATGTAATTGTCTCCAGGGATTTGAGTGGCATGATAGAATTGGCCGCCAGAAGAAGGAAGGAAAGTTGTGAGGAAAGGGGGACTCTATGCTTACCTTCACTCTAATCCGAGGGATCCCATGATAGGCCACTGACCCAGCCTAGCCCCTAGGCTACCTTAAGCTATGTATATATGGAACATAGAAAAGGACCACTCACTATGTACTATTGGGAGAAAAACTTTTCCTCTATCAACTTATGCTTGAATAGTTAGGGAACTCTTGGTGAGGGTGAAAGAGGAGAGTGAAAACTTGGCTTGAAACTCAACATTCAAAAAACTAAGATCATGGTATCTGGGTCCATCACTTCATGGCAAGTAGAAGGGGAAAAAGTGGAAGCAGTGACAGGTTTTTATTTTCTTGGGCTCTAAAATCACTGCAGACAGTGACTGCAGCCATGAAAAGACACTTGCTTCTCGAAAGGAAAGCTATGACAAACCTAGAGAGCATGTTAAAAAGCAGAGACATCACCTTGCCAACAAAGGTCCATCTAGTCAAAGCTATGGTTTTTCCAGTAGTCATGTACAGATGTGAAAGTTGGACCCTGAAGAAGGCTGAACACTGAAGAATTGATGCTTTTGAATTGTGGTGTTGGAGAAGAATCTTGAGAGTTCCTTGGACTGCAAAGAGATCAAACCAGTCCATCCTAAAGGAAATCAACCCTGAATATTCATTGGAAGGACTGATGCTGAAGCTCTAATACTTTGGCCACCTGATGTGAAGAGCCAACTCACTAGAAAAGACCCTGATGCTAGGAAAGATTGAAGGCAAGAGGGGAAAAGTCGACAGAGGATGTGATGGTTAGATGGCATCCCTGACTCAAGGGGCATCACTTTGAGCAGACTCTGGGAGATAGTGAAGAACAGGGGAGCCTGGCAAGCTACAGTTCATGGGGTCGCAAAGAGTTAGACACAATTTAACAACTGAACAATGGCAACAAGTTGGGAGCCTGCAAATTAACTGGCAGAGACATGTTAACAAGAGGAAAGTTTATTTCACATGCATGTGGGAATCCAAGAAGAGTTGGCTTGCTGAATAGCCAGGAGTAAGTGTTATATACCAGTTTAACAAAAGGGGGATTTTTTTAGGGCTTCAATGTGCAAGTAGGGAGGGTCCTATTGGTCTTTTTTATTCCAATGCTAATGAAGAGTCTCCTTCCTAACTGGAAGCTCCCTTGGAGGGGGATTTATGGGAGCCGAATTCATACCTCCCAGGTGCTAAGGGTCAGTCTTCTACCAAACAGGAAACACCCTTGAAACAGGGTTAATGGCAGCTGTATTTCAGGAGGCTCTGCATCTGTTTAGAGAAGGTTTCTTTTCTGTGGCTGCTGTTTGTTCAGGTGTTTTCAGTTTAGAGTAATCGCCATGCTATGCTGGTGGGCTATTGGTCCCTTTATCTATTAATATCTATCTATCTTAGGCTTCCCTGGTAGTTCAGTTGGTAAAGAATCTGCCTGCAATGTGGAAGACCTGGGTTCAATCCCTGGGTCGGGAAGATCCCCTGGAGAAGAGCGTGGCAACCCACTCCAGTATTCTTGCCTGGAGAATCCCCATGGACAGAAGAGCCTGGTGGGGTACAGTCCATGGGGTCACAAACAGGAGGACACAACTGAGTGACTAAGCACATCTCTCTACCTGTCATCTGTTAAAAATCATAAATAAGTTTAGAGGTAGAACAGTTTGAAGGCACAGGGACAGAAAAGAGGTGATTGGGGTTTACTTTGTCTCCTTTTCTATCTTTTGACAAGCTCTTTTCATCTAGGAGGACAGAGGATGAGATGGCTGGATGGCATCACTGACTCGATGGACGTGAGTCTGAGTGAACTCCGGGAGTTGGTGATGGACAGGGAGGCCTGGCGTGCTGCGATTCATGGGGTTGCAAAGAGTCGGACATGACTGAGCGACTGAACTGAACTGAACTGAACTTTCATCTAGGAGGACTCCTAGCTGAGCACTACTGGCCCAAACTCACATCTTACCAGCTAGGCAGCTCAAGCAGGGAGAAAGACTTTCCCTCCATTCCTCCGGCAGTAAAGTCCCAGAGAGGATGCCAATTTACATGATTGGTTACATGTGCCCCTACTTGACTCAACTACGATCAAGTGGAAGGGGTCCTCTGGCCCAGTCTTAGGGGCATTTGCCTTTCTTTTGACGTCAAACCACATGAAACGAGTTCTTCTGTTTCTAGAAGAGGTGGGATTCTAGGCAGGGAATTTCCCTCTGTGACTCTCCTGCCTGTCTTCTTTGCCCTCTAATCTCCACCTCCATTTTAATGAAACTCCAGTAAAATAATTGGATGTTTTTGAGGAAAATGCTATATAATCAGTGAGACAGAAAAAACCCTGAAGTCATATTTAAAGATGTGTTTCTCCCAGACCTAGTGATTCTTGTGTTAAGTCTTAGAGCTTTTCTCTCTTGAATTTTGTTTTGAGCTTTTGACTTGTTACTGAGATACACAATCGGCCACTTCACTTTTCCACCTGATAATGACACACTGTTAAATTAAGACAATGATAAATTCATAGGGGTATATAAGGGCTAATTAATTAAGGCCTGTAAAGTTCTTAGTGATCCTTCAATCAAAGGTACTTTATGAAATTACAAAATGGTAATGTTATGAGGAAAGCTCATGATAACAAACTTCAGATCTTTTTGTTGTATTGAAATCGATGTCAAGTATCATTAGAAATACATGGTCTGGAATCCGGAAATCATATTAGTATACAGAGAGTATGTCCTCTCATGGTT
This sequence comes from Oryx dammah, assembly GCF_014754425.2. Lineage (NCBI taxonomy): Eukaryota > Metazoa > Chordata > Mammalia > Artiodactyla > Bovidae > Oryx > Oryx dammah. The sequence continues at coordinate 92,658,703 of NW_024070207.1, read as the reverse complement.
TGATTTGTATCACAGCCTCTAAATAGTTGTGAAATTCTCTTTGACAGATGGTCAACTGAGGCGGGCTATCTAATTTAACTGAAAATTAACATTGGCAGCTGTTCCTGCTGAAAAGATAATCTATCTCTCAAATTGAGTGGAGCAATGCTGACCTGTTTCCAAGTCCTTTCCTATAATTGTGGGCAAATGACAGTTTCCCTTCTGCAAACACTAAGCTCATACATGCTGGGCCCTTCATTCTAGGTCAAGTCAAATGGGATTCATAGCTGCCCTCTGTAGTAACAGCCACTGATAGCAGTTCTGGTTTCTGTTTAACCCTGTTTTCATCATAATTCTCATTGAGTGAAACAGGTTACCACTGGCCTCTTGTTTAGTCTTAATACCATCTAAAATCTTTCTAATAATCTTTACTCACAATAAAAGGAATTCTAATCACTCATGTTTGGTGGGTATGGATTTCCTTATGTTTTTTAATTTGGGGAAATGTGGAAAACATCTTTCTTAGGGGAACCCAGAGTCTGGGTTCCCTGAAGCCAGACTCTGAGATGGGGAATTGTACATAGGAGGTTTACTGGGGGCTGCCCCTGGGCATATCACCTGTGAGGGAGTGAGGGAATAGGCTTAGGGAGCGGAAGACACTGGGCTGCAGTGTAGTTACAGAGGCCTCTGCGGAAGCCATGGGCAGTTCCAGAGTTGGGCTGGCCCTTCAGAGATGTCTCAAATGATGGGAAATGGGACACATTAAGGAAAGCTGTACCCCTATATTGATTAGAGATTGATGAGGGCTGTCCTCAGGCTGTCCCTTCAGTAGAGAACAACGCCTAGAGAGAGCCTCAACTATGAGTCATCAGCAGTCAACACTCCCGGCAGCTGGGAGATGAAACACCTTGTCCTAAAGGGGAGATCTGGTGATGCACTGCAGTCCACTGTAGTACCAGAAAGTACAAAGGCCCATCACCCCGACTCCTTTCACCTGCAGTGAACACCGGTGACATTTTGACACGTTGGATTCCTGTCTTTCTTCTATGTATATATTTAAACGTTACTCAAGTAACATGAGCATAACCTTCTAGGAGTTAGAACATTACAAGTGAAGTTCCTTTGACTATCCCCTCCTAGTCCCTTGAATGCAGCATTGAAGAGGGCACCAGAAAAACCCAGAAAGATACACAGGTGTAGGGAAAGAGCAATTGGCCAAGATGGTGGTGATCAGGCACCCTTTCCCCAAGGCCTCTCTCATGCTCTTGCCCCATGTTTTGTAAATAATGGCTATGTAACAGCTGAGATCATTTATAGCACCACACATGTGCGTAACTTACAGAAGCACCACCTGAAAAGTCCTTGCGGCTGCATCTCCTGGGTCAACCACAAGCAAATACAGCATGTATGCTTTGTTTTGGTGCCAGCCAGGAGAGGATAAACACGTTTGCAGTTCCTATGTTTCCTCGCATATTCTTCCAGCTTCCTAGCTTGGGCCTTGCCTATGCTGGGTTTAGCCATCAGCGAGACAACATGGAACAAAACCAATATCTGCTTTTGAGCAGCTGCAAAAGCACCAGCACTACAGCCACAGAGGGTTTCTCTGTCCAGTGTTGCTCCCACGGGGCTACAGCATGGGGAATATCTTTGTAAACCTCTTCCAAGGGCCTTTTTGGCAAGAAAGAAATGCCTGTTCTCGTGGTGGGTGTAGATACTTTGGGAAAGACCACCATCCTGTACAAATTGAAGCTGGGTGATCTCATGACTGCCATGCCCACTGTAGTCTTCGGAGGGAGACTGTGGAGTACAAGAACATCAGCTTCACCATACAGGCCTTGGGTGGCCAAGACAAGGTCCGACCTCTGTGGTGCCACTACTTAAAAAAAATACATAGTATTTGTTGTGTTATTTTCAAAAATCAAAACTAGTGTAAAAAGGGATATATATATATATATATACACACACATATATATATATAAATTTATTTATTTTAATTGGAGGCTAATTACTTTATAATATTATAGTGTTTTTTGCCATATATTGACATGAATCAGCCATGGGTGTACATGTATTCCCCATCCTGAACCTCCCTCCCCATCCTATCCCTCAGGGTCATCCCAGTGCACCAGCTCTGAGCACCCTGTCTCATGCATCAAACCTGGACTGGATATCTGTTTCACATATGATAATATACATGTTTCAATGCTGTTCTCTCAAATCATCTCACCCTCACCCTCTCCCACAGAGTCCAAAAGTCTGTTCTTTACATCTGTGTCTCTTTTGCTATCTCACATATAGGGTCATCATTACCATCTTTCTAAGTTCCATATATATGCCTTAATATACTATATTGGTGTTTTTCTTTCTGACTTACTTCACTCTGTATAATAGGTTCCAGTTTCATCCACCTCATTAGAACTGACTCAAATGCATCCTTTTAAATAACTGAGTAATATTCTATGTGTATATGCACCACAGCTTTCTTATCCATTCATCTGCTGATGGACATCTAGGTTGCTTTCATGTCCTGGCTATTGTAAACAGGGCTGTGATGAACATTAGGGTACACGTGTCTCTTTCAATTCTCGTTTCCTCAGTGTGTATGCCCAGCAGTAGGATTGCTGGGTCATACGGCAATTCTATTTCCAGTTTTTTTAAAGAATCTCCACGCTGTTCTTCATAGTGGCTGTGCTAGTTTGCATTCCCACCAACAGTGTAAGAGGGTTCCCTTTTCTCCACACCCTCTCCAGCATTTATTGTTTGTAGACTTTTTGATAGCAGCCATTCTGACTGGCATGAGATGGTACCTCATTGTGGTTTTGATTTGCATTTCTCTGATAATGAGTGATGTTGAGCATCTTTTCATGTGTTTGTTAGCCATCTGTATGTCTTATTTGGAGAAATGTCTGCTTAATTCTTTGGCCCATTTTTTGATTGGGTCGTTTATTTTTCTGGAATTGAGCTGCAGGAGCTGCTTGTATATTTTTGAGATAAATTCTTTGTCAGTTGCTTTGTTTGCTATTATTTTCTCCCATTCTGAAGGCTGTCTTTTCACCTTGCTCATAGTTTCCTTCGTTGTGCAAAAGCTTTTAAGTTTAATTAGGTCCCATTGTTTATGTTTGCTTTTATTTCCATTACTCTGGGATGTGGGTCATAGAGGATCCTGCTGTGATTTGTGTCAGAGAGTGTTTTGCCTATGTTTTCCTCTAGGAGTTTTATAGTTTCTGGTCTTACATTTAGATCTTTAGTCTATTTTGAGTTTATTTTTGTGTATGGTGTTTAAAGTGTTCTAGTTTCATCCTTTTACAAGTGGTTGACCAATTTTCCCAGCACCACTTGTTAAAGAGATAGTCTTTTCTCCATTGTATATTCTTGCCTCCTTTGTCAAAGATAAGGTGTCCATAGGTGCATGGATTTATCTCTGGGCTTTCTATTATGTTCCGTTGATCTATATTTCTGTCTTTGTGCTAGTACCATACTGTCTTGATGACTATAGCTTTGTAGTATAGTCTGAAGTCAGGCAGGTTGCTTCCTCCAGTTCCATTCTTCGTTCTCAAGATTGCTTTGGCTATTCGAGGTTTTTTGTATTTCCATACAAATTGTGAAATTATTTGTTCTAGTTCTGTGAAAAATACCATTGGTAGCTTGATAGGGATTGCATTGAATCTATAGATTGGGTAGTATACTCATTTTCACTATATTGATTCTTCCAATCCATAAACATGGTATATTTATCCATCTATTTGTGTCCTCTTTGATTTCTTTCATTAGTGTTTTATAGTTTTCTATATATAGGTCTTTTGTTTCTTTAGGTAGATTTATTCCTAAGTATTTTATTCTTTTCATTGCAATGGTAAATGGAATTTTTTCCTTAATTTTTCTGTTTTCTCATTGTTAGTGTTTAGGAATGCAAGGATTTCTGTGTGTTAATTTTATATCCTGCAATTTTACTATATTCATTGATTAGCTATAGTAACTTTCTGGTGGAGTCTTTAGGGTTTTCTATGTAGAGGGTCATGTCATCTGTAAACAGTGAGAGTTTTACTTCTCCAATCTGGATTCCTTTTGTTTCTTTTTCTTCTCTGATTGCTATGGCTAATCTAAAACTGTGTTCAATAGTAGTGGTGAGAGTGGGCACCCTTGTCTTGTTCCTAACTTTAGGGGAAATGCTTTCAACTTTTCACCATTGAGGATAATGTTTGCTGTGGGTTTATCATATATGGCTTTTATTATGTTGAAGTATGTTCCTTCTATGCCTGCTTTCTGGAGGGTTTTTATCATAAATGGATGTTGAATTTTGTCAAAGGCTTTCTCTCCATCTATTGAGATAATCATATGGTTTTTATCTTTCAATTTGTTAATGTGGTGTATCACATTGATTTGTGAATATTGAAGAATCCTTGCATCCATGGGATAAAGCCCACTTGGTCTTGATGTATGATATAAAAAGGGATATTTTGATGAAAGAAATATCAAAATTTTAAATATAGGCAGGATTGGTCACCATGTTGTGCTGAGTCATAGTAGGGACTGAGGCAAAAGGGAAAATCTGTAAATTTTCAGTCTGTATTTAAAATTTCAATGTTTTGTTCATCATATATTCTTGCATTAATTTTGATTTTTAAAAAACAATTGCATTAAAATATTATCTTGATAACTGAGTATTTTGATATGCTGGTAAATTTTGTGCCTCACTCCTCTTACCCTAGTTCTAACCATGAGATGTAGCTACTGTTATACCTTTGCTGCATATATTTCCAGGCCTTTAAAAAAATCCTTTTACATATATCCTTATAACTATTAGTATATATCTATATCTATCTATACCTATATGTATCTATCTAGTCATTGGCCATCCTGTTGACTTTATCTCTAAAGCAGATCCCCAGTCCTCAATCTCTGCATCCCACCACATCCGAGATCCAGTCTCCATCTTTTCCCAACATTTGCAGCACCCTCCTAACAACTTGTGTAATAACTTCTACTCTTATTTTGTTGGGCCCTTTGTCTACAATGCAGTGATGTTTTAAAATCATAATTCAGGGCATGCCACTTCCCCGTTTAAACACTCTCCCTCTCCTAGTGTCATCCCATTTCCTTTAAAACATGAGCTTCCAATATGGCCCCCAATGGCCCTACATGATCTGGGACCTGCCTATTTCTCTGTTCTCAGTGTGACTATTGTTACCCTTGCTCGCTGAGCTCAAGTCACGCTGGTTTCTCTTTGCTTCTCTATAAAACTATGCTTCGTCTTCCCCTAATGTGGCCTTTATACCATCTGTTTCCTCTGAATGGCCTGTTTTCTGTCCTTGGCTCAATGTGGAAGCATCCTTTTGTCATTCACACCTGAGGTCTTCTCTGACCAGCTAATCAAAATAGTTCCCAGTCACATTGAAACATATCATCCTGTCTTGTTTTCCTTGCAGCATTTATTACTGCTGGATATTTTTGGCATATGTTTGTTTGTATGCTCCTCCTTCTGCTATTAAAAGAATATTCAGTTCAGTTCAGTCACTCAGTCATGTCTGACTGTTTGCGACCCCATGAATCGCAGCATGCCAGGCCTCCCTGTCCACCACCATCTCCCGGAGTTCACTCAGACTCATGTCCATTGAGTTGGTGATGTCATCCAGCCATCTCATCCTCTGTCGTCCCCTCTTCCTCCTGCCCCCAATCCCTCCCAGCATCAGAGTCTTTTCCAGTGAGTCAACTCTTTGCATGAGGTGGCCAAAGTCCTGGAGTTTCAGCTGTAGCATCATTCCTTCCAAAGAACACCCAGGGCTGATCTCCTTTAGAATGGACTGGTTGGATCTCCTTGCAGTCCAAGGGACTTCAAGAATCTTCTCCAACACCACAGTTCAGAAGCATCAGTTCTTCGGTGCTGCTCAGCTTTCTTCACAGTCCAACTCTCACATCCATACATGACTACTGGAAAAACCATAACCCTGACTAGACGGACCTTTGTTGACAAAGTAATGTCTCTGCTTTTGAATATGCTATCTAGATTGGTCATAACTTTTCTTCCAAGGAGTAAGCGTCTTTTAATATCATGGCTGCAGTCACCATCTGCAGTGATTTTGGAGCCCAGAAAAATAATGTCTGACACTGTTTCCACTGTTTCCCCATCTATTTGCCATGAAGTGATGGGACCAGATGCCATGATCTTAGTTTTCTGAATGTTGAACTTTAAGCCATCCTTTTCACTCTCCTCTTTCACTTTCATCAAGATGCTTTTTAGTTCCTCTTCACTTTCTGCCATAAGGGTGGTGTCATCTGCATATCTGAGGTTATTGATATTTCTCCCGGCAATCTTGATTCCAGCTTGTGTTTCTTCCAGCCCAGCATTTCTCATGATGTACTCTGCATTATAAGTTAAATAAGCTGGGTGACAATATACAGCTTTGACATACTCCTTTTCCTATTTGGAACCAGTCTGTTGTTCCATGTCCAGTAAAAGAATATAAGCCCCATGAATATAGGACATTGTTAGGATCTCATAGTCTTGTTTACAGTACCTGGTTCACAGTACCTAGAACTGGGTCTGGCATGTAGTCAATGTTTAATAACTGTTTCCTGAATAACAATGTAGTTATAATAAATATGTAGGATATTTTCAGTGTATAGGTTTTTCCTTTTTTTTTTTAAAGTATAACTTTTGTTTTTCCCTAACAGTTGTAAGTTCACAGGAAAATTAACTGGAATGTACCGAGTGTTCCTATGTATTGTCTGTCCCCACACATGCACAGCCTCCACCATCATCAACACTCTGCATCAGAATAGTACCATTTGTTCCAACCAATAAACTTATACTGACACATCATTGTCACCCAATGTCCATAGTTTACACTAGTGTTCACTCTTGGTGTTGTACATTCTGTGAGTTTTAACAGATGTATAATGATGTGTATCCACTATTATAGTATCATGCAGACTAGTTTCACTGACCTAAAAATCCTCTAAGCTCTTCCTGTTCATCTCTCCCTCTCAGTCCCATGGTAAGCACTGATCATTTTACTGTCTCCATGGTTTTACCTTTTCCAGAATCCCATATATTTGGAATCATAAAATCTGTAGCCTTTTCAGATTGGCTTCTTGCACTTAGAAATAGGCATTTAAGATTCCTCCATGTCTTTATATGGCTTCATAGCTCATATCTTTTAAGTGGTTAATAATATTCAACTGTCTGGATATACCACAGTTTATTCATTCACCTACTAAAGGGCATCTTGGTGGCTTCCAAATTTTGGCAATGAAAAATAAAGCTGCTGTAAACATCTGCTTACAGGTTTTTGTGTGGACATAAACTCTTATCTCATTGGGTAAATAATAAGGAATGTGATTGCTGGATTGTATAGTAAGAGTATATTTAGTTTTGTAAGAAACTGCTGAACTGTCTTCCAAAGTGGCTCTACCATTTTGCATTCCCATCAGCAATGAAAGAGAGTTCCTGTTGCTACACATCCCCAGCAGTGTTTGGTATTATCAGTATTCTGGATTTTAACCATTCTAATAAGTGTGCAGTGGTATCTAACTCTTGTTTTAATTTGCAATTCTCTACTGATATATGATGTGGAACACTTTTTCACATGCTTATTTGGCCAAATAAGAATGCTTTCTCTACCCATATATTATAAAGTTATAACTTTATATTTTCTTATAATAATTTGAGATATGTATTTGTTTGTTGATATTTATAGGTCTTTTATTGACCTGGAATTTATATTCTGTATGATGTGAAAGATTTAATTTTATTATTTTTGATTAATGAAATTCTAGTTATTTGCTTATGCTCTACACATTAACTTTTCTTTCCACCGAGTTTATCTTTGTGGCCTATATCTTGGTGAACATGATGTACAGGGCACTTATCTACGGAGTCTGAACTTAGCTATGTTTTACCACGTGGTAATTTACCCACTTACCACATCTTTCTGCAAACTGTAAATACTTAGATTCTTAGTAGTCATTGGCTGAAAAGAAGAATGTGTGTGCTAACTCACTTCAGTCATGCCCAACTCTTTGTGATCCTATGGAGTGTAGTCCATCAGGCTCCTCTGTCCATGGGATTCTCCAGGCAAGAATACTGGAGTGGGTTGCCATGCCTTCCTCCAGGGGATCTTCCTGACTCAGGGATCAAACCTACATCTCTATGTCTCCTGCATTGGCAGGTGGGTTCTTTTCCACTAGAGCCACCTGGGAAGCCCCAAAAAGAGAATACTAAGGCACCAAATGGTGAACATGGTTGAATTGTCCATTGAATCAGGGCAGGCTACCCAAGATCTGACAAATATCTTTGGCTCTAGACTGAAGAAAATATTTCTTGAAATTCCTTGAGGAATACAATATAGCACAATGCCATTGCAATCAGACAGAGCTGGATTTGAGTATTAGCTCTGCCCTGAATCTGTATAATCCCGGGCAAGTTCGTTAATCTCTGAAACTGAGTTTCCATATCCTTAAAAAAGGTAATAGTAATTCTTAATTTTTAAGTTAGTTCTGAAGATCTGAGATAATCCTTATAAAGTACTTGGCACGCATTTAGTGCTGACTCTTGTAAACCATTATTATTTCTAATGGTTTATGATGATGACTTCTGCAGAGAGGTGAATTCTAGGGGTGGGGCAGAGGAAGAGAAAGAATTGAGAAAAAACAACCAATCATTTTTTTCAAATCTATTCTATTGAAGTACAGTTGATTTACAATGTTGTGTTAATTTATGCTGTACAGCAAAGTGATTCAGACATATATTTACACAGATATATACATACATTCTTTTTCATTTTCTTTTCCATTATGATTTATCACAGGATATTGAATATAGTTCCCTGTGCTATACAGCAGGACCTTGTTGCTTATCTATCCTATATATAATTATTGAGAAATGGCAACTAATCTTGAGGGGTTGAAGTGGAATGGATGTGAAGCTGTTGACACTCTCAGAGAAGCCCAAAAGAGGTTTTGTAGCCCTACTACAGCAGTCAAACACCCATGCTAGGCCAGTAAGAAAGCACCTGGGGCTCGAGGGTCTTGGCTTGTTAAACAAAACCATTAGTCATGACCTTGGGAAAGAGTGTGGGACCTAGAGAAGAAATGTATGAACAGATGGTTTATTGTCTGAGAGCAAATAAACTGAGGATATATTCAGGTGGAAGTGGAACAAATTGTCCCATAAGGATGGCTTAATAGGGCTTAATAGACAGTTCCTAGGGCCAAATCTAAGGGCTGCAAAAAAGAACTCAAAGGGATGCCAAGATGGAGTGCACATGGAGAATCCCTTCATGCATCTGAGAGCCTTGTTGGTTGGCATGGGGGAAGCTCTGCACCATTCTCTAGGAGGCACAGAGGCTCCTGGTTTGCTGGTGGGCTTTGGCTGAAGTGGTTCAGATGTGGTAAAGACCAAAGAGGGTGGTGTAGATTCTTCAAAACGTGGTCATTGAGCAAATCTTGGTGACCTGTGTACTTCATAGATCTTTTGTACTCAAAATGGAGTTCATAGGCTGGCAGTACAGGCCTTCTCTGGGAGCTTACTTGAAATGCAGGCTCTTAGGTTCCACTCCAGACCTACTGAATTAGAATCTGCAGTTCACCAAGATCCCCAGGTGATTTGAATGTATGCTAAAGTTTGAGAAGTGCTTGTCTAGGTCAGGGATAAAACAGACTCAAGTGGAAAAAGGCGTTTCTTAGAAGATTTGTTGATTAGATGTCTCAAAAGTGAATACATTCTATTGTGCAGCATGAAACACTTTTTTTACCCTAAGATTTCAAATATTCATATTCCAGAAGTGTTGCATCTATTAGTGGTCAGGTAAAGAATGCTTTGCCCTGGGATTATTTTAAAACCCAAATAAACCATTTTCTTACTCTAGATGAGAAAGAAATCCTACTTTAATTTTTCCACAGGGCAAAAGACTTATCAATATCAACAAGTACTATGTTTAACTCTTTCCTTTGTTTCCAATTGGGAATCATGCTTAGTTATTGAAAGAGAGAAAGAAATACGTATTAGATATTTACTGAGATACTTAAATCTACTCAGTTGAAGAATTTTGCTCAGATGGGATCACCTCAAACACTAGGTCTTAACATTAAAGAAACTTCTAGAGTTTTCTTTTCATTTTGGTAAGTCCAGGGGAAAGTGCCTGGTGAAAATTCATTTTGTTCCATCTGCTACATTCTGGAATAAAAGCAAAACTTCATTTGGCTCCTTACCTTCTAAGAGCATATTCTCAAAGTTTGATCCTTCGACGAGCAACATCACCTGAGAACTTGTTCAGTTCAGTTCAGTTCAGGCGCTCAGTCATGTCCGACTCTTTGCAACCCCATGAATCGCAGCACACCAGGCCTCCCTGTCCATCACCAACTCCCGGAGCTCACTCAGACTCACGTCCATCGAGTCAGTGATGCCATCCAGCCATCTCATCCTCTGTCGTCCCCTTCTCCTCCTGCCCCCAATCCCTCCCAACATCAGAGTCTTTTCCAATGAGTCAACTCTTTGCATGAGGTGACCGAAGTCCTGGAGTTTCAGCTTTAGCATCATTCCTTCCAAAGAACACCCGGGGTTGATCTCCTTCAGAATGGACTAGTTGGATCTCCTTGCAATCCAAGGAACTCTTAAGAGTCTTCTCCAACACCACAGTTCAAAATCATCAGTTCTTTGGCGCTCAGCCTTCTTCACAGTCCAACTCTCACATCCATACATGACTACTGGAAAAACCATAGCTTTGACTAGATAGACCTTAGTCAGCAAAGTAATGTCTCTGCTTTTGAACATGCTATCTAGGTTGGTCATAACTTTTCTTCCAAGGAGTAAGCGTCTTTTAATTTCATGGCTGCAGTCACCATCTGCAGTGATTTTGGAGCCCCCCAAAAATAATGTCTGACACTGTTTCCCCTGTTTCCCCATCTATTTCCCATGAAGTGATGGAACCGGATGCCATGATCTTCGTTTTCTGAATGTTGAGCTTTAAGCCAACTTTTTCACTCTCCTCTTTCACTTTCATCAAGAGGCTTTTCAGTTCCTCTTCACTTTCTGCCATAAGGGTGGTGTCATCTGCATATCTGAGGTTATTGATATTTCTCCCGGCAATCTTGATTCCAGCTTGTGTTTCTTCCAGCCCAGCATTTCTCATGGTGTACTCTGCATAAAAGTTAAAAAAGCAGGGTGACAATATACAGCCTTGATGTACTCCTTTTCCTATTTGGAACCAGTCTGTTGTTCCATGTCCAGTTCTAACTGTTGCTTCCTGACCTGCATACAGATTTCTCAAGAGGCAGGTTAGGTGGTCTGGTATTCCCATCTCTTTCAGAATTTTCCACAGTTTATTGTGATCCACACAGTCAAAGGCTTTGGCTTAGTCAATAAAGCAGAAATATATGTTTTTCTGGAACTCTCTTGCTTTTTCCGTGATCCAGCGGATGTTGGCAATTTGATCTCCAGTTCCGCTGCCTTTTCTAAAACCAGCTTGAACATCAGGAAGTTCACAGTTCATGTATTGCCGAAGACTGGCTTGGAGAATTTTGAGCATTACTAGCGTGTGAGAAGAATCCAATTGTGAGATAATTTGAGCATTCTTTGGCATTGCCTTTCTTTGGGATTGGAATGAAAATGGACCTTTTCCAGTCCTGTGGCCACTGCTGAGTTTTCCAAACTTGCTGGCATATTGAGTGTAGCACTTTCACAGCATCATCTTTCAGGATTTGAAATAGCTCCACTGGAATTCCATCACCTCCACTAACTTTGTTCGTAGTGATGCTTTCTAAGGCCCACTTGACTTCACATTCCAGGATTTCTGGCTCTAGATGAGTGATCACACCATCGTGATTATCTGGGTCATGAAGATCTTTTTTGTACAGTTCTTCTGTTTATTCTTTCCACCTCTTCTTAATATCTTCTGCTTCTGTTAGGTCCATACCATTTCTCTCCTTTATTGAGCCCATCTTTGTATAAAATGTTCCCTCAGTATCTCTAATTTTCTTGAAGAGATCTCTAGTCTTTCCCATTCTGTTCTTTTCCTCTATTTCTTTGCATTGATCGCTGAAGAAGGCTTTCTTATATCTTCTTGCTGTTCTTTGGAACTCTGAATTCAGATGCTTATATCTTTCCTTTTCTCCTTTGCTTTTGGCTTCTCTTCTTTTCACAGCTTTTTGTAAGGCCTCCCCAGACAGCTATTTTGCTTTTTTGCATTTCTTTTCCATGGGGATGGTCTTGATCCCTGTCTCCTGTACAATGTCACAAACCTCATTCCATAGTTCATCAGTCACTCTATCTATCAGATCTAGGCCCTTAAATCCATACTCACAGAAAACTAGTCAATCTAATCACACTAGGACCACAGGCTTGTCTAACTCAATGAAACTAAGCCATGCCTGCGGGGCAACCTAAGATGGGCGGGTCACGGTGGAGAGGTCTGACAGAATGTGGTCCACTGGATAAGGGAATGGCAAACCACTTCAGTATTCTTGCCTTGAGAACCCCATGAACAGTATGAAAAGGCAAAATGATAGGATACTGAAAGAGGAACTCCCCAGGTCAGCAGGTGCCCAATATGCTACTGGAGATCAGTGGAGAAATAACTCCAGAAAGAATGAAGGGATGGAGCCAAAGCAAAAACAATACCGAGCTGTGGATGTGACTGGTGATAGAAGCAAGGTCTGATGCTGTAAAGAGCAATATTGCATAGGAACCTGGAATGTCAGGTCCATGAATCAAGGCAAATTGGAAGTGGTCAAACAGAAGATGGCAAGAGTGAATGTCGACATTCTAGGAATCAGCGAACTAAAATGGACTGGAATGGGTGAATTTAACTCAGATGACCAGTATATCTATTACTGTGGGCAGGAATCCCTCAGAAGAAATGGAGTAGCCATCATGGTCAGCAAAAGAGTCTGAAATGCAGTACATGGATGCAATCTCAAAAATGACAGAATGATCTCTGTTCATTTCCAAGGCAAACCATTCAATATCACAGTTATCCAAGTCTATGCCCCAACCAGTAATGCTGAAGAAGCTGAAGTTGAACGGTTCTATGAAGACCTACAAGACCTTTTAGAGCTAACACCCAAACAGATGTCCTTTTCATGATAGGGGACTGAAATGCAAAAGTAGGAAGTCAAGAAACACCTGGAGTAAGAGGCAAATTTGGCCTTGGAATGCGGAATGAAGCAGGGCAAAGACTAATAGAGTTTTGCCAAGGAAATGCACTGGGCATAGCAAACACCCTCTTCCAACAACACAAGAGAAGACTCTACACATGGACGTCACCAGATGGTCAACACCGAAATCAGATTGATTATATTCTTTGCAGCCAAAGATGGAGAAGCTCTATACAGTCAGTGAAAACAAGACCAGGAGCTGACTGTGGCTCAGATCATGAACTCCTTATTACCAAATTCAGACTTAAATTGAAGAAAGTGGGGAAAACCACTAGACCATTCAGGTATGACCTAAATCAAATCCCTTATGATTATACAGTGTAAGTGAGAAGTTGTTAGGAGTGCAAAATTCTCCAGCAACATCCAAGATCTACTGAGTTAGAAACTCTAGGGGTGGGGTCCAGGAAGTTTAAACATTTAACAAGCCTTCCAGGTGATTCTGATTCATGCTAAACTTTGAGAACCACTGTTAGAAGCCATGTGGGCCAAGAGGTGAGCAGTCAAATGCAGACATATTTGTGGGAGTTGGTACAGAAACTGTGGGTTCCATTCCCATCTGTGACCTTCACCATGTGACCTTGGATAAGGCATCACATTACTCCAGGCTTCAGCGTCCTCATTTTTAAAATGAAGGAGTTGGACTAGATGATATTTAAGTTTCCTTAAGTCTCTGATAGATCAGATACAGCAATTGAAACAGTGAGTTTTCATTCAGGCATCCCCATCTGGAATTAACAAGATAAAAATAACAATCTAAAAAGATCTTTAATGTTAAAGCATAAACTGTGAGGTGATCCCAACTGAGGGAAAAGGTTTTTGAGTACATTTAATGGTCTCCATTCATATATCAGATGTCTGTTCTTGACAGATAACATTGCCAGTTATCTATCAGGTAATCATCCATGGATCCACTTTACTACAGGTTAGGTCTGATATTTGACTCCTTGTATGACAAACACTTTTAAGTTCTAACTTATGAGAATTTACTTCCCTTTCTGAAACAATTCAGCTTTCACCTTGGGATTATACTAAATATGTCCCCATGTGGTTGAAATAGTTATTGAAAAGTCAAGGTAGTCAAGCTCATTTTATTATTTTTTAATTTAATTTTTATTTTATATTATAATTGATTCAGGGCTTCCCTGGTAGCTCAGCTGGTGAAGAATCCACCTGCAATGCAGGAGACCCTGGTTTGATTCCAGGGTTGGGAAGATCCCCTGGAAAAGGGATAGGCTACCCACTCTGGTGTTCTTGGGTTTCCCTGGTGGCTCAGTCAGTAAAGAATCCTCTTGCAATGCTGGAGACCTGGGTTCGATCCCTGGGTTGGGAAGATTCCCCTGGAGAAGGGCATGGCAAGCCACTTCAGTATTCTGGCCTGGAAAATCCCCATGGACAGAGGAGCCTAGTGGGCTGTAGTCCATGGGGTCACAAAGATTTGGTCTTAACTGAGTGAATAAGCACAGCCACAGCACATAGTTGATTCACAATGTTGTGTTGGTTTCAGGTGTACAGCAAAGTGAATCGGTTATACATATACATTTATATATTCTTTTTAGATTCTTTTTCCTTTTAGGTTATCATAGAGTATTGAGTAGAGTTCCCTGTGCTATTTATAGTAGGTCCTTGTTGGTTATCTATTTTATGTATAGTAGTGCATATGTTAATCCCAATCTATGCCCCCCGCCCCACACCTTTCTCCTTTGGTAACCATAAGTTTGTTTTCTATATTTGTGAGTCTGTTTACATTTTGTAAATAAATTCATTTGTATCCATTTTTTTTAGATTCTACATATGTGACCTCATAGGATGTTCATCTTTTTCTGAAGCCCATTTAATTTTTTTAGCACACTTGGTTTCATGATTTTCCTGGCACATGGGTGATTAGAAACAACCAGCTATAAGATGACATCAGTAGTCATCAAGAAGGGGCTGCACCCTGCTACTGGGAAGCAAAGATGCTGACCTCCCAGGATATGGAGAAAACTACAGAAGTAGGTCCAAGTACCAGGAGGATAGCACCATTTACTAAAGAGGACATCTTTCTGTTGCTCTAGGTGATCGTTGATGTTTCTACCAGCAACTTTCAGTGATGAAAATATTAAATTTGCCTCTTTGGAAGGTAGAGATTGTACAATTAGAATATTACTATCAAAGCCTTATTTCTCAAAGAATTATGTTTCAGTTATCTGGAAGCTGAATTTATGTAACACACTGATTTTTCTAACAATGATGGATTGAGTCACTACTGTACTGAGGATAAAAAGGGAAATGGGTACAGGCAGCAAATGGAGATATACCACATCAAATAACTGAACAGCTTACTTGGTCATTTTAGGAATAGCGTTTATTGAAATGCTTTGAAAAAGGTACTTGAATAAATGGATTCAGATGTATTTTATGTGTTGTGGGGTGTCATGTGTGATTTCCATAAACAGAGACAATCCTTTTATTAAGCTCTCATATTTTTTTCTCCCCAGAGATTATTCCAACAGGTGAGCACTTGGAATAAAAATGGAAAAAAATGTAACAGAGCATTATCACCTAGGTTTTGGGTAAATAGAATATGGCCATTGTTATTCTTTGTCAACTATAGGGAAAGTAATCCACCCCATATCGCTGGAAGTCAGGGGACTTGGGCTCTTAGCATAATTTTATGCATTGGGAAATTCATAGATACTTTTTGGGTTTCACTTCCTTTACCTATAGAATGGTAAAGACTAGATAAAATATAAGGTTAGATTCAGTTCAGTTCAGTTGTGTCCGACTCCTTGTGACCCCATGAACTGCAGCACGACAGGCCTCCCTGTCCATCACCAACTCCTGGAGTTCACCCAAACTCATGTCCATTGAATCAGTGATGCCACCCAACCATCTCACCCTCTGTCATCCCCTTCTCCTCCTGCCCTCAATCTTTCCCAGCATCAGGGTCTTTTCAAATGAGTCAGTTCTTCGTGTCAGGTGGCCAAAATATTGGAGTTTCAGCTTCAACATCAGTCCTTCCAGTGAATACCCAGGAGTGATCTCCTTTAGATTAGATAAAATGTAAGACTATAAGATAAAATGTAAGATTATATAGTGTAAGACTGTAACTCTACCTAGTTTAGACTAGGCAAATATAAAATTCACTTCAAGGTTGGGATCCCATAATTTTTTATTATGCCCTCCAGCCCACCTCAGCTACATTTTGTCATGGCCATGTTCAATGGCTTTACCCTCTTCAGGCTCTTAATCTGAAGCACCTCAACTGTTTGACAACTACCTCCATGTTTTTAGCTTACTTCTTTAGATACACTCAGTCCACAACTCTTTGATCCCACTAGGATCTCCAATGCATTGAGTGTACTGCTCATTAATGTCCTTATATGCCCTTGTAAACCTTAATTAGAATCCATGGTCTATGTTTACAATCTTCCCGTTGTTTAACTTTCAGTTCTCTTACCTGTCTCTTCTCTATCATGATTTGGTGCAATTGTATCCCTGGTGTCTGAGGGCAGGATCTCTAGGAACTAGACTCAGATTTGCATGCCAAGAGTTTTTCGGGAGTGCTTTGGGGAACATCACATGTGAGGAGTGAAAGAAGCAGGATTGGGCAGAAGGATTTGAACTGAGATGCGCTTGCAACAGAGGCTTCAGTTGATCCTACAGCGTATGCAGAAGAGCTGGGATGTCCCAACTGTCTCACCTTGGGATAAGATGACTGAGATTTTTTTTAAAAATCCCTTTCATTGATCAGTTATTAAGTGCCAAAAGTCCTTGGAAGTGGGCACAAGGCAACTTTTTTCAGTTAAAGGCGATTCCTGGAGAGTGATTCAGCTGAGAGCTGTAGGTGTCCCATGCTCCCAGTAGCTGGGAGAATGAGTGTCTCAGTCCTGCAGGGGGAATCTGGGTGGTGCAGCACAACACCCACGACCCCTAGTTAAAGCCAGCTCTCCACCTCCTCCAGGTCTGCAGCTGAGCAGCTGATCGATGCTGAAAGAAACTTAGAACCAAGCTTAATAGTCTCATTTTAAATTCATCACCACCAATTGCAAGTAAGCTTCAGTTCTACCCACAGCCCTACTACATTTCCCTGTTTCATACCTTTACCTTATTTTTCCAATACCCTTTCCCATCTTCACTCTTCCCATCTTCACTCTAACTGTGACTCACTTGAGAAAATATAGAGAACTTCCGTATTTTTCTTCCACCAGTATAGCAGTGTACACACAAACATATCCTTTTACTTTTTGGTATTTTGCTTTTACTTTTTTACCATTTTTGGTAAATTGTTGATATTCTTCTCTAAGTCCAATTCCTCCTTGCACTGAATTCTGTTCATTCTTACCTACTCGAGGGCATCCCTTTTACAATTTTCCCTATTCCTCTTGCCTGATTATTTTTTCCCCTTGCATTGGATCACTCCCATTGACCAAAAAACACGTGTGCAACAGTTTCCATCTTAAAAGTACCCTGTCATGACCCACATCATTCTTCAGCTACCAAAGTCACTGAAACTGTTGTTTATACTCTCTGACTCCCCCTTTCTCCACTTTACCACTTTTGTTCTCATTCTTTCTTAAACCCTATCCAGTAACTACTACTACCTCAGTGATAATCCATTTGTCAAGGTCTCTAATCTCTTCATGTTACCTTACTTGGCCTGCAGTACTGAGATAGGTAATCTTTCTTTCCTTGAAATACTTTCCTCATCTGGCTATGGGGATACCATCATCTGATTTCCCTCGTATCTCACTGGCTGCTCTCTTTCAGTCTTCTGTTCTGGATTATCCAGTCTGCCCAATCTCTACATTTTGCGCAGCTTCAGTGCTGAGTCCTTGAACTTATTTCTGTATCTTTCTACACATAGTTGCTAAGTGGTTTCATGCATTACATATCCCACTGCCTATTTGATATCTCTACTTGGATGATAATAATAACTAAAGAAATTGAATGTTTCCTATATACCAGGAATTGTTCTAAGCCCCTTATGTATATTTATTCAAATAATGTGTCCAATAGACACCTAAAACTCAGTGTATCTGAAACTGTACCTCTGACTCTCGTTCCCACTAAAACCAGCTCCTCCCTCAATATTAACCACTTCAGTGAACAGCAGAACCTTTGATCCAGTTGTTCAGGCTCCAAACTGCAGTATGATCCTACCTCCACTCTTCTTTTATACCCCATGGGCAACCCATCAACAAATTCTGTTAGCACCGTTTTCAGAATATATCCCCAATCCAAACAGTTCTTATCACCACCCTCTTGATTCAAGGGTCCATCATCTCTTGCCTGGAATATTGCCTCCTTACTGGTCTTTTTGCTCTCACTATTGCCCCTCTCCAAACAGAGACTGGGCTTCCCAGGTGGCTCAGTGGTAAAGAATCTGCCTGCCAATGCAGGAGACACAGGAGATGGTGGGTTTGATCCCAGGGTTGGGAAGATCCCCTGGGGGAGGAAATGGCAACCCACTCCAGTATTCTTGCCTGAAGAATCCCACGGAGAGAGGAGCCTGTCTGCATCCGTAGGGTCGCAAAAAGTCAGACACAACTGAGCATGCACGCACACAAACAGCAACTACAGTGAGCCTTTAAAAACATGTCAGATTGTATCTTTCCTTTGCTCAAAATATACTAATGCCTTCCCATCTCACTCTGACAAAAATTCAGTTTTAACTGTGGCTTGCAAGGTATTATGGTAGGCTCCTGGCTTCCCTGGTGGCTCAGAGGTAAAGAATCCACCTGTGATGCAGGAGACGCAGGAGATGTGGATTTGATTCCTGGGTTAGGAAGATCTCTTGGAGGAGGAAATTGTGACCTACTCCAGTATTCTTGCCTGGAGAATTCCATGGACAGAGGAGCCTGGAGGGCTACAGCCCAGAGGGGTTGCAAAGAGTCCAGTACAACTGAGCAATTGAGCACACACACACCCACATGTCAGGCCCCTAGTTAACTCTTTGCCTCCATCTTCTACCACTCTTTAATTCCATCACTGTTGTGCTGCACTGGCCTCCTTGCTGTCCCCTCCCTAAGAAGGCTTCCATTTTAGCACCTGTGCAATGCAGTTCCTTCTATAGGTTGACATAGGTATTGGTATGCTTAATTAAAATTGGCATTTGAAGATTGTTCCCTGGGACATTTTTATTTGCATGTATGGTCTGATTATCTTGAACTCACAAGCAAAGCCATGAAGTTATTATTTTTGCTTGACCTTCTTACGTAAACAGACATTCTCTGTATAGAAGTCAAAATATAGAAAGCAGTTAAATATAGAACTGCAGCTTAGGTTATGTCTCTCTACTATTAAACTCAACAATGATGATTTAGTTTTTGAATTTTATTGATTCTGTAGTTTTGTTTGCATTTAATTTATAAATTACTTCAGCTTTATAGCTGAATGAGTGATCAGCATAAGTTTATTTTTAGTTTTATGTTTGTGACTTTTTAAGTAATATCATGATAGAAATGATGAGACAACACTGGAGTCTTCAAGCATATTTCTCCTTTAAAAGAAATCTGTGTATTAAATCAAACTTGAAAAACACATTTTAGGTGATTATGTAATTATTTTCACAATAAAAATTCCTTATAATAGAGAACTCAACAGAGAAAGCATGAGAAACTTAAATATTTCAGACTGAAGTTAAAAAATTAGAGAAGTGTTGGCCAAATATAAAGAAAAATAAATTGGTGAAATTGAAAAAAAAGTTTCCTGGATAAGGAATTATTAAACATTTAGAGCCAAGAAAAAAGTTTATAATAATTTTCCAGACATTTTCTACTTTCCATTTCTCTATTCCATTAAATACCACCCCCGATAGGAAAAAAAAAACCAAAAAACAACTAGAGACCTGAAGATGAAATAACATTGATAATTTTGAAAGGGTTTTTTTTCCTATAATAAAACTACATGTATCCTTGTCTTTTTTATTTTTTTGGAGGTAATTCTCATGAAGAGATGTTTGAAGTTCATGCTATGAATATCTGGAAGACAAAACAAAAACATAAAGCACCTCTATAAACTTAGCTTTCGTTTCAAAGAAAGACTTGAAAGGAGTTTTGAAAACTTTCAAAGTTTCTCCATAATTTGACTCCCCTCAAGTCACTGACAAAATGAACAAACTTTATAAAACCCAGTTAAAGTCATTGAGCAATTAGTTAAATCAGTATTTGGAATTATTGAGAAAGAAGTTGCAGGAGACAGAATTCCAAGATTCTGGATCCCTGCGGTACATGCCCTGTCTCCCAGTTACTCACTCAAATGGTAAAGTAGATACTGTTGTGAAAGGATCTTGCAAACGTAATCAAGGTCTTAAATCAGTTGACCTTAAGATTATCCTGGGCTTAGCTCAAATGGTAAAGAATCTGCCTGAAATGTGGGAGACCTGGGTTCCATCCCTGGGTTGGGAAGATTCCCTGGAGAAGGGAATGGCAACCCACTCCAGTACTCTTGCCTGGAGAATTCCATGGACAGAGGAGCCTGGTGGGCTACAGTCCATGGGGTCGCAAAGTGTTGGACATGACTGAGTGACTGACACTTTCACTTTCACTTAAGATTGTCCATGTGGACTTGACCTAATCACATGAGTTTTTTAGAAGCAGAATTTTCCCCCAGTGGTCACAGAAGAGAATGTCAGAGAGACATATATTCTGGTCTGGAAGAGAGCAAACATCCACAGGAACTGCCTATGGAGGCCACATGGCAAGGAAATTTGGATGGCTTCTAGAAGCCCAGAGCAATCCTCAGCCAACAGCTACCAGGAAAAGAGGACCTCAGTCTGATAACTGTAAGGCAATGAATTCTGTCAACTTCCATTGAATTTTGAACAAGACTACAAGCTTCAGAGGAGAAACACAACCCTTGATGGACACTTTGATGTCAGCCTGGTGATACCTGAGCAGAGTCAGTCACATTGTGCCCAAACGGTCACCTACAGAACTAGGAGATAAGAAATGTGTGTGCATGTGTGTAAAGCTCCTAGGTTTGTGATAACTTTATATAGCACTGGAAAACAAATACAGAAATAATTTCTCTTTTCAACCAGTTATATCAGAATCATATAGGAACTGTCTATGTTGCCTCTTGGAGTAGAGATGGGTAGAAGTCAAAATTGCTATTTTTATTTAATCCATAATCTGACATTTCATTAAGATAGGACTGTGTCCTAAACAAACTTCAGACTGTCAAACAATACAAAATAAATAATGAAAACTGAACAGCAACAGGGAAACCACAGGGTATAACAGGGGGTGCTGAGTTTTCTGCAACTCCAGCTGTGGATCTCCAGCTGGGAGTCTAGACGTGGTCTCCAGGAACCTCTGATGCACCATACTGAATTACAGGTATATGCTCAGATAATAAGGCCTCAGGAGATGAAGCTCATTTATAAGAAGTCAGTTTTAAATAACAGAAACTGTGATAAATCAACAATATAAATTCCGCATGCAAAGCATACACTGAGTACTATGAAGGTAGAATTGTTGGCATTATTTTGCTTGGTGAAAAAAAAAAAAAAAACCTCTGAGTAAAAGTTGAAGAGTGTCTCTTGTCTTTCAGATTTATACAATAGGAGACTATCTATACCAGGGGTTGGCAAACTTTTTCTAGAAAGGGCTAGATTTTAGGCCTTGTGAGCCATGTGGCCTCCATTGTAACTACTCAACTCTGCTGCTAGAGTGTAAGATCTGCCAGAGATGATTGTAAATCAATGAGTGTAGTTGCATTTCAATAAAACTTTATTTACAAAGAGAGATAGTGGGCTGGATCTGATCAGGGCTGTAGTTTGCAGACATGGCTGAGGAGGGCCTGAACTGGTGGTGGCATCTGGGGGACAACTGAGGACACACACACATGCACACAGACATCTGAGAGACATTGTGGAAACAACTCATGGGACCTGACAACTAATTGGCTTTGAGGGGAAGGAGAAGATGGAAGAGATAGGGCTGCATGTTTGTGTGCATGTGTGCGTGTGTGTATGTGTGTCGGGGTGGGGGTTGTGGAGAAAGTGAGTTGGGTATTGAATTAACAAATTTGAGGTGACAGAATATTTTTGTGGAAAAGTCTAGGAAGCAGATAGAAGTAGAACTTGGGTGCACACGAGAGAGACAGAGAGTGTGAGAGAGAGGCAGAGAGACAGATTTAGGTGATTCGGGAGTTATCTCCACGGAGATGATGTCTTGAAGCCATAGATATAGGTAGGATCACACATGGAAGGTTTGTAGAATATGAGCTAATGTATATAAAAGTGCTTTCAAAACTGTAGGGCATTATCCAAATGCAAAATAGTCTTATTATTAAATGTGACAAACAGAAGCATAAAAGGCAGTAACAACCATTTTATGTCTCAGAATCCCTGCTAGTTCCCAATTATTGCATTTTTATCCTGTGATGGCCTTTGAACAGCTTGTTTTCCTCCCCTTGCGTGCACACTGAGAGTATAATGCATTAAACATTATCAGTGTGGTGGCATAATGCCTTTTTTTCCCCCAACAGATACTTTCAAACCTCAGTTGGTAGACATGAACTTCTAAAGGGGGTGGGACAAAGACACAGAGACACTGCTTTGATATTAGGCTGGAATGCTAGAAGTTTTATTTAAATGAGGAATGAATGAGGCAGCAGGTTTAGGCAGATCAATATTTAATCACTTAGGAAAAGAGAAACAGAATGTAGGGGCAGAGTAGACTGAAGAGATGATATCAAGTTAGAGTTGAGGAAGCCCTGAATTCTTTTTTTAAAAAAATTATTTATTATTTTTGGCTGTGCTGTGTCTTTGTTACTGGAAGGGCTTTCTCAAGCTGTGGGAGTGAGAGAGCTGCTCTTTGTTGTGGTGCAAGGGCTTCATTGCAGTGACTTCTCTTGTTGCAGAGCACAGGCTCTAAGGTGCTCAGGCTTCAGTAGGTGTGGCAAGTGGGCTCAGTAGTTGCAGCTCCCGGGTTGTGAGCACAGGCTCAGTGGTTGTGGTGCATGGGCTTAGTCACTCCATGGCATGTGGGATCTTTCCCGACTAGGTATTGAACCCGTGTCCCCTGCGTTGGCAGGTGGACTCCCAACCACTGGAAGCCTCAAGCCCTGAATTCTTGAAAAGTCTTTTCGGTGGGGAATCACTCTTTTCTCTAATCTCAAGGACAGCAGTGCTATCCCTTAAGCAGTCTTGACTTGCATTTCCAGAGTATTTCAGTTACTTAAAATGGCTCAACAAATGATTCTAAAACTTAGTGGCTTAGAACAGCAACCATGTTATTAAATTTGATGATTTTGTGAGTCTGGAGTTTGGCTATGCCTTGGCAGGTTGATTCTTCTGTTCCATGTAGTGTCAATGGAAGTCATTTGTTGGTATTCAGATGGTGGATGGACTGGTCTGAGATGTCAGAGACAGTTTCACTCACATGTCTGGTACCTTGATCAGATGGAAGGCTGGATCCAGCTGGGAGTGGGGGGCTGGGGCACTCGGTGGGGGGGTGGGGTGCTGGGGCACTTCCATGTGGCCTCTGTAGCATGGTGCCCTCAGGATAGTCAGATTTCTTAGGTAGCAGTTCAAGGTCCAAGAGTGAGTGACCTGGCAAAAAAGACATACGCTGTGTTGGTTTTCATGACCCAAACTTGAAGTCCTATTGTGTTACTTCTGCCGTATTCTATTGGTTAAAGTGGTCATGAATCTTTGAATCCTCCCATGTTTAGGAGAAGGCTTCCCTGGTAGCTTGGATATTAAAGAATCTGCCTGCAATGCAGGATACACTAGAGATGGCAGGTTCAATCCCTGGGTGGGGAAGACCCCCTAGAGAAGGACATGGCTACCCACTCCAGTATTCTTGCCTGGAGAATTCCATGAACAGAGGGACCTGGCGGGTTACAGTCCACGGGGTCACAAAGAGTCAGACACGACTGAGTGACTTACACAACACTACCACTATGTTTAAGGGAAGAATGATAAACCCTACCTGTATATGGAAAGAGCATGAAATAATTGGTGGCTATGTTTTAAAAGCACTACAATGTCCCTTTGGCAGAAGGATGTGTCTCCTTGATTACAGCTCAGATAATATGGATGCTAGGAAACTCTGCTCTCCTAGGCCTAGCATTTCTTGGAGTGATGGAGGTTGCAGCATTCCATGTGGGTTGCATATTGGTGGGATAGGTTCCTCTACCTAGAGAGCAGATCTTGAGACCAGAACTTGGATACAGGTAGTTTATTTTAGGAACTGATCCCAAGAAGCAGGAGTCAGAGACCGGGAAGAGTGAAATAGGGAAGGAGCGAAAGCCATCCCAGTTTGCACTGTTGAGTTGGTCACTGCTGTGGGTTTTTAGGGCACAGTCCTGTTGATATCTTCTAAGTCGCTGTGTCATTGCACCTTGGAATTGTGTGTTTGCAGGACAGAAGATAAATTCACCAACTCCTGTCTCCTATTGGTAAGGGGCTGCTCCATGGGATGTTGGCTCTCTTTTACTTCTGGCTGTACCCATGTGTAAGTCTTGATGGGATCCCATATTGTAACAGACAGATTCTGGCTCAGACAGCCAGACACCCAGAGGGCTGAATTAAGGTACTGTCAAATTATACTTGCATAAAACTGGTTGCTATAGCAACGTATGGGGTAAAAGGTGGGCTGGGAGGATGTGAGATGGTCACAAGAGGTACCTGATATGCATGCACGTGCTTGAACATTCCCATTAATTAAACCAAGGATACAGGCTTTAAAGCAAGGGACTACACAGCATAAACAGATGCAGTATAGCTGTTTCAGTTTTTTCCCTTCTTCTGGATTCCCAGCTGTGATGAACATGCATGTGCTAGGAACATTCTCCTGAAGGCTCATGATATCCTTCTGGAAGAACTTCCATCAGTAATCAATGAACTCCTTATTTCAGAAAAGATTTGTACAGATCAGACTTTTCCTGGTTCATGAATAATCAGCTCTAGCAAGGGTCATATTCTTATCCCAGAGGACAAACCAGAGTCAGTGACCTGTCCAGGTGTTCCTAAATAATGCCCCTGCCCTCAGCTCTCCAGTGGACAGGAAAACTCAATTTCCTCAGTACAGACTAATAACCATTCCCCACCCTCTAGTCCTAAGAGGGGTGTTGACAGCAGTCCCGATTGGCAATGTTTATCACTACATTTGCTTGACAGTATCAGAGGACAAACCAATGGATGGAATTGAAGGAGCAAGGAAATCAATGTAGTTTCAGAGGCCAGTTTCAAGGCACTTAGTGAGGGAGATGATAAGTTTATCCCATTCTAAGTGAACCTGCATGTGAAATCCATATTTCTATATAAAAGAAGGATGATTCATCTCTTTACCAAAGAAGTCTTCAGGGGACTAATTTGCTTGTTGAGCTCCCCTGGGGAATTTTATTTGTGGTTTCATTTTATTGAAAGCATAGGCCTGCATAGCATGCTGTAATGGTTCTCAAAATGATTCTAGACCATGGATATTCTGTTTCAGCAAAACATTTTATGAAAGTTCAATAAGTGAATCTGATGGAAAGGGCTACTCAGCTTCAAGTAGGGGGTAGATACTTGTAATTGCACATTTTTTTCTCAGTCTCTCTTCATC
Source organism: Oryx dammah (assembly GCF_014754425.2). Classification (NCBI taxonomy): domain Eukaryota; kingdom Metazoa; phylum Chordata; class Mammalia; order Artiodactyla; family Bovidae; genus Oryx; species Oryx dammah. Next base: position 92,633,033 of record NW_024070207.1, on the reverse strand, counting down.
CCTCCACTTTCCTTGATCCTTGAGAGAGATCAACATACCTTGTATAGCTCCTAAGATCACAATTTAGAAGTCTCTGATATGTAGTACAAATTAGGAATGTGTCCTGCTGCAAGCAAAAGAAAATGGGACAACAGTGGCTTAAAGAAATAGGGAATTACTTTTTACTCCTTTATTGAGAAGTCAGGAAGTGGGTGAACACTATTGTTTCAGCAACTCTGGTCCTTTCCTATTTTTGTTATGCTTAGTCTATTGGCTTATTGCCTCAAGACTGAAAAAGAACTACAGCATCTCTGGGTGTCACGTGAGTTCAAGGCAGAAAGAAAGTTGAGGGTGAGTTTTCTTTTTGCCTCCTGAGTCTCTATATTTGGGGAGGGTGGGGGAAGTGACACATTACCAGAAGACTGTCATTTAGATAAAGAATCTGCTTGCAGTTCAAGAGACCTGAGTTCTATGCCTGGGTTGGGAAGATCCCCTGGAGAAGGGAATGACTTCCCACTCCAGTATTCTTGCCTGGAGAATCCCACAGACAGAGGAAGCTGGTGGGCTACAGTCCACGGGGTCACAAAGAATCGCAACCAACTGAGTGACGGACACTTTCACTTTCAGCCAGAAATAGCTCACAGGCCCATCATAGACCATTACTGACTAAAGGGCATGAATAACAACTTAGTTCCTGTGGCTAATGAAGGAGACTTTCCTCTCTGCAATCACAGAATCTCTGCCTGATTCTTGAACAATCAGGATTTTCTTAACAGGGAAGTAGGGAATAGAGAAGGGCAGTTGGATAGACAATTGGATAGATGACAAAGTGCATCTCTCAGAGCCAGTGGGCCAGGAAACTTGATTGTGAGTTCTAACTTGGCCACTTAACTGATTGTGAAACATGGGACAAGCCACTTGACATGGCCTGGCTGCAGTGACCTCATGTATAAATTGATGAAAGTGAACAACTTGAGTGCCAAGTTTCCTTCTAGCTCCTATATTCAATGGTTTCAATTTTAATAACTTCCTGAAGGTTCATGGCTAAGCCAAAACCGGTTTGTAATTGAAACAGATGCCCTAATGGAGCTGTTCTGGCTCTGAAGAACTGGCTGCTAGTATTTTCATGCTGTAGATTATGTGCTGTGAATTTCAAAGAAATTCCTACTTAAAAAAAAAAAAAACTTGGAGGAAAAATCAGCTCTCTGTTCCCCTCCACCCCATAGTTAAGTCTTATATTTGAATAGTACAGCTTTCTTCCATGTAATTCTTATTTAGAGTTTCTTAAAAAAAAGAAAGAAAAAGGAAATCAACTTTCCTATTTGGTATAAAGCTCCTTCTAAGTAACAGGAAATTATTACCAGCCCTCTGTTTGATTGTACAATATTGAAATAAATGAAATAAATAAACAAAGTCTTAAAATGTATATAATTGCAATTAGTGTTTGGCTGTGTTGAGTATACAGTTTTCACCAGTTGTTAATAAAAGTGAAACCTTAAGGTTCTTAATGGGTGATATACCTGTAGTTAGTATTGTGCGTGATTTTGGTAATTACTCAGTGTTTTTTTTTTGAATCCCCGAATTATGAGAAGAAGTATGAATGAGCCAGAGTTGACGAGGGTAGAATTAATCCCTCAGAGTTAGATTTTCATAGTTTTAATATGCTTGATGTTATAAAGGAGGGCATTGGAAAAGAGCTTACTTGAAACATTTGATTGATAGTTTATATTATTTGTACATTAGTCAATGTACAAACAAAAGTCAGAATTAGTGTAGCATGCCAGTTCAGTCACTGACTATTAAGTGTCCTCTAGGTGCTGAGCTCTCTCACAGTAGTGCAGTATAACAGTGAATGAGCAAGACCATGATCCCTGCTCCCATGGAACTGCACTCTAATGGAGGAGGCAGACAATAAATAAGCAAGAACTATTTCAAGTAATGGTAAAAACTATGAAGAAAATGGAACAAGATAACGTGGTAGATAGTGGGTGAGTGAGCAGCATTAATTAAGGCAGTCATGGAAGGCTTTTCTGAAGAGTTGGTATTTGAGCTGAGACCAGAAGGGAGTTAGCCCCATGAAGATCTGAGGGAACAATGTTCTAGGCAGTGGAAACAGTTAATTGCAAATGCCTTTTGGTGGTAATGAGCCTGCTGCATTTGAAGATGAATAAGAAAGCCAGTGTGACTCAAGCGTAGTGGACAAGATTAGTCAGGAGAGGTGTCCAAGGGCTAACCTGTACAGAACCTTGTAGAACAAGGATATTGTTCTAACTGTGATGGACTCTATGTAGGATTTTAAACAGGGGGAGGACATGGCCTGCTTTAATTTTTTTAAAAATATTCTATCTTCTGGGTCAAGAATGGATCAGAGCGGGGAAGACCACACACAAAGATGTCAGTTCAGTGGCTATTGCAACAGTTCCAGTGGGAGAAGACATTGCCTTATGAGCAGGGAGATGGGGAAAAGTAGATAGGTTGGAGATCTATTTTGGAAGCACAGCAACAGGACTTGCTAATGATTGTATGTGGGGATTGGTGATGGATGGAAAGGAATGAAGCATGGCCTCTACGTTTTTGGCTGAAGTGAGTGGAAAGAAGGGGTGACTTTTTTTTTCTGATCATTCGAAAAGGGTGGGGAGAAGCCACTGGGGTGGTGGTGGTGGCTGGCAGTCAGAAGTTCTGATTTAGAAATGTTAGATCTAAGCTATGCCGCAGACATCTGCATCTTTAAAGTCTACTTTGAAGCAGGGGCTTTACAAAGGCGTCCTCTTTGGAATGCAGTGGTTAAAGATGGAAGAAAAGGGGTAATACTTAACAAACCTCAAATAACAGAATCTCCACAATGCCAGGTCTCTCTCTTCTTAAATAGACAGAGATAACTCTTCCAAAATAATCTCCCTGGTCAAGAAAAGAATTGAGAACACAAAAGTTTAAGACCTTTGATATAGGCTTCCCTAATCCCCTCTTCACCTTTTTGATTGGCCCAAGTGCTACCTCGGCAGAACAATCTAAGCAAATAGAGGCAACTTTGTAGAGAAATGAATTGTGAGGAAGTCTGCTAGGATTACCAAGATTAAAAGAAAAGAACAGAACTGTCCTCAGATAAGCACAAGATAAAATACCAGAATGATACAGGGAACAAACCAGAAAAGAAAAATTCCCAAATCTAAGGTTATATGTTCATTTTAATATAGTCAAAATGTGTAGGCAGGAAATTATTTTTGAACCATATTCACTTGGTGAAGCTGTTCAAATACAATCTACATACTTTTAATTATAAATTGAACAGAAAGGGTTTTGTGTGTCTCTAAGTTTAGGATCAGAGTTTTATGTTCTTGATGCAGGTAGAAGGTTTGAATGCTAGAATGTGCCCGATCTGAGATCTCATGGGCCCCCATAATGTGGCTTGAGGTAGTATTAAGGCAAGGTGAATCTGATAATGGCCTAGTCATGATACTCTAGTCCTAGGAAAACATGAGACTTTTCTTAGAATCTCTTGTTTTCTGGATATATTGCTAAGAATTCTCTTGTGGCACACTTTATTCAGTCAAATGGATTGCTTCTCTTTTTTCTCACCATCCTTAGGGCCAGGTTCTGGCTAATGAACACTTGAGTAGGGGTCACTCACTGGGTGACCCACTTGGGCAGGCTTTTAGCTTTCTCTTTCTCCTTCTTCTGGGAGGTGAATAATTGGAGAGTGAGGACATGATCAGGCTGGCTGGCACTTGACCTTGATGGACTGGTCTACAGAGGTCTTCAAAGTTTCTCTAGAGTCTCATCTCAAATGTGACATTTACAGGTTTTATAAGTAGTAGTGTTTTTTTTTAATTTTTTAAAAATATAAATTTATTTATTTTAATTGGAGGTTAATTACTTTACAATATTGTATTGGTTTTGCCATACATCAACATGAATCCACCACAGGTATACACGTGTTCCTCATCCTGAACCCCCACCCCTCCTCTCTCCCTGTACCATCCCTCTGGGTTGTCTCAGTGCACCAGCCCCAAGCATCCGGTATAATGCATCAAACCTAGACTGGCGATTCATTTCATATATGATATTACACATGTTTCAATGCCATTTCCCCAAATCATCCCACTCTTGCCCTCTCCCACAGAGAGTGGTGATCCATTAATATGTCATGAAATGGATTTAGTGCTATTGACCAAGATATTAAAGAGAAAAATAAGATAAATAGAATAAAAATGTCAGTGTGCATTGTGCATAATAAGGTTAAGTATCCTTTTCATGATAGGGGACTGGAATGCAAAAGTAGGAAGTCAAGAAACACCTGGAGGAACAGGCAAATTTGGCCTTGGAATGCAGAATGAAGCAGGGCAAAGACTAATAGAGTTTTGCCAAGGAAATGCACTGGTCATAGCAAACACCCTCTTCCAACAACACAAGAGAAGACTCTACACATGGACATCACCAGATGGTCAACACTGAATCAGATGATTGATTATGTTCTTTGCAGCCAAAGATGGAGATGCTCTATACAGTCAACAAAAACAAGACCAGGAGCTGACTGTGGCTCAGATCATGAACTCCTTATTACCAAATTCAGACTTAATGTGAAGAAAGTAGGGAAAACCGCTAGACCATTCAGGTATGACCTAAATCAAATCCCTTATGAATATACAGTGGAAGTGAGAAATAGATTTAAGGGACTAGATCCGATAGATAGAGTGCCTGATGAACTATGGAATCAGGTTCGTGACATTGTACAGGAGACAGGGATCAAGACCATCCCCATGGAAAAGAAATGCAGAAAAGCAAAATGGCTGTCTGGGGAGGGCTTACAAATAGCTGTGAAAAGAAGAGAAGTGAAAAGCAAAGGAGAAAAGGAAAGATATAAGCATCTGAATGCAGACTTCCAAAGAATAGCAAGAAGAGATAATAAAGCCTTCCTCAGTGATCAATGCAAAGAAATAGAGGAAAAGAACAGAATGGGAAAGACTAGAGATCTCTTCAAGAAAATTAGAGATACCTAGGGAACATTTCATGCAAAAATGGGCTTGATAAAGGACAGAAATGGTATGGGCCTAATAGAAGCAGAAGATATTAAGAAGAGGTGGCAAGAATACACAGAAGAACTGTACAAAAAAGATCTTCACGACCCGGATAATCACGATGGTGTGATCACTCATCTAGAGCCAGACATCCTGGAATGTGAAGTCAAGTGGGCCTTAGAAAGCATCACTACAAACAAAGCTAGTGGAGGTGAAGGAATTCCAGTGGAGCTATTTCAAATCCTGAAAGATAATGCTGTGAAAGTGCTGCATTCAATATGCCAGCAAATTTGGAAAACTCAGCAGTGGCAACAGGACTGGAAAAGGTCAGTTTTCATTCCAATCCCAAAGAAAGGCAATGCCAAAGAATGCTCAAACTACCACACAATTGCACTCATCTCACACACTAGTAAAGTAATGCTCAAAATTCTCCAAGCCAGGCTTCAACAATACGTGAACCGTGAACTTCCAGATGTTCAAGCTGGTTTTAGAAAAGGCAGTGGAACCAGAGATCAAATTGCCAACATCTTCTGGATCATGGAAAAAGCAAGAGAGTTCCAGAAAAACATCTATTTCTGCTTTATTGACTATACCAAAGCCTTTGACTGTGTGGATCACGATAAACTGTGGAAAATTCTGAGAGAGATGGGAATACCAGACCACCTGACCTGCCTCTTGAGAAATCTGTATGCAGGTCAGGAAGCAACAGTTAGAACTGGACATGGAACAACAGACTGGTTCCAAATAGGAAAAGGAGTATGTCAAGGCTGTATATTGTCACCCAGCTTATTTAACTTATATGCAGAGTACATCATGAGAAATGCTGGACTGGAAGAAACACAAGCTGGAATCAAGATTGCTGGGAGAAATATCAATAAACTCAGATATGCAGATAATACCACCCTTATGGCAGAAAATGAAGAGGAACTAAAAGGCCTCTTGATGAAAGTGAAAGAGGAGAGTGAAAAAGTTGGCTTAAACTCAACATTCAGAAAACGAAGATCATGGCATCCAGTCCCATCACTTCATGGGAAATAGATGGGGAAACAGTGGAAACAGTGTCAGACTTTATTTTTTGGGGCTCCAAAATCACTGCAGATGGTGACTGCAGCCATGAAATTAAAAGACGCTTACTCCTTGGAAGAAAAGTTATGACCAACCTAGACAGCATATTCAAAAGTAGAGATATTACTTTGCCGACTAAGGTCCGTCTAGTCAAGGCTATGGTTTTTCCAGTAGTCATGTATGGATGTGAGAGTTGGACTATAAAGAAAGCTGAGCACCAAAGAGTTGATGCTTTTGAACTGTGGTGTTGGAGAAGACTCTTGAGAGTCCCTTGGACTGCAAGGAGATCTAACTAGTCCATTCTGAAGGAGATCAGCCATGGGATTTCTTTGGAAGGAATGATGCTAAAGCTGAAGCTCCAATACTTTGGCCACCTCATGCGAAGAGTTGATTCATTGGAAAAGACTCTGATCCTGGGAGGGATTGTGGGCAGGAGGAGAAGGGGATGACAAAGAATGAGATGGCTGGATGGCATCACCGACTCAATGGATGTGAGTCTGAGTGAGCTCCAGGAGATGGTGATGGACAGGGAGGCCTGGCGTGCTGCGATTCATGGGGTCACAAAGAGTCGGACATGACTGAGCGACTGAATTGAACTGAACTGATTGTTTCATTAAGCTTCATTTGTAGATAAATTTGTATATCCTGGATTATGATGTAGAATGTATGTTTTACTCCAATTTGTGGTTAAAAAGAAAGTTTGAGAAACACTGCCCTAGAGTGTAGGGGCTGAGATTGTGGCCTCTGTAGTTAGAAGGCTTATGGAGAAAAAGCTCAGCTCCATAATTATCAGCTGCCTAACTATGGGCAAATTTTATATCCTCTTTGAGTCTCAGATTCCTCATCTATTGAGTAGGGATAAAGATAGATTCTGACTAAAAGGGTTATGCTTGTTGAGAGGATTAAAGCCTTGACTACAGTGCCTGACACACAATAAGTAGCAATTGTTATGATTATCTATGAAAGTTGGTTGTTAATTTGTCATGAGGGTGTGTGGCAGGACAGTGTAATAAAAATGAGTCATATGAGCCTGTTCCCAGGGTAGTAAATGAGTTCGAGTCCTCCTTAAGGAGTTGAGTTCTTCGGCCTCTACATTCACTGTTAGCCTTCTATCTGAAATAATGTCTGATATCCTATTTTGAATCTCTTGTTTGAAAGTCAAGACATCCTCACTAAGAAATAATTCTTAAGATTTTCAGAAGAGCATAAATTGTACTTTGATTTCTATTTACCTTTCCCAAAGGAATAAAATTAAGAGTAATAGATGCAGTGATTGGATAGGGTTGCACCCTTCCCAAAGCCTCCTGGTATGGGAAGTGCAGGGCTGTGCCCCTCTTGCTTCTTGTAAGGTCTACTTGTTGAAGTCAGCTTTCTGCTGCTAGGAATTAATTTCTTCAGGCTGTGCTTCTGGTAAACTCATTTGCATTACACTGTTCTAGGGGTGCTTAACACATTTATTAGTCATTTATTTAGGGCTAGTATTTTTTGGTAATGGTTGTGTTAATTTTTTGAAATAGATTTATTAAAGCACAATTTATGTACCCTGAGTTAATGCAAGTATACAATTCAGTGATTCTTGAATGAATAATGCTATAATTGTTGACTTTATAGAGTTGACTAACCATCACCACAATCCAGTTTTAGAACATTTCCATCACCCCCAAAAGACCCCTCATGTCCATTTGTAACTCTTCCCAGGCAACCAAATATAACTTTCTGTATTTATAGATTTGCCTTTTCTGGACATTTCATTAGAAGGAAATCATACGGTGTGTGGTCTTTTCGGCCTGGCTTCTTTCACATAACATAATGTTTTTTGAAATTCAGCCACATTGTAGCATGTATAAGTACTTCATTACTTTTTATTACCTGATAGGGTTCTAGTGTGTGGATATGACTAGTTTTTCCATTCCTAGTTGATAGATATTTTATTGCTTCCACCCTTTGCCCACTATGAATAATGGTGCTGTGAACATGCATGTACAAGTCACTGTATGGATATGTGTTTTTATTTCTCTTGGATAAACAGTCAGAAGTAGAATTGATGGGTCATATGCTAAAATTATGTTCAGACTTTTAAAGAAATTGCCAAACTCTCTTCCAAAGTATTTATACCATTTTAAATTCCCAGCGGCAAAGTAAGAGTCTAGTTTCTGTATATCCTTACCAACTCTTACTACTGTTTATCTTTTTCTGATGATAACCATTCTAGTGGGTGTGAAATGGTAGCTCATTGTAGTTATCATTTGAATTTCACTAATGAGTAATGACTTTGAGCATCTCTGTACATATTATTAGTTATTTATATATTTCTTTCCTGAAACATTCATTCAAAACTTTTGCCAAAAATTTAACTGGGTTGTTTGTCTTTTGTTGTTGTGTTGTAAGAGTTCTATATATACTCTGGGTACAAATATTTTATCAGATATATAATTTGCCCAATGTTTGATCTCAGTTTGTGGTTTGTCTTTTAATTTTCTAAAAATTACTTTTTGAAGAGCAACGTTTTACATTTTTATAAAGTGCAATTTGTCATTTTTCTTCTATTGTATTTTTGATGTGGTAGCTAAGAATTCTTGGCCTTACTCGAGGTCATAAAGATCTTTCCCTGTATTTTCCTGAGAAAGTTTTATACTTTTAGCTCTTAAATTTGTACTGTGAGTTAATCTTTTATGGATAACATGAGGAAAGCATCTAAATTGATCTTTTTCCATATGGATATCCAGTTGTCCCAGTGACATTTGTTGAAAAGGTTTTCATTTCTCTGTAACATTGCATTGACACATGGAGGTCTAAGAAATAATACAGCGCGGTCCCTGGTACACTTTGCCTAGTTTTCTCTAATGGTAGCATTTTGCAAGGGCTTCCCTGGTAGCTCAGCTGGTAAAAAATCCGCTTGCAATGTAGGAAACCCTGGTTCGATTCCTGGGTTGAAAAGATCGCCTGGAGAAGGGATAGGCTATCCACTCCAGTATTCTTGGGCTTCCCTTGTGGCTCAGATGGTAAAGAACCCACCTGCAATGTGGGAAACTTGGGTTTGATCTCTGGGCTGGGAAGATCCCCTGGAGGAGGGCATGTCAACCTACGCCCATATTTTTGCCCGGAGAATCCCCATGGACAGAGGAGCCTAGAGGCTACAGTCCATGGGGTTGCAAAGAGTCAGACACAGCTGAGTGACTAAGTATAGCACAGCACAGAGTTTTGTAAAACTAAGTTGTAATAATGTAACCTGGATATTGACATTGATAAGATCCACAGCTCTCAGTCAGATTTTCCTAGTTTTATTTATACTCATTTGTGTGTGTGTGTGTGTGTGTGTGTGTGTGTGTGTAGGGCGTGGAGTGGAAGGCTGTGGGGTTTTATTACAATTTCATCACCTTTCAAGGTACTGAGCAGTTCCAACAAGATCACTCCTGTTGCTCTCTTATAATCACTCCCATTTCACTGCCACCACCACCCTTGCCCCTCCCTGACCCTTGGCAAACACTAACCTGACCTCTATTTCTAAAATTTTGTCATTTCAAAAATGTTATGTAAAGAGAACCATGCATTATGTAATAATTCAGGATTAGGCTTTTCACTCAAAAAATATGGAACACTATGAATTTGCACATCATCCTTGCACAGGGGCCTGGCTAATCTTTTCCATCTCATTGCCATTTTTGTGTATGTGATGCCAAAGTGCACATAATAATTTATTTTTAATGTAAGTTTTTATGTATTTGTATCATATCTCTCAATTTTTATTTATTCGCTATGTATCATGTCTTTTTGTTCCTGTATTCCTTCTTTACTACCTTTTTTGTATTAAATAATTTTTTTCTGGTCTACTCTTTAAATGCCTTTGTTTTTTGTTTGTAATTATATTTTTGGAATGATTTCCTTAGTGGTTCTTCTGGAGGAATTACAATATGCTTCTTAACTAAAAGCAATCTATTTCAGATAATTCTAACTTCATTTCAGTAAAATATAGAAACTCCTCCAGTATAGCTCTATTCCCTCTCCCCCTCTTTGTGATATTATTGTCATATATATTGCTTCTTTATATGCTATATTCCTCCAATTATAACTATTCTTTATGCAATTCTTTTTTAAATATGTTGAGAAGAAAAGAGAAAAACTCTCTTTATACTCTCTCTTTTATTGAACTACATAATTACCTTTACTCATGCTCTTTATTTCTTTGTGTGGCTATGAATTACTGTCTAGTGCCATTTCTTTTCATCCTGAAGAATTTCCTTTAGTATTCTTTATAAGGCAAATCATCTTTATCTGGGAATGTCTTTATTTTACATTCATTTTTAAAATACAATTTTGCTAGATATGGGATTCTTGGTTGATTTTTTTCTTCTTTCAGTACCTCAAGTATGGGCTTCCCTGGTGGCTCAGTGATAAAGAAGTCCCCTGTCAATGCAGAAGGTGAGGGTTCAATTCCTAGGTCAGGAAGATCCCCTGGGGAAAGAATGACAACTCACTCCAGTATTCTTGCCTGGGAAATCCCATGAACAGAGTAGCCTGGGGGCTACAGTCCACAGGGTCACAAAAGAGCTGGACATGACTTACTGACTAAACAACGACAATTTTGAACATTTCACCCTACTGCTTTCTGGGCTTTCACCATTTTTGATGTTAAACTATTGAGTCCCCTCCCCATTGTATGTGATGGATTTTTTTTTATCTTGCTACTTTATATTTTCTCTCTTTTTTGGCTTTCAGCACTTTGACTATGATGTATCTCAGTGTGGATTTTTTTCCCTCTGTTTGGAGTTCATTGAGCTTTTTGAATGTGTAGATTAATGTTTCTGATCAAGGAATGCAGAGTTCCAGAGAATAGCAAGGAAAGATAAGAAAGCTTTCTTAAGTGAACAGTCCAAAGAAATAGAGGAAAATAATAGAATGGGAAAGACTAGCGATCTCGTCAAGAAAATTAGAGATACCAAGGGAACATTTCATGCAAAGATGGGCACAATAAAGGACAGAAACAGCAAGGACATAACAGAAGCAGAAGAGATGAAGAAGAGGAAGCAGGAATATACAGAAGAACTATACAAAAAAAGGTCATTGTGACCCAGATAACCATGATGGTGTGGTCACTTGCCTGGAGCCAGACATCATGGAGTGTGAAGTCAAGTGGGCCTTGGGAAGCATAACTATGAACAAAGCTAGTGGAGTTGATGGAATTCCGGCTGAGCTATTTCATATCCTAAAAGATGATGCTGTGAAAGTGCTGCACTCAGTATGCCAGCAAATTTGGAAAATTCAGCAATGGCCACATGACTGGAAAAAAGTCAGTTTTCATTCCAATCCAAAAGAAAGACAATGCCAAAGAATGTTCAGACTACTGTGCAATTGCACTCTTTTCACACACTAGCAGGGTGATGCTCAAAATCCTTCAAGCTAGGCTTCAACAATATGTCAGCCAAGAACTTCCAAATGTACAAGCTGGATTTACAAAAGGCAGAGGAACCAGGAATCAAATTGCCAACATCTGTTGGATCATTGAAAAAGCAAGGGAATTAAAAAAAAATTACTTGTGCTTCATTGACTATGTGAAAGCCTCTGACTGTGTGGATCACAACAAACTGTGGAAAATTCTTAAAGAGATGGAAATACCAAACCACCTTACATGCCTCCTGCGAAACCTGTATGCAGGTCAAGAAGCAACAGTTAGAACTGGACATGGAACAATGGACTGGTTCAAAATTGGGAAAGAAGGATGTCAAGGCTGTATATTGTCACCCTGCTTATTTAACTTCTATGCAAAGTACATCATGTGAAATGCCAGGCTGGATGAATAACAAGCTGGAATCAAGATTGCTGGGAGAAATATGAATAAGCTCAGATGTGCAGATAATACTACTCTAATGGCAGAAAACAAAGAGGAACTTAAGAGGCTTTTGATGAGGGTGGAAGAGGAGAGTGAAAAAGCTGGCTTAAAACTCAACATTCAAAAAATGAAGACCAGGGCATGCAGTCCCATCACTTCATGGCAAATAGAAGGGGAAAAAGTAGAAACAGTGGCAGATTTTGTTTTTTGGGGCTCTGAAATCACAGCCACGAAATTAAAAGATGCTTACTTCTTGGAAGAAAAGCTATGACAAACATAGACAGCATATTAAAAAGCAGAGACATCACTTGCAGACAGAGGTCTGTATAGTCAAAGCTATGGTTTTCCCATTAATCATGTACTGATGTGAGAGTTGGACCATAAAGAAGGCTGAATGCTGAAGGATTGATACTTTTGAATTGTGGTGCTGGAGAATACTCTTTGGACAGCAAGGAGATCAAACCAGTCAATCCTAAAAGAAATCAACCTAAATATTCATTGGAAAGACTGATGCTGAAGCTGAAGTGCCAATACTTTGTGCACCTGATGTGAAGAGCCAATTCATTGCAAAAGACCCTGATGCTGGGAAAGATTGAGGGCAGGAGGAGAAAGGGATAACAGGATGAGATAGTTGGATGGCATCACTGACTCAATGGACATGTATTTGAGCGAGCTCCAGGAGATGGTGAAGAACAGGGAAGTGTGACCTTCTGCAGTCCATGGGGTTGCAAAAAGTTGGACATGAGTTAGTGAGTGAACAACAACAAGCGTTTTTAGCCATTATGTCTTCAAATGTTTCTTTCTGTCCCTTTTTATTTCTCTTCTTGAACTCCAGGAACACATATGTCAGTACACTTTATGATGTGTCTCAGATCTCTCAAATTTTGCTAAAATTTCTTCAGTATGTTTTCTTTTTGTTCTTTGGATTAGACAATTTCCATTGATTTACCTTCAAGTTTGCTGATTCTTTCTTCTGCCAGTTTAAATATTTGGATCCCTGAAATGAGTGAATTTCTTATTTTGGTTATTGTAGTTTTGAACTCTAGAACTTGAAAATAGTCCTTTAAAAATAATTTTTGTCTCTTTATTGGTATTCTGTATTTGATGAGTCATTATTGTTATTTTTCCTTTTAATTATTTAAACATCATTTTCTTTAGTTCTTTGAACATATTTGTAATACCTGCTTTGAATTCTTTGTTTGGTAAGTTCATCACCTAAGATCTTTCAGAGATAGTTTATATTGCCTGTCTTTTCTTGTGTATGGGTCACACTGTCCTGTTTTTGTTTTGTGCTTGCCTTTTTGTTGAAAACTGGACATTTTCAATAATGTATGGTAGCATCTCTGGATTCTGATTATCCTCTCCCCTGGGTTTGTTTTTGCTGTTTTTGTTTTTTGTTTATTTATTTAGTAATGTGCCTGAACTAAATCTATTTCCCTAGCAGTGTGCAATCACTGATGTGTTCACTCAATATTTTAAGAAAATAATTCTTTTTCCAGTTTTTTAAGGACTCTCCACAGTGTTCTCCATAGTGGCTGTACTAGTTTGCATTCCCACCAACAGTGTAAGAGGGTTCCCTTTTCTCCACACCCTCTCCAGCATTTATTGTTTGTAGACTTTTGGATAGCAGCCATTCTGACCGGCATGAGATGGTACCTCATTGTGGTTTTGATTTGCATTTCCCTGATAATGAGTGATTTTGAGTGTCTTTTTTTCATGTGTTTGTTAGCCATCTGTATGTCTTCTTTGGAAACAGAACTGCCATATGACCCAGCAATCCCACTGCTGGGCATACACACCGAGGAAACCAGAATTGAAAGAGACATGTGTACCCCAATGTTCATCACAGCACTGTTTACAATAGCCAGGACATGGAAGCAACCTAGATGTCCATCAGCAGACAAATGGATAAGAAAGCTGTGGTACATATACACAGTGGAATATTACTCAGCTATTAAAAAGAATGTATTTGAATCAGTTCTAATGAGGTGGATGAAACTGGAGCCTATTATACAGAGTGAAGTAAGTCAGAAAGAAAAATACCAATACAGTATATTAACACATATATATGGAATTTAGAAAGATGGTAACGATGACCTTATATGTGAGACAGAAAAAGAGACACAGATGTAAAGAGCAGTCTTTTGGACTCTGTGGGAGAAGGCTAGGGTGGGATGATTTGAGAGAACAGCATTGAAACGTATATTATCATATGTGAAACAGATATCTAGTCCAGGTTTGATGCATGAGACAGGGTGCTCAGGGGTGGTGCACTGGGATGACCCTGAGGGATGGGATGAGGAGGGAGGTGGGAGGGGGGTTCAGGATGGGGAACACATATCCATCTATGGCTGATTCATGTCAATGTATGGCAAAACCACTACAATATTGTAAAGTAATTAGCCTCCAATTAAAATAAATTAATTAAAAAAACCAAAAAAAAATTCTTTTTAAAAATTGAGATATAACTAACATGTAAAATTAGTGTCAAGTGTACAACATGATGATTTGATATTTGTATATATTTTGAAGTGATCATTATAATAAGTCTGGTTAATTATCATCACCATACATACATAGTTATAATGTTTTTTCTTGTGATAAGGACCTTTACTGCCTTAGCAACTTTCAAATATTCTGTACAGTATTATTAACCATAGTCACAATGCTGTACGTTACATCCCTATAACTTATTTATTTATAACTGGACATTAGAACGATTTGACCCCCTTCCACCCATTTCACCCACCCATCAACTCCCCATCTCTGGCAACTGTCAATTTTTCTTTGTGTCTATGAGCTCGTTTTTTTTTTTTTAAATTCTCTGTATAAGTGAGATCATATGGTATTTGTCTTCCTCTATATGACTATTTTACTTTGCATAATGCCCCCAAGTTCCATCCATGTTATTGCAAATGGCACGATCTCATTCTTTCTTATGGTTGAATAGTATTTGTATTTATGTATGTATGTATAAGAAAGAAAGTGAAGTTACTCAGTCATGTCTGACTCTTTGCAACCCCATGGACTGTAACCTACCAGGTTCCTCTGTCCATGGGATTTTCCAGGCAAGAGTACTGGAGTGGGTTGCCATGTATGTGTGTGTGTGTGTGTGTGTGTGTGTATATATATATATATATATATATATATACACACACAGACATATATATAGATATATATCACATCTTCTTTATCTGTTCATTCATCGATGGACACTTAGGTTGTTTCCATATCTTGGCTATTGTAGATAATGGTACATGGAGGTGCATATATATTTTTAAATTTGTATTTTTGTTTTCTTTATATAAATACTCCTCACTCCAATTTTTAAAAAAAATAATTGTGAACATGGAGGTGCATATTTATTTTCAAATTTGTATTTTTGTTTTCTTTAGATAAATACTCCCCACTCCAATGTTTTAAAAAAATAATTGTTGATTTCATTTTTAAGCCTGGTTTTCTGTGGTTGCTCCTTGGTTAACATAGTGATTTAGCCAAAGGTTGGTCAGATGTTATATTTAATCACCTTGAAACAGTAGGACTTTTATCCTTGCCCATGAATCTATGTGTTTGGGAAAGGACATTCAGAGTTTAGGTACTGTAGAAGTCCTTAACAGCTTTTGCTTTCTGTGCTTGCAAAGTTTTACATTTATCCAAGGACAAATAGTTCACTAAGGGCTTCTCCAGTCTTTTTGAGTGTGAACACATAGTCTTTCAGACCTCCAGGGATGTTTGGGAGCTTATCAAGGCTGACTGTGGTTGTCTTGATCCCCAGATCTCACTGGCAATTCATTTTTAGCTTTCTGCTGGTATACCCATCTAGTATGGCAAACTCAGACTAGCTTTTTTGGTCTTCTTTGATTATTTGCTCCCAATATTGCTATTGTTTTCAACAGTGCCCCTGGGCATGAGTTTTCCTCTGCTTACTCCAAATCATGTCAGCCCCTCTAGCAATGGAACTGCTGGTGTGTGTGACCTGTGTCTCAGAGCTAGGATGCAAGGAGCAGCTTCAGACAAAAACACAGTAAACTCTCCGTGTTCTTACTGAGATTCAACAGTTTTTTTTTTTTTTAAATAAGTGCTTATCTGTTTTTTGCCTTTGGTAAATTTCGAAATTCCAGGAATGGTTGTTTTTTGACAATTTTGTCCAGTTTTATTGTTGCTTTTGGTGAAGAGGATTTACCAAGCTTCTCATCAGCAATTCTGGAAGCCCTTCTCCAGTAATGACCCTCTGAGGTTGTGTTCACCACAGACAACACCCAAACAGGAAGGCTTCCCAGAACAGATTCATATTTGGAGTAGTGTCTGCACATCTTGGGTGGGGCAAGGGTGGAACAAGTTCCACTGATAGATCCATCTTTTTGATATCTCATCAACATTCAAAGGAGACTCACAAAGAGACTGAGCATCCTGTAATCAGACAGAGGATGAGCAATTGGCATCCTAGAAGTCTGCCATTCTACATGGAAGTGAATAGGAAAGCTGGTGTGGGTGGGGTCTCCACACCCATTTTTAGAACAGTATTCAGGATGGAAAATTGAGAAGCGGGGGGTGGGGTGGGGGGGATGTTTTCCTTCATAAGACATCAATTGTGGGAGATGAGAGGGTGGAAAACCACCTCTGGAGAAAGCTTCCAGATGAAAAACATATTGCTAAGGAATATGTTTTTCTTGCTCTTCACATATTTATACATCTATAAATTGTTGTGTGTCTCTTTGTCCATTGAGTCAGTGGTCTGTCTTGGCCTGGCTATCAATACACTCATGAAGATAGATGGACATCCTTCATGGTCACAGGGAGTGATGGTTTCTGTAGTGTTGTGGGGTCACTGAGTGTCTGTGTGTGTGCCAGCGGGAACCCCTTCTCACACAAAGCTTCTTGGGATACCAGAGCTGCTATATGCAAATGAAGTTCTTTGATGTGTATTTTCAGTTAATCAATGACTTGCACTGCCTTTTGCTTATTTTACTAATTACCTGTGCAAGAGCATAGTGTCTGAATTGGTCTAAAGGCATCTTTCTATATTTAAAAACAATGTTGAGAAGCAGTACTCTTCTCCAGTATGAGTCTTATGAATGAGGGCAAGCGTTTAACCAATTACTATGCAGGAACCACATACCAACTGCTGCCTGAAAGGAGAATAACTTGCTTAATCCCATTTGAAAAAAAAGCAGACCTGTTTTTGTTTTCTCTTTCTCTGTTTTAGCTGGTATTTTCAAGAGAGATTTGATTTTGCAGCTTCGGGAAGTACTTGTCTATTTCGGGCAATTGTCAGAACCAAGAGAACTGGAGGAACTTAAGGAGAGGGCTCCAGTGCTCTGTTCTAAAAAAATATTGCAGAAGCAGACAGTCTTTGGTTTTTAACAGCCAAGTTCTGTCCATTTTGTGAGCAAGTGTCATACTGAAAGACAGAAATACAACTCAAGAGAAGAGCTTCAGAGGACAAACGGTGGGGGAAGTCCAGGCAGCCCTAACTTACTGCTTTAGTTATCTTCAATAGAAATGGAGCTTCTAGCCAAGCTTAATATATAATGTATCATAAAACATATGTCTGTCAGTCTCCCAGGTATGATAAATAGGGAAAACACAGACCTCAAAGGGAGGCTATGGCAGGCTGTGCAGAGTGGCTCAAATTACTTGGCTTGTTGTGGGGGGTTGAAGGCAGTGGAGGAGGAATGATGTAATGTGTATTTTTAATGTTTCTAAGAAGTGACTGTCTCCAGCCCTGTTCTGGTGGGTCGTGGGAGGGGGAATGGGAAAGGGAGGGGCTGGAAAAATTGAGTTGGCTCCCTGTTTTACAGGTGATTTAAACTCTTTAAAAATTTTTTTGGGATACACACACACACACACAGACACACACAGACACACAAGGAAATATAGTATAGCAGGAGAGAGATAGGATGTATCTATCTGATGGCATTTCACAGAATGTCCACCAACTTTGCATCTTGCTATTGTCTCATCCTTTGCTCTTGGTGAAACAAGGGCCCAAGGCAACCTAGTAAGGATGGTTGTCTCAGTCCAGATGCTCCGAGGCACAGTTAATTGTATCTCTCAGGGTGCCCTAAGCCACCATCTGAATTTCCTGCTGTCCCAGCATGGGTGACAGGCAAATTTGGCCTTGGAGTACAGGATGAAGCAGGGCAAAGGCTAATAGAGTTTTGCCAAGAGAACACACTGGTCATAGGAAACACCTTCTTCCAACAACACAAGAGAAGACTCTATGCATGGACATCACCAGATGGTCAACACTGAAATCAGATTGTTATATCCTGTTCAGCCAAAGATGGAGAAGCTCTATAGAGTTAGCAAAAACAAGATTAGGAGCTGACTGTGGCTCAGATCATGAACTCCTTATTGCCAAATTCAGACTTAAATTGAAGAAAGTGGGGAAAGCCACTAGACCATTTGGGTATGACCTAAATCAAATCCCTTATGATTATACAGTGGAAGTGAGAAATAGATTTAAGGGACTAGATATGATAGATAGAGTGCCTGATGAACTATGGATGGAGGTTCATGACATTGTACAGGAGACAGGGAGCAAGATCATTCCCAAGAAAAAGAAATGGAAAAAGGCAAAATGGCTGTCTGAGGAGGCCTTACAAATAGCTGTGAAAAGAAAAGAAGTGAAAAGCAAAGGGGAAAAGGAAAGATATACCCATTTGAATGCAGAGTTCCAAAGAATAGCAAAGAGAGATAAGAAAGCCTTCCTCAGTGATCAGTGCAAAAAAAATAGAGAAAAATAATAGAATGGGAAAGACTAGAGATCTCTTCAAGAAAATTAGAGCTACCAAGGGGACATTTTATGCAAAGATGGGCTCAATAAAGACCAGAAATGGTATGGACCTAACAGAAGCAGAAGATATTAAGAAGAGGTAGCAAGAATACACAGAAGAACTTTACAAAAAAGATCTTCACGACCTAGATAATCACGAGGGTGTGATCACTCACACTCACATAGAGCCGGACATCCTGGAATGTGAAGTCAAATGGGCCTTAGGAAGCATCACTATGAACAAAGCTAGTGGAGGTGATAGAATTCCAGTTGAGCTATTTCAAATCCAGAAAGATGATGCTGTGAAAGTGCTGCATTCAATATGCCAGCAACTTTGGAAAACTCAGCAGTGGCCATAGGACTGGAAAAGGTCAGTTTTCATTCCAATCCCAAAGAAAGGCAATGCCAAAGAATGCTCAAACTACTGCACAATTGCACGCATCTCACATGCTAGTAAAGTAATGCTCAGAATTCTCTAAGCCAGGCTTCAGCAATAAGAGAACCGTGAACTTCCAGATGTTCAAGTGGGTTTTAGAAAAGGCAGAGGAACCAGAGATCAAATTGCCAACATCCGATGGATCATCAAAAAAGCAAGAGAGTTCCAGAAAAACATCTATTTCTGCTTTATTGACTAGGCCAAAGCCTTTGACTGTGTGGATCACAATAAACTGGAAAATTCTGAAAGAGATGGGAATCCCAGACCACCTGACCTGCCTCTTGAGAAAACTGTATGCAGGTCAGGAAACCACAGAAGTGGACATGGAACAACAGCCTGGTTCCAAATAGGAAAAGGACTACGTCAAGGCTGTATATTGTCACCCTGCTTATTTAACTATATGCAGAGTACATCATGAGAAACGCTGGGCTGGAGGAAGCACAAGTTGGAATCAAGATTGCTGGGAGAAATATCAATAACCTCAGATATGCATATGACACCACCCTTATGGCAGAAAGTGAAGAGGAACTACAAAGCCTCTTGATGAAAGTGAAAGAGGAGAGTGAAAAAGTTGGCTTAAAGCTCAACATTCAGAAAACTAATATCATGTCAACAGGTCCCATCACTTCATGGCAAATAGATGGCGAAACAGTGGAAACAGTGGCTGACGTTATTGATTTGGGCTCCAAAATCACTGCAGATGGTGACTGTAGCCATGAAATTAAAAGACGCTTACTCCTTGGAAGGAAAGTTATGGCCAACCTTGGGCTTCCCTGATGGCTCAGAGGGTAAAGCGTCTGCCTGTAACGCAGGAGACCTGGGTTCGATCCATGGGTCAGGAAGATCCCCTGGAGAAGGAAATGGCAACCCACTCCAGTACTCTTGCCTGGAAAATCCCATGGACAGAGAAGCCTGGTAGACTACAGTCCATGGGATCACAAAGAGTAGGACACAACTGAGCAACTTCACTTACTCCTTGGAAGGAAAGTTATTACCAACCTAGATAGCATATTAAAAAGCAGAGACATTACTTTGCCAACAAAGGTCCCTCTAGTCAAGGGTATGGTTTTTCCAGTAGTCATTTATGAATGTGAGAGTTGGATTATAAAGAAAGCTGAGCACCGAAGAATTGATGCTTTTGAGCTGTGGTGTTGGAGAAGACTCTTGAGAGTCCCTTGGACTGCAAGGAGATCCAACCAGTCCATCCTAAAGGAGATCAGTCCTGGGTGTTCATTGGAGGGACTGATGTTGAAACTGAAACTCCAATACTTTGGCCACCTGATGCGAGGAACTGACTCATTTGAAAAGCCACTGATGCTGGGAAAGATTGAAAGCAGGAGGAGAAGGGGACAACAGAGAATGAGATGGTTGGATGGTATCACCGACACAGTGGACATGGGTGTGGGTGGACTCCAGGAGTTGGTGGTGGACAGGGAGGCCTGGCGTGCTGTGGTTCATGGGGTCGCAAAGAGTCAGACACGAGTGAGTGACTGAACTGAACTGAACTGAACTGAACAGCATGTTCTGCCCCCAGCTAGACAATCCTGCTGGGTAGATCCTTTTCTTTCCTTTTTAAAAAAATCATTGTATTGTATACTTTATTTTTTTAACTATTAATTTATTTTGTCTGCGCTGGGTCTTCATGGTTGCATGTGAGTTTTTCTCTAGTTGCAGAGAGTGGAGGCTACTCTCTAGTGGCCATGCTTGGGCTTCTCATTGTGGTGGCTTCTCTTGTTGCAGAGTACAGGCTCTAGGGAGCAGGCTCAGTAGTTGTGGTGTGAGGGTTTAATTTCTTTGCAGCATATGAGATCTTCCCAGACCAGGGATTGAATCCATGTCCCTGCAATGGCAGGTGGATTCTTAGCCACTGGGCCACCAGGGAATCCCCTGCATGGTAGGTTCTTGTCCTTTCCCATTACTGATCCTACTTTTGTGAGTGCCAGTTCCACCTATGAGCTGAAAGACCTTGGATATAACCTCTATGACTCTGAGTTTCCTTATATGTATCATGGGAAAAATAAACTATCTCTTTGGATCTCAAATGTAGGTATGCTGATTTCAACTCTAAACCATGCTCTATAGCTCATCATAGGGTCCCTACACTCAAAATGTCATTTCTGCTATATTTTGCCAAGCTACAGCTGACCCTTAAACAATGAAGGGCTTAGGGCTGCTAATACCCTCTTCCCCACCTTGGTCAAAAATTCATCTGAAAGTTTATAGTCAACCCTCCGTATTCACAGCTGCAAGTCCACATCCAGAGATTCAACCAACCCCAGATTGTGTAATACTGTAGTATATATTTATTGAAAAAAAATTCACTGACTAGGGGACCTAGGTAGTTCAAACCTGTGTTGTTCAAGGGTCAACTGCATGCCCTGTTTCTCCCAAGAAAAACCCACTGAAATAATTTCCTACATCAAGTTTTTTCAAAATAGATGAACTTGGCTCCATTCATTCCATTTATGCTAAGAATTCTCTGTACTTTTGGATCTTTCTAGCATTCCACCTCTCCTGTGTCTTACCACAGAGGCCAGCATGTGTGATTACCATGGAGCATGGCGAGAGTGTCTCTTCATGTGATATTGTTACCAAAAGAGTGTGGTGGGGCCTGGCTACTCACTGTTCAAAAGCCAATAAACAGACCAGGTTGGTGGAAAGGAAAGTTTGCTTTATTTCACATGCTGGCAACTGGGGAGAGGGGTGGAATGCATGGCAGAAGTCTGTCCAAAGGCGGACTATGCCGCCTAAAGCCCCCTGCCCATTGGCAACCAGTGGGGAGAGAGCTTTTATAGATGGAAGTGGGGGAGGGGACTACATGCACAAACAGCACAGTCAGCTCTGACAGTCATCTTCAAATCGATCATCAGTGATCTGACCAGTGTCATCTTGGTGGTTTTAGGTACAGTTAATTTTCAGTTCCAAAAGGGTCTGTTTGTTCCTATTTCTTTGAGGTCAGTTCTCTGAGTTGTGGCAGCTCATGTCCTGGTTAGAGTCTGGTCATCATGTAGTTAACTTTCCTACCTGGGGTTTTAGTATCTATAAGACAGCTTACAGGATGTGGCTCAGAATATTCTATAGCCCTTGAGAAGGAACTAAAGGAACTAAAGGTGATTATGCTTAATGACTACATCGGGGCTTCCCTGGTGGCTCAGACGGTAAAGCGTCTGCCCGCAGTGCGGGAGACCTGGGTTTAATCTCTGGGTCGGGAAGATCCCCTGGAGAAGGCAATGGCACCCCACTCCAGCACTCTTGCCTGGAAAATCCCATGGACGGAGGAGCCTGGTAGGCTGCAGTCTATTGGGTCGCTAAGAGTTGGACTCAGCAACTTCACTTTCACTTATCACTTTCATGCACTGGAGAAGGAAATGGCAACCCACTCGTGTTCTTGCCTGGAGAATCCCAGGGACGGGGCAGCCTGGTGGGCTGCCGTCTATGGGGTCTCACAGAGTTGGACACGACTGAAGTGACTTAGCAGCAGCAGCATTTCTCTGATTAAACTTATTCTTTGGCTAAAATCTTCTACAGGCAAAAGGCAGGCAGAGGACATAGTGGGGAAGGTGTGGCACCATAGGGTCCTGCTCTGTTTCAATATGTGATATGATTTAAAGTTGTAGTGAGAGCAGAGTCTCTAAAATGAAGAAAGCAGCCCTTTATCCAACTTTAACAGCTTAGTTCTTTCTATTCATGATGCTTTTTCCATGCCTATTCTACTGGGAACTAAATTATTCCCTCGTCCTTGGCACGCCTGGGCACAGGTGAGGTACCTGGAGACTGGGGGCAGGCTGCTATTCGGGGCGGGAGGGATGTAAAATGGGCACCTAAGTTCACCTGACTCTTGTGCCAGTGTTTCTCAGGCTCAGCCCAGTCCACACAGCTGTGTCTGGTGTTTAGATGTTGCTGTCATTTATGAATATTTAAGCAGACTCACACTTGCCCAGTTTCTCAAGATTTAAAAATCCCCTTCAGGGCCTGAGCCCTCCTTTGCACCTTTTGCTGTCTCTTCTAATGTTGTCTATGGGGATCTCTTTCTCTGGTAAAATCGCCTTAGCTTTCGATCATGATCCTGCATAAGAAATACATTTTATACTTCAACCTAGTATATACGTGCAGGTATACAATTATGTGACTGAAATAAGGCTTTTCCAAAGTTACACTAACACTTCCTGTCTGCTAGGTCAAATGCAGTTGATTGATTCCATTGTGTTCTATCCCATTTTATTTTCAAACTTTAAACTTTTTATTTATTTTATATTGGAGTATAGCTGATTGACAATGTTGTGGTAGTTTCAGGTGAGCATTGAAGGGACTCAGCCATATATATACATGTATCCATTTTCTCCCAAACTCCCCTCCTATTCAGGCTAGCACGTAACATTGAGCAGAGTTCCATGTGCTATATAATAAGTCCTTGTTGGTTATCCATTTTGCATATAGCGGTGTGTACATTTCCAAAACTCCCTAACCATTCCTTCTCCCTGGCAATCATGTTTGTTTTCTAAGTCTGTGAATCTCTTTCTGTTTTGTAAGTAAGTTCATTTGTATCATTTCCTTTTAGATTCCACATTTAAGAGATGTCACATATTTCTCCTTCTCTAACTTACTGCACTCAGTATGACACTCTTTAGGTCCATCCACGTTGCTGCAAATGGCATGATTTCATTCTTTATAAGGGCTGGGTAACATTCCATTGTATATGTGTACCACATCCATTCTATCCTATTTTTTGATCCACTGTGGTAAAAACGGTTACTTAACCCATTTCTTCTTTTGGGCATACAGCTAGTCTACATTTTCCAGCCTCCCTCGTGGTTTGATGTGGCTAAGGCTCTGAATTCTAGCTAATGAAATGTGGTCAGGAGTAATATGTGCCTTTTTCAGGTCTGACCTATAAAAGCCTTCCACATAGGATCCATCACACCACCGTCTTGACACAGACAAATGTGGCAGTCTTGAAAGGCATGTGTTCAAAGTGGCAGTGCCTGAAGATGGAGTGAGCCTGAGTCCTAGGCCCCGAGCCTCTAGTTAGAACAGCCGCTTTGGAGTTCATGTGAGGGACAAATAAGCTTCTATCATTTTAAACCACTGTACAGTTTGGGTTTATTATCACAGCCACTAGCATTATTCTAACTTAATATACATCCAATAAATGCATCAGTTGAATTTACATACACTATCCTTTTTAATTTAAAGTTTTCCAAAGAGACTTTCTGCAGTACCTGACAGCTCTGTTTGATTTCCTTGAACCCAGCAGCCCCACAAGCAGCACTTTGTAATAGAAGAAATCAAAGCACAGGAAACTGCGAACCAGATTGTTGGATACAGTTGCTAGAATACATCTGTGACAATTATTTGGGGCCACATTTGCAGGCCACTTAACCCAATCATCTTGTGCTCACAGCGTAGTGTTTCTAAAAATGGCAACTGTAGGTTGTGATAGTGAGAAGTGTAACTTGATTAGTATGGGGGTTTCTTGCCATAGATTTTAAAATAAAGCCACCTTCCTTGCCTGGGATGCAGAATGAGGAAAGGGATTTTGTTAAGAATGGTCAAAGCACAGCCTGTCATTGCCCTGCCTTGTGCTTTCTGAGACCTTTGAGGCTTTATGGCCTCTGATTATTGCTCTTAAACTCTTGATAAACTCACAGAATAAAATTAGCCTGGACAAGAGACAGACATCCTGGCCAGCCACAGATTCCTTCACCCTGAGGGAAAATAAGAGAAGAATCCATAGGCTTATCATTCTTCAACTTCCTCTCTTCCTCCCTGTAGCCCTTTAGCTTCTACTCTGCCTGTCTCCTCTCCTAGAACTCAAATTGAAAAAGTCTGGTATTGGGCAAAGCCCTTGTTGGGCTTTTTCTTACACAGTAGTGACTGGAGAAGAGAGGCTTCTGTTTTCCATCTGTCATCTTCTTTCCAATCCTGCTACAAGGAATACTAAAAATGCCCCAACTCTGTAAAAACTTCTCGAGTGCAGCCAGGGTTGGGAACCACCTTGGGAGCCTCCAGCCAAATCACTGCCTCTCACACTTTCTTTGCATGGTGGTCACCAGGGGATCTTGTTAAAATGTAGATTCAGTTTCGCTAGGTCTGGGTTCGATGTCCTGCACTCCTAATGCCCTCCCAAGAGATGTCTTTGCTGGTGGTTCTTGGACCACACTTCGGGTAGCAAGAAGCCAGGTGACATGGTCAGATTGCTCTTCACCATCGGATGCTGTAGACGCTCATCAGCAAGAATAAGAGGAGTCCAGAATCATTTTCTGGCTCTCGTATTCATCAGGTGATCTGGCTCTATTCTACATGGCAGGCACTGTGAGGATTACCAACCATCTCCAGACAAAGCAGGTGCTTTTGCCAGACTCTGACTTTTAACTGCTGAGTCCAACTCTTTGTTGACCCCATAGACTTTAGCCCTCCAGGCTTCTCTGTTCATGGGATTCTCTAGGCAAGAATACTGGAGCAGGTTGCCATTTCCTTCTCCAGGGGATCCTCCCAGCCCAGGGATTAAATCTGGGTCTCCTGCACTGCAGGCAGATTCTTTACCATCCAAGTCATCATGAGTACCCCATAGGTTATATATCACTCTGGTGATAATTTCAAGATTCTTTGTTAAGGTGAAATTTATTTTTTAAAATCTCAACATCCCCAAATCTTTCCAAAACTTTCCCTTTGAAAAGGTTAGGAGGTTCTCTACAAATAACCTTCCTCATTGAATATTTGACACCAGAATTTTATTGAAGAATTCATACAGGATTGACACTGGAAAGGATGTTGGAACCCAGCTTCCCCACCACCCTGCATTTGAAGAAACTGGAGAAATTGTAGACTCATGCCTTGTGTTGAAGTACAATCTTCAAAATGTTAAAAACATGACTCTCATGCAGATATAGAACGTACACATGTCAAAGATTTTATTCATTTCATGAATTAATGAGGGAACCAGCAAGATGGTGAGGCTGATTCAAAGGACACATTAGGTACATATCCTCAGTCGAAGGGATGCTGAAATGAATTTGCTAATAGAGACAAAACTGGTGAATGTTTTATGGGACCATAAATTTGTTACCTGTGCATGCGTGCAAAGTCACTCTGGTCATATCTGACTCTGTGCGACCCCATGGACTGTAGCCTGCCAGGATCCCCTGTCCATGGGGATTCTACAGGCAAGAACACTGAAATGGGTTGCCATGCTCTCCTCCAGGGGACCTCCCTGATCCAGGGATTGAACCTGTGTCTTCTGCACCTCCTGCATTGTCAGATGGGTACTTTACCCACCTGGGAAGCCCCCACTGTTACCTGTGGGATCAGCTTTTCTACTGAACTAAAAGATGAAAATTAATGTCTAACATCACAGTCTTGGGGCCCCTATCAGATAGCAAATAGCAAAGTCAAACAGAAGTGCATTCTTCTGTACAATGAAATAATTTGGGGGTAGGCCTGGTTAAAATGACATTGAAAGGATATGCCATCATTCTCTTGCTCAAGTTCCCAGTTTTGGATAATTTTTCTCAATACTAGACAGAACTTGGATCCCAGGATACTTTTAAACTTCCCTGTTCTTGGCAGATTAGGAATGACATCACTTTGGGTACCTGTTTTAAAGTTTTTCTTTACCAGTGATATCCAATGACAGCCACACGTGTGACACACTCCCCTGGGATCACCCAGGGTTATATGGGGGCTCTAACACCACCTTTTTTTCTCCCACTAGAGAAAATATTTGTGTATGTGACCCTGATGTTATTAGGGGAAATATATGTATTCATATATTTTATTTAAGACACTGGTTCTTAAACTTTGCTGTGTAAGCTAGTGTTAGTAAAAATACATCTCCTCAAAACTCACCTCAAAACTGACCTCAACATATTGGCATGGCTTGGCATGGCTCGAGGAATGGTGATTTGTGAGAGCAAAACTCCCACATGTTTTGCAAAAAAAAATCCCTTACTGCCTTGATTGAATTTGTTTCTGTTTCTTTGTATGTTGCTTTGTTTTGTGCTGTGGAATCTCAGATTCCACGTACTTGGCTTGACAGGAAGAAATGCTAGAACATATGGAGTTTGAGACACACTGATTGATCCTTAACTGTATAGAGCCCGACAATCACAGTCTGGTGGTCACTAGGGACCTGAGACAAGCTTCTAGTTTGTCACATGGTGTCTGTCACACCTGTGTCTCAGCTCTCTAATAGGCAGGAGGCTGCATTTTTCAAATTCTCTGGGTGACATGTCTCAGTGGTTTCTCTCTGTTGAGATGATGCTGCCAGGCTCACAGTGGCTTCAGGATTATGGTGGACACCCTTTTCCTGGACTTGTAAAACTCAGCAGTGGTGTTGCATGGCCATATCTGTACTCTGTGACCTTGTTACCCGGGCTGTGGTTGATGGGGAGTAGAAACGCAACTCCCCTGGGGTAGGTGAGGGACTCTCTCTTGGAAATTTGACCTTGAGACAGAGACAGACAGTATTGGAGTGATATTGGCACCAAGTCCCTGCTGATCATAGCTCTTTAGGGAGAAACTCAGTGGATGTTTTCTCCCAAGGGCCCTGGAACTGCTCTAGGGTTAACAATTCATTTGATTCTGTAAGATATCCTAGGTGCTGCTGCTGCTAAGTCACTTCAGTCATGTCTGACTGTGTGTCCCCATAGATGGCAGCCCACAGGCTCCCCCGTCCCTGGGATTCTCCAGGCAAGAAGACTGGAATGGGTTGCCATTTCCTTCTTTAGTGCATGAAAATGAAAAGTGAAAGTGAAGTCACTCAGTCGTGTCCGACTCGTAGCAACCCCACGGACTGCAGCCCACCAGGCTCCTCTGTCCATGGGATTTTCCAGGCAAGAAGACTGGAGTGGGGTGCCATTGCCTCCTCCCAAAATATCCTAGGTACTTTTCTATTAAATTTCACTCACCCACCAGGCTCCTCTGTCCTTGGGTTTTTCCCAGCAAGAATACTGGAGTGGGTTGTCATTTCCTATTCCAGGATGTCTTCCTGACCTAGGGATCGAACCCATGTCTCCTCTGTCTCCTGCATTGGCAGCTGAGTTCTTTACCACTAACGCCACTTGGGAAGCCAGTCAGCATGAGTAAAACCACTCAAACCACAGACAACACTATCCAATGACCAACAATAAGATTTAATATGGTACTTTTCATGGGCATCAACAGTCTAACATTGAAAGGAATGATGCCCTTAAGGATCAGAATATCTGGAGTTGACAGCGGGAGGGTTGTATTAATTTATGACTCAAGTCAGTCTGAGTCAAAATGAGGTGAATATAGCAGGGCTACACAAGGGATCATCCAAGACCCCTTCCTCTTTCTCTGCTGGGTTTCTTTGCCTCTTCTCCTTGCTTCTCTCTGCAGCTCTTCAGCATTCTTCTCTCTTTCAAGTTGATTGGTTTCTTCTGCCTCTCTGAGTACATGAGCCAAACATGTCAGCATCAGATGATGCCCTGGCTTCTAAGTCTATCAGCTGACATGTCCATCACCTGTAGTTAACTACTGAACTGAGTCTCACTTCCAAGTTGCAGTCAAGAGACCATAACCCAGCTTGGATCCAAGTACACTGAGCTGTGGGCAGATTTGTTGTTTATTGCTCAGTCCCGTCCGACTCTTTGCAACCCCATGGACTGTAGCTCGCCAGGGTTCCCTGTCCTTTGCCATCTCCCAGAGCTTGCTCAAACTCATGTCCATTGAGTCAGTGATGCCATCCAACCATCTTGTCCTCTGTTGTCCCCTTCTCCTCCCGCCTTCAATCTTTCCCAATATCTGGGTCTTTTCCAATGAGTCAGCATTTCTCATCAGATGGCCAAAGTATTGGAGCTTCAGCCTCAACAGTAGTCTCTCCAATGAATATTAAGGGTTGATTTCCTTTAGAATTGACTAGTTTGATCTCCTTGCAGTCCACGGGACTCTCAACAGTCTTCTTCAACACCGCAGTTCAAAACCATCAATTCTTCGGTGCTCAGCCTTCTTTATGGTCCAATTTTCACATTCATATATGACTACTGGAAAAACCAAAGCTTTGACTATATGGACCTTTGTAGGCAAAATAATGTCTCTGACTTTTAATGTGCTGTCTAGGTTTGTCATAGCTTTTCTCCCAAGAGCAAGTGTCTTTTAATTCCGTAGCTGCAGTCACCATCTGCATTGATTTTGGAGTCCAAGAAAATATAGTAGGCAGACTTAGCCAGTCTGGAAAAGTTTGCCTGGGCAGGACTTCTGAGCAGAAGCCTGCATAGGAAGAAGGGAGTGGCCACCTCTCTTGCACTGGAGGGGAGATTTGCAGTGGAGGCCACCCCAGGATGCAGATTCTGTTATCTGATTACTCACAAGGCTGAATTTGTCCTCAGTAACCATCCTGGAGACCATTGGCAGCCACTGCTAGCAACGTCCTCCCCTTAGCTGCTGCTGCTGCTGCTGCTGCTAAGTTGCTTCAGTCGTGTCTGACTCTGTGCGACCCCAGAGACGGCAGCCCATCAGGCTCCCCTGTCCCTGGGATTCTCCAGGCATTCTCCAGAACACTGGAGTGGGTTGCCATTTCCTTCTCCAATTCATGAAAGTGAAAAGTGAAAGTGAAGTCACTCAGTCGTGTCCGACTCTTCACGACCCCATGGACTGCAGCCTACCAGGCTCCTCTGTCTGTGGGATTTTCCAGGCAAGAGTACTGGAGTGGGGTGCCACTGTCTTCTCCTCCCCTTAGCTACACGGTTTCAAAAGAAGATGGAAAAGATTGGTGACAGCTGGTGGTTTGTTTTTATTCTTTTAAGTCTCAGATGACTGGAGTTGTCTGTTAATTAGCCTCCAGGAAAGCCCTCTTTTACTTTGTT
This sequence comes from Oryx dammah, assembly GCF_014754425.2. Classification (NCBI taxonomy): domain Eukaryota; kingdom Metazoa; phylum Chordata; class Mammalia; order Artiodactyla; family Bovidae; genus Oryx; species Oryx dammah. The sequence goes on along the minus strand of NW_024070207.1, from coordinate 92,603,107 downwards.
TCCTGTGATGGACCACTGGGCATTTAAGCCTAGACATGGTGGCACCTTCACTGCCATTTTGCTTGCCCTGTTTTCACAGAAGTTAAGGTAGATGCATCTCCTGTTAACTCAGTTGCAACAATAAAGAAGACAGTCTGGTGCTTCAGAGAAAATCCTGCCCACTGAAGCCTCAGAGAGGGCAGGATGCTAAGTTGCATCGAGCTCCTATTGTGTGCTGGGAACATTTCCTCCAACTTCTTCCACTGATCTCATAGCTACGATGTGATGCTCAGCAGTGAGAAGTCTCATGTGGTGGGTGGGTTTGTAACTGCACAGCTTCTTATTTAGATATTGCCTTTTTTTAATCTGGATATGGAATCATCATAGTTCCCCTTGATTCGTGGAGAATGAAATGAAGGTACATGGCTGTTAGAGCCCTTTTTTTCCTTTGAAGTAACACAGCACCACTTTTAGAAAAGAATCCACCCCTAGAATCCTTTGGATTTTTAAGCAGGGATGCTGTCTATGTGAGGGATTTGCTATGGAGGGGGTATTTTTTTGTGAAGGATGGGGGACCACAAGAAGAGAAATATCCTTTGTTTGATCATGAGTATTTTCATAAAGAGCTTTAACATTCAATATCTTGCCTCTCAGAATGAAAGAATTCCTTTAATTGGCTTCAAACAGCAAATTGAATGTGTGTACATACTCAGGTTGACTAAACATTGTTTAGTTGCTGTAATGAAATTCCTGGTCATTTTAGGACCCTCCAGGATTAATCCCTAGTTTCTAAAACTGGGGAGCCTACCAGGGGGAAGGTGAGCAGGAAGTACTGATGTTGGTATTTAACCCCAAAGCTGTAAATGAATGGAAATTCTGTAGCCATAATGAAAGATTATGAAAGTGAAAGTCACTCAGTTGTGTCCAACTCTTTGCAACCTCATGGACTATCCAGTCCATGGAATTCTCCAGGCCAGATTACTGGAGTGGGTAGCCTTTCCCTTCTCCAGGGGATCTTCCCAATCCAGGGATTGAACCCAGGTCTCCTGCATTGCAGGTGGATTCTTTACCAGCTGAGCCACCAGGAAAACTGAAATTTCTTGAGTGCATCAATGACACAAGGAACCTTATTTGGATTTGTTTGGGCCATGCTGTGCAGCTTGGGGGATTTTAGTTCCTGACTGGGGCTTGAACTCTGGGCCCAGGCAGTGAGAGTGCTGGGTCCAGTGAATCCTAACCACTGGATGGCCAGGGAATTCCCAGGGTGCTTTAATGGATTTTCACAATGATCCTAAAATGGAAGCAGCATTATTCCAGCTTAGAAAGAAGGGGATTCTAGGTTCAGAAGTTAAGTATCTTGCTCTGGAGAAGGAGTTTAAGGGTCATGGATTCACATGTCCCCTGTAGCTTCTTAGGCATGGGAACTTAGCCTCAGGTTTCTCATCTGTAAAACTGTGATGATCAAAATCACCTATTTCATCGAGTTCAGGTTCAGGTGAAACAGGATCCAATATGTTTGGGTCCTCTTCTGACTGCTCCTTAAGGCTGTGCAGGCCTAGGACTTGAACCCAGGGCTGCTGGATTCACAGCTTGTAACATTCCACACTGCATTCCTTGGGGGATTTTTTTTTTAACATATGTTTGGCTGTGCCGGGTCTTTTGTTTATGTGTCTGGGCTTTCTCTAGTTGCAGAGAGTGGGGGGCTACTCTTTGGTGTGGTGTGCCTGGGCTTCTCTTGGCGGTGGCTTCTCTTGTTGTGGGGCACAGACTAGGCACATGGCCTTCAGTAGTTGTGGCACATGGACTCATTTGCCCTGCAGCATGTGGGATCTTCCCCGACCAGGGATCGAACCCATTTCCTCTGCATTGGCAGACAGACTCCCAACCTCTGGACCACCAGGGAAGTCCCCATGGGGGAGATTTTGATTCTGAAATGAAGACAGACTGGTGACAAGGAAAAATTTTGGTGTTCAGAGTCAGTTTAACTGATGGGTGACAGTCCCCCTCCTCCATACATCCACATATACTTATTTATTTGAGAACATGTGTGTACAGCTTTAAGGAGAATTTTATTAGGATTGCCTTTTCATACTGTTCATGGAGTTCTCAAGGCAAGAATACTGAAGTGGTTTGCTATTCCCTTCTCCAGTCACAAAGAGTCACAAAGAGTTGGACATGACTGAGCAACTGAATTGAACTTATTAGGATTGGGCAAGAAAAATTATACCATGATGTAGCATGTATACTTATTGACAGATGTTAGTTCAGCTAGGCAATCCTTTCATTCTTATTGTTTTCCTATATAAACCAATGTCACTGAAGTATAATTCACATGTAATAAAATGTACCCATTTTAAGTTTGAGGAGTTTTTTTTAACAAATGCATAATCTATGAATGTTGGCTTTCCAGGTGGCACAGTGGTAAAGAATCTATCTGCCAATTGCAGGCAACGTGGGTTTGATCCCTGGGTTGGGAAAATCCCCTGGAGGAGGAAATAGCAACCCACTCCAGAATTCTTGTCTGGAGAATTCCATGGACAGAGGAGCCTGCTGCTGCTGCTGCTAAGTCGCTTCAGTCATGTCCGACTCTGTGCAACCCCATAGACGGCAGCCCACCAGGCTCCCCCGTCCCTGGGATTCTCCAGGCAAGAACACTGGAGTGGGTTGCCATTGCCTTCTCCAATGCATGAAAGTGAAAAGTGAAAGTGAGGTCGCTCAGTCGTGTCCGACTCCTAGCGACCCCATGGACTGTAGCCTACCAGGCTCCTCCATCCATGGGATTTTCCAGGCAAGGCAGTCTACAATCCATGGGGTCACAGAGTCAAACATGACTGAGTGACTGAGCACATATGTCTGTGATAGCAGCATGATAATCAAGTTACAAAGCATTCTCATCATCTTAGAAAGTTCTCTCATGCCTCTTTGCAGCCGATTTCCCTACTCCTAGCCCTAGGTGACTGCTGATCTGCTTTCTATTACTATATAATTTGCATGTTTTAGAATTTCATATGAATGAATTCACATAGTTTATACTCATTTTGTTTCTGGTTTCCTTTGCTTGGCATAGTGTCTGAGATTTATCCATGTTGGTTTGTCTACCTGTGGTTTATCAAACCTTTTTCTTTCTGTGTAGTGTATCCTTGTGTGGATATGTACACGTTTATCCATTCATGCTGACAGGCAATCATCCAGCCAAGGTTCGGGCCAGACAGAACCACCTTAGACGTGGGCAACTGGCACCATTCCTTCGGCCCTGGGCTTTAGAATACCTCTCTTTGATCCTCCTCCAGACACTTCCTTCGTCATGAGGTGAAATGTCTGTGGGGTCACAGGGATTTGACCACTTGGAACTCTTGCCTAGGTATCCAGAACCAGACAATCCCCTGACCATATGGCCCTGAATCTGCTGCCAGGACCTGCGGGGGCCTTTCTCCTGCATCAGTCCTGTAGGTGTTCAGCTTCGGTAAACTAAATTATGTGTGTCTGCCATGAAATTAAAAGATGCTTGCCCCTTGGAAGAAAAGCTGTGACAAGCCTAGACAGGATATTGAAAAGCAGAGACATCACTTTGCTGACAAAGCTATGGTTTCATATAGTCAAATCTATGGTTTTTTCAGTACTCATGTATGGATGTGAGAGTTGGACCATAAGGAACACCAAAGAACTGATACTTTTGACCTGTAGTGTTAGAGAAAACGCTTGAGAGTCCCTTGGACTGCAAGGAGATTAAATCAGTCCATCCTAAAGGAAATCAACCCTGCATATTCATTGGAAGGACTGATGTTGAAGTTGAAGCTCCAATACTTTGGCCACCTGATGAGAAGAGCCGACTCATTAGAAAAGACCCCACCATGCTGGGAAAGACTGAAGGCAGGAGGAGAAGGAGATGACAGAGGATATGATGGTTGGATGCCATCACTGACTCAATGGACATGAGTCTGAGCAAGCTCTGGGAGATGGTGAAGGACAGGGAAGCCTGGTGAGCTGCAGTCCATGGGGTTGTAGAGTCAGACATGACTTAACGACTGAACAACAACCACAACTCTGCAATTCACTTGTTGAAAATTAATCCTCAATGTATTTGGAAGTGAAGCCTTTGAGAAGTGGTTAAGTAATAAGGACAGTGGAATTAGTGCTCTCATAAAAGAGGCCCAGAGAATCCTCTTTCCCCTTCTGCCATGTGAGAATACAGTAAAAAGATGGTCACCTATTAACCAGGAAGCAGGTTCTCACCAGACACCAAATATGCCAGTGTCTTGATCTTGGAGTTCCCAGCCTCCAGAACTGTGAGGAAGAAATACTTGTTTATAAGTCACCCAGTCTATAGTGTTATGTGACTGCCACCCAAATGGACTAAGACAACAGTTCTATACTCCCCAGCCTGAGGGACTGTGGTCTGCAATGACTAAGGGGTGTGAGGGGCAGGGAGCGTAGGGAGAGTGCCAGGCCCTTGGAAGTGCAGGCTGAGCTGCCCATGCTCACGCACACAAGACTCCTCCTTGAAAAAGAAGAGGAGGCCTGCTATAGGCTGGTGTCCTTTGTTTTTATTCTTTCCTCAGCCCACAAATGTCAGTGGTGGGGGTGTGGCATTGGAGCAGGAGCACAGGGATAGAAAAGAGTCTCATGAAGACATAAAAATTGTAAAGAGACAGAAGACCAATCTTAGAGGTCAGAGAACAGGGGGTTTTAGAACTGGAAGTGACTTTAGGTTTCATGTTCTCTCATTTTGTCATTTCACAGATGAGAAAACGGAGGCCCAGAGAGGATAAGTGACTTCTCTAAGGTCACACAGCTGGTTAGTGGTGGCACAAAGATAAGACGTGAGATTTTCTAACTCTAGGCCAGTGTTCTTTTAATAGATAGAAAAGCAGCAGTCTTCAACTCTTTTGTTTGCATATCCCCTAAATTATTTTTGTTAAACTTGTGCACGCTCTTTACATATTTTGAAATTAACACCTAAAATATTTTTAATCATAAACTAAGTAGTTGCAGAGAATTTAATTTCCAGTTTTTCAGAAATATTGTCAGTTTAAAATAAGACATTTTTGTTACAATTGAAAGTGGAATCCAAATACCATAGGGATTGGCTCAGTGGTAAAGAATCTGGCTGATAGTGCAAGAGATGCAGGGGATGCTGGTTTGATCCCTTGGGAAATGACAACCCTCTCCAGTATTCTTGCCTAGGAAATCCCATGGACAGTGGAGCCTGGAAGGCTACAGTCCACAGGCTCACAAAGAATCAGACATGTCTGAGCATACATGCATGCAACATCCATTTACAAAACACATGAACAAGTTCTACCTTAATAGATAAAAATTTATATCACTCCTTTTTCTCTTTGAACTTGAATTTTCTTTCTATTCTCCCCTCAAAATTGTACTGATATTGTATGCTTGAAAGATTTCTATTTATCACTCTAATTTCCTGCACACAAACACACATGTACACAATCTATATACCTATATATACATATATTGAAATTTCACATTGCTATTTTCAATCTCCTTCATTTATTAAGCAAATATTTATCGAATTTTTATTATGTGCCAGACATTGTTCTAATAAACAGAACAGACAAAAATTCCCATCCTCATACAACTTACTTTATGATGAGGGAAAGATTTGATATACATGATAAATAAGTAAAATATATGTAACTTTTTCATGCAAAGATGGGCTCAATAAAGGACAAAAATGGTATGGACCTAACAGAAGCAGAAGATATTAAGAAGAGGTGGCAAGAATATACAGAAGAACTGTACAAAAAAGATCTTCATGACCCAGATAATCACGATGGTGTGATCACTCACCTAGAGCCAGACATCTTGGAATACGAAGTCAAGTGGGCCTTAGGAAGCATCACTACGAACAAAGCTAGTGGAGGTGATGAAATCCCAGTTGAGTTATTTCAAATCCTGAAACATGATGCTGTGAAAGTGCTGCAATCAATATGCTAGCAACTTTGGAAAACTCAGCAGTGGCCACAGGACTGGAAAAGGTCCGTTTTCATTCCAATCCCAAAGAAAGGCAATGCCGAAGAATGTTCAAACTACCACACAAATGCACTCATCTCACATGCTAGTAAAGTATTCTCAAAATTCTCCAAGCCAGGCTTCAGCAATACGTGAACCATGAACTTCCAGATGTTCAAGTGGGTTTTAGAAAAGACAGAGGAACCAGAGATCAAATTGCCAACATCCGCTGGATCATCAAAAAAGCAAGAGAGTTCCAGAAAAGCATCTATTTCTGCTTTATTGACTAGGCCAAAGCCTTTGACTGTGTGGATCACAACAAACTGTGGACAATACTTCAAGAGATGGGAATACCAGACCTCCCTGACCTGCCTCCTGAGAAATCTGTATTCAGGTCAAGAAGCAAAAGTTAGAACTGGACATGGAACAACAGACTGATTCCAAATCGGGAAAGGAGTACGTCAAGGCTGTATATTGTCACCCTGCTTATTTAACTTATATGCAGAGTACATCATGAGAAACACTGGGCTGGAGGAAGCACAAGCTGGAATCAAGATTGCCAGGAGAAATATCAATAACCTCAGATATGCAGGTGACACTACCCTTATGGCAGAAAGTGAAGAAGAACTAAGGAGCCTCTTGATGAAAGTGAAAGAGGAGAGTGAAAAAGTTGGCTTAAAGCTCAACATTCAGAAAACTAAGATCATGTCAACAGATCCCATCACTTCATGGCAGACAGATGGGGAAACAGTGGAAACAGTGGCTGACTTTATTTTTGGGGCTCCAGAATCACTGCAGATGGTGACTGTAGCCATGAAATTAAAAGACGCTTACTCCTTGGAAGGAAAGTTATGACCAACCTAGATAGCATATTAAAAAGCAGAGACATTACTTTGTCAACAAAGGTCCATCTAGTCAAAGCTATGGTTTTTCCTGTGGTCATGTATGGATGTGAGAGTTGGACTATAAAGAAACTTGAGCACCAAAGAATTGATGCTTTTGAACTGGTGTTGGAGAAGACTCTTGAGAGTCCCTTGGACTTCAAGGAGATCCAACCAGTCTATCCTAAAGGATATCAGTCCTGGGTGTTCATTGGAAGAACTGATGCTGAAGCTGAAACTCCAATACTTTGGCCACCTGATGGGAAGAGCTGATTCATTTGAAATGACCCTGTTCTGGGAAAGATTGGAGGCAGGAGGAGAAGGGGATGACAGAGGATGAGATGGTTGGATGACATCACTGACTCAATGGACATAGATTTGGGTAGACTCCGGGAATTGGTGATGGACAGGGAGGCCTGGCGTGCTGTGGTTCATGGGTCGCAAAGTGTCAGACACAACTGAGAGACTGAACTGAACTGAACTGATATGTAACTTTAGATACTGTAAAGTGCTAGGAAGCGAAAGAAAGCAGGACGGGAGGTGGTGTTGACGTTTTCCATAGGGTGGCCTCCCTGAAAAGTATCTGAAGGAAGTAGAGGATCCAGTTATGTGAATCTGAGATGAAGCACCTGCTAGATACAGCAAATAGCTGGCACAAGCCTGAGGTGAGCATGTGCCTGTCATGTTTGGAGAAGGGCAAGAAGGCATGGCCAGAGGCAGATGGAGAGTGGGGACCCTTGGAGGTGAGTTCAGAGGTCATGTGTAGTAAGATTATGCAGGGTCTCGTAGGATATCCGCTGGATCATGGAAAAAGCAAGAGAGTTCCAGAAAAACATCTATTTCTGCTTTATTGACTATGCCAAAGCCTTTGACTGTGTGGATCACAATAAACTGTGGAAAGTTCTGAGAGAGATGGGAATACCAGACCACCTAACCTGCCTCTTGAGAAATCTGTATGCAGGTCAGGAAGCAACAGTTAGAAATGGACATGGAACAACAGACAGGTTCCAAATAGGAAAAGGAGTGTGTCAAGGCTGTATATTGTCACCCAGCTTATTTAACTTATAATGCAGAGTACATCATGAGAAACGCTGGACTGGAAGAAACACAAGCTGGAATCAAGATTGCCAGGAGAAATATCAATAACCTCAGATATGCAGATGACACCACCCTTATGGCAGAAAGTAAAGAGGAACTAAAAATCCTCTTGATGAAAGTGAAAGAGGAGAGTGAAAAAGTTGGCTTAAAGCTCAACATTCAGAAAACTAAGATCATGGCATCTGGTCCCATCACTTCATGGGAAATAGATGGGGAGACAGTGGAAACAGTGTCAGACTTTATTTTTTGGGGCTCCAAAATCACTGCAGATGGTGACTGCAGCCATGAAATTAAAAGACGCTTACTCCTTGGAAGGAAAGTTATGACCAACCTAGATAGCATATTAAAAAGCAGAGACATTACTTTGTCAACAAAGGTCCCTCTAGTCAAAGCTATGGTTTTTCCAGTAGTCATGTATGGATGTGAGAGTTGGACTGTGAGGAAAGCTGAGTGCCAAAGAATGGATGCTTTTGAACTGTGGTGTTGGAGAAGACTCTTGAGAGTCCCTTGGACTGCAAGGAGATCAAACCAGTCCATTCTGAAGGAGATCAGCCCTGGATTTCTTTGGAAGGAATGATGCTAAAGCTGAAGCTCCAGTACTTTGGCCACCTCATGCGAAGAGTTGACTCATTGGAAAAGACCCTGATGCTGGGAGGGATTGGAGGCAGGAGGAGAAGGGGACGACCGAGGATGAGATGGCTGGATGGCATCACTGACTCAATGGACGTGAGTCTGAGTGAACTCCGGGAGATGGTGATGGACAGGGAGGCCTGGTGTGCTGCGATTCATGGGGTTGCAAAGAGTCGGACACGACTGAGCGACTGAACTGAACTGAAAGCACTCAGAGGCCAAGGCCACATGCAAGGGGGTAGAAAGGAGCACAGTGAATTCATGACCATCTTTCATGTATCATGCCACCTGAGACAAGAGGCTGTTGTCTTAATCTGGGTGAGAGATGAAGATGGCTCCAACCAAGTGATGGCGAAAAAGCTGTTGGAGCCTGGCTATAGTGTTAAGTGAGCTGACAGGGTTAGCTGGTTGGCTATGAGGTGGGAGAGACAGAGAGGAGTTGTGTTAATCTGTGCCTTCTGAGAAACAGAGGCCCAGCTGGAATTAAACACATCAGTGTTTTATTATTATTATTTCCAGTGTGAAAGAAAATAGGAAAGGGGCCAGGGAAAGCTGGGTGAGCCATCCCACCATGATGGAAGTTCGACTCAGGATGAAGAGGAGAGGAGAGATTTTGGGTTGAAAAGAGTCCAAGGCCACCATGCAGTCTAAGGAAGCTTTGGCAAAGCCACTGGAGAGTTGGCCAGCAAAGGAGTCCTATGTCTCCTGGGAATGAGTCTGCCTTAGTATTCCTGCTATACTCAGTTACTGGTGGGGAGCAGTCCATGGAAGAAGTGGCCTTCATGCATATGTGATGATGGCTTTTAGGCACAGCATCTGGTGCTCTCACTCAGTTGAACTCTCTGGTTGGGAGGTCCATGAGGCATAGTCTCATGGCTACCTCAGGAGTCAAGGACAACTCTAAGGTTTTTTCTCTTTTTTGGCTGTGCTGGGTATTTCTGTGGTGTGCATGCTCTTCTTTGTAGTGCTTGGCCTTTCTCTAGTTGTGGTACACAGGGGCTTCTCTTGTTGCAGTGCACGGCCTCTAGACCGCATGGGCTCAGTAGTTGTGGTGCTTGGGCTTAGTTTCCCCATGGTGTGTGGGCTCTTAGTTCCTCAACCAGGGATCAAACCCACAACCCCTGTATTGGAGGGTGGATTCTTAAGCCACTGGACTACCAGTGAAGTCCCAACTCTAAGGTTTTTGACCCGAGCAGCTGAAAGGATGAGTGCCTTTATGAACTGTGGAAGTCTACAGGAAAAGCTGATATGAAGAGGAATACCAAAAGTATGATTTTAGACATGTTAAGTTTGAGATATCTATTACATATTCCAGTAGAAGTATCAAATAGGCAACTTAATCAACATGCCTAGATTTGGGGGAGATGTTGATGTTATAGATAATACATTAGAATCAGTAAGACCCTAAGTGCTGAAAAAAAATCTCTTCTCAATGAAGTTATAATGACTGCATTATTGGTACCAAATTGATAAAAATAATATAATATATATCAAAGTTTGGCAAATAAAATGTAAATTACCAAGTATAAAAGTAAAATTGTATTGGAAATGCGTCTCTTTGTAAGATGTATCTGTGAATGAGTATTACTTATTGCTAGAAAGAAACATTCAGCATCAACTGTATTCCTCTTTTTCATACCTATTAAGTGTCCAGAAATCTTATTCACATAAATACACAGATCAGAGTGGAAGACATTTTATTATAGTAACATTACTTGGCTCTTTAAACTCCTTCTGCACCACATGCTGAAGATCCTGTAGCAAACTATTATCAAAAAATATTTTTAATTATCAGCTGAAAACTCCAGTAGGTCTTCCTGCAGTTTTGGTGAAAGCAAAAAAATGTATCCCACCCGACTGCAACAAAATTGGTAACTGAATGATTAGAGTCATTTGCTTCATAAACACAGGCCCAAATTTTGAAACTTTCCCTCTGTTTGATGCCTAAGGCATTTTTACTGTCTGGGGCATGCAACATGTAGAAAATTCTGGAAGGATGAGAGGTAGACCTTTATTTATTTATTTTTCTTTTTTTAAAATTTAAATTTGTTTATTTTAATTGGAGGCTAATTACTTTACAATATTGTATTTGTTTCAGCAGAGTGTAAAAGAGAGGTAGGAAAGGAGGGTCTGCATTTCTATCACAGTGTTCAGTCTTTTTCTGTAAGATGACTCTTCAGTTCAGTTCAGTTCAGTCGCTCAGTTGTGTCCGACTCTTTGCGACCCCATGAATCGCAGCATGCCAGGCCTCCCTGTCCATCACCAAGTCCCAGAGTTCACTCAGACTCACGTCCATCGAGTCGGTGTTGCCATCCAGCCATCTCACCCTCTGTCGTCCCCTTCTCCTCCTGCCCCCAGTCCCTCCCAGCATCAGGGTCTTTTCCAATGAGTCAACTCTTTGCATGAGGTGGCAAAGTATTGGAGTTTCAGCTTCAGCATCAGTCCTTCCAATGAACACCCAGGACTGATCTCCTTTAGGATGGACTGGTTTGATCTCCTTGCAGTCCAGGGGACTCTCAAGAGTCTTCTCCAACACCACAGTTCAAAAGCATCAATTCGTTGGTGCTCAGCCTTCTTCACAGTCCAACTCTCACATCCATACATGACTGGAAAAACCATAGCCTTGACTAGATGGACCTTTGTTGGCAAAGTAATGTTTCTGCTTTTTAATATGCTGTCTAGGTTGGTCATAACTTTCCTTCCAAGGAGTAAGCGTCTTTTAATTTCATGGCTGCAGTCACCATCTGCAGTGATTTTGGAGCCCCCAAAAATAAAGTCTGACACTGTTTCCACTGTTTCCCATCTATTTCCCATGAAGTGAATGCACCTTTTGCCATGATCTTCGTTTTCTGAATGTTGAGCTTTAAGCCAACTTTTTCACTCTCCTCTTTCACTTTCATCAAGAGACTTTTTAGTTCCTCTTCACTTTCTGCCATAAGGGTGGTGTCATCTGCATATCTGAGGTTATTGATATTTCTCCTGGCAACCTTGATTCCAGCTTGTGCTTCTTCCAGCCCAACGTTTTTCATGATGTACACTGCATATAAGTTAAATAAGCTGGATGACAATATACAGCTTTGACGTACTCCTTTTCCTATTTGGAACCAGGCTGTTGCTCCATGTCCAGTTCTAACTGTTGCTTCCTAACCTGCATATAGGTTTCTGAAGAGGCAAGTCAGGTGGTCTGGTATTCCCATCTCTTTCAGAATTTTCCAGTTTATTGTGATCCACACAGTCAAAGGCTTTGGCCTAGTCAATAAAGAAGAAATAGATGCTTTTCTGGAACTCTCTTGCTTTTTTGATGATCCAGCAGATGTTGGCAATTTGATCTCTGGTTCTTCTGCCTTTTCTAAAACCCGCTTGAACATCTGGAGTTCACAGTTCACGTATTGCTGAAGCCTGGCTTGGAGAATTTTGAGCATTACTAGCGTGTGAGAAGAATCCAATTGTGAGATAATTTGAGCATTCTTTGGCATTGCCTTTCTTTGGGATTGGAATGAAAACAGAACTTTTCCAGTCCTGTGGCCACTGCTGAGTTTTCCAAATTTGCTGGCATATTGAGGGCAGCACTTTCACAGCATCATCTTTCAGGATTTGAAATAGCTCAACTGGAATTCCATCACCTCCACTAGCTTTGTTCGTAGTGATGCTTCCTAAGGCCCACCTGACTTCACATTCCAGGATGTCTGGCTCTAGGTGAGTGATCACACCATCATCATTATCTGGGTTGTGAAGATCTTTTTTGTACAGTTCTTGTGTATATTCTTGCCACCTTTTCTTAATATCTTCTGCTTCTGGCAGGTCCATACCATTTCTGTCCTTTATAAAGCTCATCTTTGTATGACATATTCCCTTGGTATTTCTAATTTTGTTGAAGAGATTTCTAGTCTTTCCCATTCTGTTGTTCTCTATTTCTTTGTCTTGATCACTGAGGAAGGCTTTCTTATATCTTCTTGCTATTCTTTGGAAGTCTGCATTCAGATACTTATATCTTTCCTTTTCTCCTTTGCTTTTCACTTCTCTTCTTTTCACAGCTATTATTAAGGCCTGCTCAGACAGCCATTTTGCTTTTTTGCATTTCTTTTCCATGGGGATGGTCTTGATCCCTGTCTCCTGTACAATGTCATGAACCTCCATCCATAGTTCATTAGGTACTCTATCTATCAGATATAGGCCCTTAAATCTATTTCTCACTTCCACTGTACAATCATAAGGGATTTGATTTCGGTCATACCTGAATGGTCTAGCGGTTTTCCCTACTTTCTTCAATTTAAGTCTGAATTTGGTAATAAAGAGTTCATGATCTGAGCTGCAGTCAGCTCCTGGTCTTGTTTTTGCTGACTGTATAGAGCTTTTTCATCTTTGGCTGCAAAGAATAGAATCAATCTGATTTTGGTGTTGACCATCTGGTGATGTCCATGTGTAGAGCCTTCTCTTGTGTTGTTGGAAGAGAGTGTTTGCTATGACTAGTGCATTCTCTTGGCGAAACTCTATTAGCCTTTGCCTTGCTTCATTCCATACTCCAAGGCCAAATTTGCCTGTTACTCCAGGTGTTTCTTGACTTCCTACTTTTGCATTCCAGTCCCCTATAATGAAAAGGACATCTTTTTTGGATGTTAGTTCTAAAAGGTCTTGTAGGTCTTCATAGAACCGTTCAACTTCAGCTTCTTCAGTGTTACTGGTTGGGGCATAGGCTTGGATTACCGTGATATTGAATGGTTTGCCTTGGAAACGAACAGAGATCATTCTGTTGTTTTTGAGATTGCATCCAAGTACTGCATTTTGGACTCTTTTGTTGACCATGATGGCTACTCCATTTCTTCTGAGGGATTCCTGCCTGCAGTAGTAGATATAATGGTCATCTTAGGTAAATTCACCCATTCCAGTCCATTTTAGTTCACTGATTCCTAGAATGTTGCTGTTCACTCTTGCCATCTCCTGTTTGACCACTTCCAATTTCCTTTGATTCATGGACCTTACATTCCAGGTTCCTATGCAATATTGCTCTTTACAGCATCGGACCTTGCTTCTATCACCAGTCATATCCACAGCTGGGTATTGCTTTTGCTTTGGCTCCATCCCTTCATTCTTTCTGGAGTTATTTCTCCACTGATCTCCAGTAGCATATTGGGCACCTAATGACCTGGGGAGTTCCTCTTTTGGTATCCTATCATTTTGCCTTTTCATACTGTTCATGGGGTTCTCAAGGCAAGAATTCTGAAGTGGTTTGCCATTCCCTTCTCCAGTGGACCACATTCTGTCAGACCTCTCCATCATGACCCACCTGTCTTGGGTGGCCCCACAGGGCATGGCTTAGTTTCATTGAGTTAGACAAGGCTGTGATCCATGTTCAGATTGGCTAGTTTTCTATGATTATGGTTTCAGTGTGTTTGTCCTCTGATGCCCTCTCACAACACCTATCGTCTTACTTGGGTTTCTCTTACCTCAGACGTGGGGTGTCTCTTCACGGCTGCTCCAGCAAAGCGCAGCCACTGCTCCTTACCTTGGACGAGGGGTATCTCCTCACGACCACCCCTCCTGACCTTGAACATGGAGTAGCTCCTTTTGGCCCTCCTGATTGTCTTTGACTTCATTTGAGACAGTTTTGTTAGATTGTATTGTGACAGCTGTCATGAAAGTGAAAGTGAAGTCGCTCAGTCGTGTCCGACTCTTTGTGACCTCGTGGACTGTAGCCCACCAGGCTCCTCCGTCCATGGGATTCTCCAGGCAAGAATACTGGAGTGGGTTGCCATTTCTTTCTCCAGGGGAATCTTCCCAACCCAAGGATCAAACCCGGGTCTCCTGCATTGCAGGCAGATGCTTTAACCTCTGAGCTACAAATCTTATCAAAATTGGTGAATTTTTGTGTAGCCATTTTAATTTTGAAAATGGAAAAAAACCCCCAACATTTTCAGCATATTATACTTTAATATTTCAAGAAAGGGAAAACTAACTGAAATGCAAAAAAGTATTTGTGCAGTGTATGGAGAAGGTGCTGTGATTGATCACATGTGTCAAAAGTGTTTGTGAACTATTGTGCTGGAACTTTCTCAATGTATGATGCTGTGCTGTCAGGAAGACCAGTTAAAGTTGGTAGCAATCAAATCGAGACATTAATTGAGAACAATCAACGTTATACCATGTGAGAGATAGCTGATAGACATACTCCAAATATCCAAATCAAGCACTGAAAATCATTTGCACCAACTTGGTTATGCTCATCACTTTTAATATCTGGGTTCCATATAAGTTAAGCAGAAAAAAAACCTTGACCATATTTCCACATGCAATTCTCTACTTAAATGTAATGAAAATGTTGTTTTTGAAACAAATTTTGATGAGCAGTGAAAAGTGGATACTATACAGTAATGTGAAATGGAAGAGATCAAGGGCAAGTGAAATGAACCACCACCAACCACACCAAAGGCTGGTCTTCATCCAAAGAAGGTGATGTGTATATTGTGGAATTGGAAGGGAGTCCTCTATTATGAGCACCTTCTCAAAAAACGAATGATTAGTTCCAACAAGTATTGCTCCCAGTTAGACCAACTGAAGGCAGCACTCGATGAAAACATGTGGAATTAATCAAGAGAAAACACATAATCTTCCACCAGGATAACACAAGTCCACATGTTTCTTTGATGACCAGACAAAAGCTGTTCAGCTTGGCTGGGAAGTTCTGATTCATCCACCATATTCATCAGACATTGCACTTTCGGATGTCCACTTACTTAAGTCTATACAAAATTTTCTTTGTGGAAAGAATTTCAATTCCCTGGAAGACTGTAAAAGGTAAACAGTTATTTGCTCAAAAAGATAAAAAGTTTTGGGAAGATGGAATTATGAAGTTGCTTGAAAAAATGGCAGAGGATAGTGGAACAAAACAGTGAATCTGTTGTTTAGTAAAGTTCTTGGTGAAAAGGAAAAACCTGTCTTTTATTTTCACTTAGAAAAACCAAAGGAACTTTTTGATTAACCCAATACAATGGAAAGTCTTCTTATATCTCAGTTTGTACCATACGAAGCACAGTGATCACAAAAGTCCTTGGACAAGATGGTAGGGTTTATTTAGAAGGCGATTAAAGCAGGTCTCCAAGGCGTTTGACATAGGGACATGTTAGGGAGCTGATCTGAGGGGTCCCTGCATTGGTACAGGACAAGGCTTGTCCCTCGGCCTGGAGGAAGGTGATCCTGTTTTTCTGGCGTCTCAGGCTGTACTGAAGTATAAAAGCCAGGCGTAGGCTAGGGCCAGAGTAAGGTAAAAAGATTGGAGAAAGAAAACTGATAATGATGCTAAGGGAGGAGACTGATGTGGAAGATTGAGGTGGGAGTGGCTTTTAAGAACCCAGCAATGAGTTCGATCCCTGGAAACCAGTTTCAAAAATTGAGGGGCTTCCCTGGTGGTACAGTGGTTAAGAATCTGCTTTGTGATGTGTGTGGGGGGTGTAGGTTGCATCCCTGGTTGGGGGAACTAAGATCCCACAGGCTCTGAGGCAACTAAGTCTGCGTCCTGCAACTACTGAAGCCCATGTGCTCTGGAACCCACATGCCATGACTAGAGAGTCTGTGCGCCACAGTGAAAGATCCCTCATGATGCAGCAAAGATCCTTGCAGCTAAGGCCTAATGCAGCCAAATAAATGAATAAATAAATAAGTAAATAAATATTTTTTAAAAAAACTTGAGACTCGGTGTATAGAATTGGGGTGAATTGGGGATCAGAACCAGCTTAAAGTTGTGTAAGGAGAAACGACAGTTCAGATGGCAGGTGGAGAAATTACTTACTTTCAAGGGATCTGGCTCCTTAGAAGCTCCTTTCCCAGTCCCTTGGGTGCCATGAGGTCTCCCCACAGTGAAGGTGAGTAAATAGCCAGCTAAGGGTAAGCCAGCTAAGCCAGCACCTTAACTCATCCCTCCCTCTTCTTGGTGTTGTAGAGAGATCATGGCATTCAAATTAGAAGACCATTGTCCTTCATTGGTTGCGTGACCTTTGGAAAACTCAATTGTGAGCCTCAGTTTCCTTATCTCTAAAATGGGAACAAAAAATTGACTTCTGCTGCTTAAAAAAAATTAATCTAAATGGCTCCTTTGTTATTTTGCTGCTTTTCAATGTTTTAAAAGTCAAGGATGCCTATTTGTGACTGTGCTTTCTGAATTATGAAATACTATATAACTAGTGAAGTGAAGCGAGTCTCTCAGTCGTGTCTGACTCGTTGCAACCCCATGGACTATACAGTCCATGGAATTCTCCAGGCCAGAATACTGGAGTGGATAGTCTTTCCCTTCTCCAGGGGATCTTCCCAACCCAGGGATCGATCCTAGGTCTCCTGCATTGCAGGTGGATTCTTTACCAGCTGAGCCACAAGGGAAGCCCAAGAATACTGGAGTGCATGGCCTATCCCTTCTCCAGCTGAAGTTCCCAACCCAGGAACTGAACCAGGGTCTCCTGTATTACAGGCAAATTCTTTACCAACTGAGCTATCAGGGAAGCACATATAACTAGAGGCATGGGCAATTCAATTCAGTGAGTAAGCCTCTATGTGCCAGGCACTATAAGGTGGGAAGATTCAAACACAGAAGGCAGAAACTGCCTGGGGTGAGAGCCAGGCACTGATAAAACTCAGAATAAGGGAGAGTCAAAGAGAGGTACTGGCTGCACTGGCAAAGCAATCTGAAGCCACATGAAGAAGTGATAATGAAGTTGAACTCAGGGGATGAGAAGTTGGTTGTGAAGGAGGACAAGTTTGCCTTGAACCTTGAAGGCTGGGATAAAGGCATTGCAGGCTGAGGTGCTCATATGGAGGCATGGAAGTGCCTGTCCACAGCGCAGAACACTGTGGACATCATTTAGGTTAATTTAGGTTAGATCTTTTTTTTTTTCCTATTTGAAATATTGCTGCCATGAGCAGTCTTACACGTATACCCTTATCAGTTTAGTTTAGTCACTTAGTCATGTCCGATTCTTTGAGACCTCATGGACTGCAGCACACCAGGCTTTCCCGTCCATCATCAACTCCTGGAGCTTGCTCAAACTCACGTCCATCAAGTTGGTGATGCCATCCAACCATCTCATCCTCTGTAGTCCCCCTCTCCTCCCACCTTCGATCTTTTCCAGCATCAGGGTCTTTTCTATTTGAGTCAGTTCTTTGCATCAGGTGGCCAAAGTATTGGAGTTTCAGCTTCAGCATCAGTCCTTCCCATGAATATTCAGGACGGATTTTCTTTAGCATTGACTGGGTGGATCTCCTTGCAGTCTAAGGGACTCTCAAGAGTCTTCTCCAACACCATAGGTCAAAAGCATCAATTCTTCAGCATTCAGCTTTCTTTATAGTCCAACTCTCACATCCATACATGACTACTGGAAAAACCATAGCTTTGACTAGACAGACCTTTGTTGACAAAGTAATGTCTCTGCTTTATAATATGCTGTCTAGGTTGGTCATAGCTTTTCTTCCAAGGAGCAAGTGTCTTTTGATTTCATGGCTGCAGTCACCATCTGCAGTGATTTCGGAGCCCAAAACCATAGTCTGTCACTGTTTCCATTGTTTCCCCATCTAGTTGCCATGAAGTGATGGGACCAGATGCCATGATCTTCATTTTCTGAATGTTGAGCTTTAAGTCAACATCGTCTTTCAGGATTTGAAATAGCTCAACTGGAATTCCATCACCTACACTAGCTTTGTTCGTAGTGATGCTTCCTAAGGCCCACTTGACTTCTCATTCCAGGATGTCTGGTTCTAGGTGAGTGATCACACCATCATAATTATCTGGGTCGTGAAGATCTTTTTTGTATACTTCTTCTGTGTATTCTTGCTACTTCTTAATATCTTCTGCTTCTGTTAGGTCTATACCATTTCTGTCCTTTATTGTGTCCATCTTTGCATGAAATGTCCCCTTGGTATCTGTAATTTTCTTGAAGAGATCTCTAGTCTTTCCCATTCTATTATTTTTCAATATAAACATCAGATATCAGGTCAATGGATCAAAGAGCCCTTTCTAGGCCTCTGAATATATAATACTATATTACCCTCCCTAAGGGTTGTGCTGCCATCTCTTATATGTGTGTGCTGGTTTTAATTACATCCTTCCTCTGAATCTACAATGACTTTTTATGTCAACATAACATCACCATCTGATGATGGTGTTTGATCCATGATCTATGATTTGACCCCAAACCTTCTTTTTCAATCTCATTTCTGGTTCACAGGCAGTGTGTATAGTGGTTAGGGCCATTGCTCCAGAGAAGAATGTTTGGGATTGAATCCAGGAACTACCAGTTCATATAGAAGGGTTGAGTACTCCTGCCAAGGTGACTGAGGCTCTCCAGGCTTTGGTTTTCTTATCTCTTGGGGAGAGTGGCCCTATGAAAAATTTGGGGGGGCTCTCTTTTGGTTTTCAAATCTTTTTATGATGATTATCCATTGTGTGTTATTTTAAAACATCTATGACATATGAGTGGCTTGACATGATCAGTCTCTTTGGAAGGTCAATGATAGCCATTAAGACGTTGAATCTGAGAAGGCAGGGCTGGGAGGTTGGCAGAGTGGCCTGGATGGAAGTGCTCAAGGGAGGGACAGCAAGATGGGAAAGGCTGAGATTCTGGTGGTGACAGTCAGAAGGGAGAGAGTCAAGTGGAAGAGAGAGCGGTGGGTGAAGGTGATCAGGAAATACAAACTTCCAGTTATAAGATGAATAAGTTCTGGGGATGTCATGTATAGCATGATGAGTACAGTTAACAATACTGTATTGTATATTTACAAGTTTCTGAGTAGATTTTAAAAGTTCTCATCGTAAGAAAAAAACTTATAACTATGAAGGTGATGGATGTTGATTAAAGTTACTGTGATAGTCATCTCACAGTATATACACATACCAAATCATGTTGTATGTCTTATACTAATATAATTATATATCACTTATTTTTCAGTAAAACTGGAAACAATTGTATACAGCCTAGATTAAGAAACATTTGTATGCAGCCTAGATTAAGAAACATTATTTATATAATGTTTAATTTTAACTTATATTGAAAACAAGTTGAAAACATTCAGAAAAGAGAGAGAGTAGAGAAGGCTACCAGAGGGAGACTCAGTGGGGCATGGTGAGGGTGTGGATGAAGTGTGAGTGGGTGGGTAGGAGGTCCCCTTCCCAAATCTGGGGGATGCTGTGGTCCTTTTTCACACCGAATCTACCTGTGGGGAAAATATTGGGCTTGTTCAGCATGCCAGAGAGAGCTGGTTTTTATTGCTACCTCACTGCACCACTGGTTTTATCCTGGCTTCAGAAATGCTCTTTTAACAGCAAATGCCATTCTGATGAGGCTATCTTTTCCTTGTCCTCCCTCTTTCATTTCCCCTCACTCTTCTTAACTCCTTTATTACTGTGCCACTGGGCATGTACCATGGGTAAGCACCATGGCAGCTGCTATGGGGGACATAGAAAAGAGACAATGTGAACCTCACTCTTAAAGGGACATGGCAGTGCACCTCCAGTTCCTTATGGTTTCTTCCCCAGATGACTTTGGAAATCACAGTGTGATGAGTGAAGTAGAGAAGGGGCCCTTTGGTTATTGATTACCTCCTGCTATGTGCCAGGTAGCTTGCTAGATGCTCTGTTATCTAATCCTCTCAATGAGTGGTAAGTATTATTACCTTGTCTTATAGATGAGATAGGATTCCTGGGTTGGCAACATCCCCTGGAGGAAGGGATGGCAACCCACTCCAGTATTCTTGCCTGGAGAATCACATGAACAGAGAAGCCTGGCAGGCTACAGTCCATGGGGTCACAAAACGTTGGACACGACTGAGTGACTAACACTTTCACTTTCATAGATGAGAAAATTGTGGCTCAGAGAGTTTCAGTAACTGTTGCAAGGCTGTAAAACAGATCTGAGAACAGATCTATTTCATTAACATTCCACCCTACTCCGTCTTTCTGGTCTTTACATCCATTGGCAGAGGGACTGTGGAAACCCATGACCATCCCTCTCTGGCTGTGTTGAGGGCCTTGTTTATACTTCTTCTGGAAGGGAGGTGAGAGTTCTGGAAGTGAATGAGGAGCAGGTTCCAGTCAGCTCTTGCCTCTGAAAAGAGTCATGTGTGTGGGCCTGGGTCCTGGAGGATGGTGATTGCCTTGGACTGGTGAAAGTTCTGGAAAGGCTGTGAGCAGTGAACTTTTTAGAATGACTTCCGTTCTCAGGCTCCTCAGGACTATGCTGATCATCTGCCTGGATTCCCAGTGGCATGAGGAAAGCCAGACTTGGATCAGCACGAAGCCTAGTGTGCTTGTTTTCTGTAGAAAACCCTGGAAGCCACCACGTTGCTGTTCCTCGTGATGTTGAGAAGTGATTATGAGAAACGGGCTGATTGCAGAGCCTCACAGCTTAAAGGACATTTGAAAGCGATAGTGTTAGTCACACAGTCGTGTCCTACTTTTTGCAACCCCATGGACTATAGCCTCTGTGCATGGATTTCTCCAGGGAAGAATATTGGCATGGGTAGCCTTTCCCTTCTCCAGGGGTTCTTTCTGACCCAGGGATTGAACCTGGGTCTCCCACATTGTGGGCAGATTCTTTACCATCTGAGCCACCAGGGAAACCCCCAAAGGACATTTAGCTACCAGGTTCTGGGCCCATTTGGTTTTATCCATGGTATGGCTTCTTTCAAGTTGCTGTTGATTAGACCTCTTGAGAACAGTGTGAGCTTGGCTAATCTGAGACAGCCTGAGATGTCTCTCAGGACAGCCTGGTAGGCCCTTGTTGCTAGGAGTCCTGAGGTGGTGGCTGCCAGGGGATCTGGGGGCAATCTCAGCCATGCAGTTCTCAGCATCCAGGGCCTTCAGAGAGCCCTGGTCTGACCACCTGATACTCCAGGAAGTTGTGTTTCTTGCTGAGGGATTGAGGAGCATTTCTCTGGCCCTCAGCTCCCCAGTGACCAAAAGAGATGTTGAAGGCAGAACATTTTTGAGGTTCCTCCCTGAAGGGAGTTCCAGGAAGCTCTTCTGGCAGGCTGGGTAGGAGACTTCCCTCTGGGAGTCCCTAATATCACATCCACATCCCAGGCCTGTACTTATCTCATTAAGCTGAGATGAGCTGCCACTGAAATTAAAGATAGATCATTAGAGGCAGGTAGAGAAGACTCACCAGCACCTAGCATGGTGCCTGCCTGGTACACAAGAGAGGCTCTGTCAATGGTGACCCATTTGTTGAACTGAGAGGGCTACCCTCAAGCAAGAGATGGGGTGGGGGTGGGGGACTCAGGTTCTTTCCATCTTCTGGATCTGCTTGTGTCCTCAGAGTTGCACAATGGTTGATTTGTTCCTATAGCATGTGTCTGCATTGCAGGCAGTAAGGAGACGTGGAAAAAGTGGAAAGGATGACCTTTTTTCAAGTAAACAGAAATCCCTGGTAGATCAGTGTTTTCTGGCCATCTCTAAGCAGCAAGAGTGTCTGGGAAGGTAGATATGTTTACCTAGGCTTGTTTTCTTAAACAAAATCAAGGCTCTTTTAGCTTACATGGGAATGTATTCTTTTTCTAGTGCTGCTGTAACAAAGTACCACAAATTGGATGATTTAAACGATCAATATATATTGCCTCACAGTTCTGGGGGCCAGAAGTCTGAGATCAAGATGCTGGCATGGTAGATTCTTTCTGAGGGATGTGAGCGAAGGATCTGTTCTATGTATTTTTTGTTGTTTGGTGGTTTGCTGGCAATCTTTGGCATTCTTTGGCTTGTTCCTTGGCATCACTCAGATCTCTGCCTCTATCTTCACATGGCATTCTCCCTGTGTGTGTGTGTGTTCTCTGGGTCCAGATTTCCACTTTTCACGAGTTGCTTGGAATGCAAGGAGATCAAACCAGTCAATCCTAAAGGAAATCAACCCTGAATGTTCATTGGAAGGACTGATGCTAAAGCTCCAATACTTTGGCCACCTGATATGAAGAGCTGACTCACTGGAAAAGACTGGAAAAATGCTGGGAAAGATTGAAAGCAAAAGGAGAAGGGAGTGACAGAGGATGAGATGGTTGGATGGCATTATCCACTCAATGACATGAATTTAAGCAAACTCTGGGAGATAGTGGAGGACAGAGTAGCCTGGCATGGTACAGTCCACAGGGTCCCAAAGAGTTGAACATAAGTTCGTGACTGAACAACAATAAAGACATAGTCATATTGGATTAGGTGAATTAGGCCCACCCTAATGACCTCATCTTAATTTGATCATCTACAAAGACCCTATTTCCAAATAAGATCACATTCACAGGACTGGGGCTGGAGTTTCAACATCTTTTAGAAGAACACCTTTCGACCTCTAGCAGGGAATTTTAAAACATAGCCTTCATTAACATTCTTCAACACTCCTCCCATCAAGAGGTAGGTCTTTCACCCCCCTCCCCCCAAATCTGATTGCTTATGATTACATCTACTAATAGAATATGGTGGAAATGATTTCCAAGGCTATTGGAGAAGGTCTTGCTTACAGCCCCTGCTTGGCTTTCTTGGGAAACTCTGGAAGAAGCTAGTCACCATGTTAGAAGTCTGACCATCCTGGGATCATTATCCTGGAGATGTTGGTGCTCCAGTCTTTAGTCCCAGCTGAGCTTCTGGACAACAGCTGGCATCAACGTCTGCCCTGTGTGTGTACCATGTTGGACATCCAGCCCACTTGAACCTTCAGATGACTGCAACCCCAGCTGGCATTTGACTGCAACCACATGAAGGCCCCAAGCAAGAACTGCTCAGACAAACCTTTCCTGAAGTCCTGACCCACAAAATCATGAACAAAATCAAGCTGTTGTTTTAAAGTCACCCAATTTGCCAAGCTGTTACACATCAATGGTAAACTAGAATAATCTGCAAGAAAAAGAAAATGAATATTGGTCAGCCAATAAGAGCAGTGAGGAATCTGAGACTCAGAATTATCATCAGGAAGATGGCCCCCTCTGGAGCCCTTCATCAGAGGTTTTGGGTTCCCAGATTTCCACTGAGGGTTGGGGTCCTTCCTTCATTCTGAGACACTTAGTTAAGACAAGCCTACATCTGAGTGACCAAAATGCTGATTTTATCTGAACATTCAAATAATCATTTTCATGGGAAAAATTGTGTCCTGTGTAATCACAGCTAACTATTGTAATGAAAGCAGTGATCCTTGGCTTGTCCTTTCACCAATAGGCTGCTTTGCCTGAACTGGGGATTAGTTGTCATTGGAAAACATGGTGCTGGCTTGTATTAATATAACTTCGCCAAGAAGTAGGTACCTCCCATCCCCCCTTTTATAGTCAATGAACGGCCCCATGGGTAGCATGTTTCTGGCAGACTCTGAATTCTGCACCATAGTTTTCAGTTTTCTAGTTTATTCTGAGGCCCCCAGAACCAGAAATCTAGTTCTCAAGTGATGGATGAAAACAGGGGCTTGTCTTGTGATAGAACTTTCTGAATATGCTCAAGGTCATTCTGTGCTGGCCAGCTCACCTGTGGGTATCTGTGCTGCCTTCAGTGTCCAGGTTCTCCTGCATTTCTGTCCATGTGGTTCTGTTTCTCTGTGTGTTTGCTAGGCCTGAAGACTCAAGATTTTCCCGTTATCCCTTCTTTATATTGTGTCTAATTTCGATTACACCTTGATTTGTTCGACCTTTGTTCTATTTTCCTTGACTTCTTTGTATTCAGTTTCATGCTTTGCTCAATCTCTCTCACAGCAGTTGCCAAGCAACTTCCTTTCTTTTCTACAGATTCCCCCTAAAATTCCATGTTTCATGAAGCCCTTTGCTCAGCCACACTGGTACGCTCCAGTTTCTGTGTATAACTGTGTTAAAACTATAGATTATAAACCAAAGGGAACACTACATGGAGCAGGATGCAAAGTGGTTAGGGAATAGGCTTTGAAGTCAGAGAAGCCTGGGTTCAGATTCTGGCTCTGCTACATATTAACTGGGTGATATTGAACAATCTGTTTAACTTTCCACACTTCCATTTCCTCATCTGTAAAATGGGTACAACAAGTTGTATTTTCCCAAGATGGCCACAACATTCTCCCATCACCCATTTTCTTCTAGAACTTTGCTGCTTCCTTTCAGAAGATGGGGCCTATGCTCTTTACTTTTGAATCTGGACAGGTTTGCGGCTTGCTTGTAATTGATTGAACGCAGTGGATATAATGCTACATGACCTTAGAGGGTAGGTCAGAAAAGGGGATGCAGTTTCTAGCTTGCTTGCTGGAACATTCATGCTGAAGTCGCCAGTTTCTGAGTAAGCTGTCTAGCTGTCTAGAACCCACCATGCTGTGAGGAAGCCCAAATGAGTTCAGGTTCAATTCAGTCACTCAGTCATGTATGACTCTTTGTGGCCTCATGGACTGCAGCACGCCAGGCCTCCCTGTCCATCACCAACTTCAAGAGTTTACTCAAAGTCATGTCCATTGAGTCGGTGATACCATCCAACCGTCTCATCCTCTGTCATCCCCTTCTCCTCCTGCCTTCAATCTTTCCCAGCATCAGAGTCTTTTCCAATGAGCCAGTTCTTTGCATCAGGTGGCCAAAGTATTGGAGCTAGAAACCAAATTGAGAAGCTCTCAAAATACTGTTGATCCTCCCTACAGGTAAATCTCCCTACTTGCCGAAATTTATGTGTAACCCAAAATCAATACTTGCAGAGGGCTTTTGTGGTCTTTTGGGGACATGCTTATAGTGACAAATAATTTGAGTCACCTGATGCACAGTTCCCAGCTAATATTGAACAAGACTTCAATCTCTGCCTTCTTCTTTCAGCACTCAGATGGTGCTAGTGGTAAAGAATCCACCTGTCAATGCAGGAGATGTGAGACGTGGGTTTGATCCTTGGGGTGGGAAGATCCTGTGGAGGAGGGCCTGGCGACCCACTCCAGTATTCTTGCCTGGAGTATCCCATGGACAGAGGAGCCTGGCAGGGTCCATAAGGTTGCAAAGAATCAGACATGACTGAAGTGACTTAGCACATTCACACACACTAAACAAGTGTCCTTTTGGCAGTCTAATATTTTGTGCCATGTTTTGTTGAGTGTGTGTTTGTATTTTTTATTGGTGCTTTTGCTGCTTAAAGTGACCCCCAAGTGCAGTGTTGAAGTGCGGCCTTGTGTTCCTAAGTGCAAGAAGACTGTCATGTGCTCTACGGAGAAAATATGTGTGTTGGATACATTTCCTTCAGGCATGTGTTCTATTGCTGTTGGCTGTGAGTTCAGTGTGAATGAACCAACAATATGGATCCAATAAGGTGTCGGAAACACATGAAACAAGGTTTACATATTGATCAGTTGTTGAAAATATTGTAAAGAGAGGCTTGCGGGAACTTAAACCTGGTATTTCCTCAGGAGCATTTGCTAATTTAGTTTTTATAGTGGTGACTTTATAGGGTATAAGTACTTCAAATAATGAGAATAGACTGTGCGTGAACATGGAGGATGCTCAGTCAGCCCCCAGCTGCTCCAGCCTCCTGCAGTCCCTGCTACAGTCACTGTCTGACTGCAGCTGCAGGAAAGACATTGAGCCACACAGCCCAAGATAGTCCCCAGATGCTTGACCTCAGGAAACTGTGAGATATGGTCATTTTGCTTTTAAGCAAAAATATTTAATATCTTATTGTTGTTATTTATATATTTATAATACTTATCATGTTGTTGTTTAGTCACCAAGTCATGTCTGACTCTTTGTGACCCTATGGACTGCAGCCTGCCAAGCTCCTCTGTCCATGGAATTCTCCAGGCAAGAATACTGGAGTGGGTTGCCATGTCCTTCTACAAGGGATCTTCAGACTCAGGGATCGAACCTGCATCTTTTGCTTGACAGGTGGATTCTTTACCACAAAATCACTGCAGATGGTGACTGCAGCCATGAAATTAAAAGACGCCTACTCCTTGGAAGAAAAGTTATGACCAACCTAGATAGCATATTCAGAAGCAGAGACATTACTTTGCCGACTAAGGTCCGTCTAGTCAAGGCTATGGTTTTTCCAGTGGTCATGTATGGATGTGAGAGTTGTACTGTGAAGAAGGCTGAGCGCCTACGAATTGATGCTTTTGAACTGTGGTGTTGGAGAAGACTCTTGAGAGTCCCTTGGACTGCAAGGCGATCCAACCAGTCCATTCTGAAGATCAGCCCTGGGATTTCTTTGGAAGGAATGATGCTAAAGCTAAAACTCCAGTACTTCGGCCACCTCATGTGAAGAGTTGACTCATTGGAAAAGACTCTGATGCTGGGAGGGATTGGGGGCAGGAGGAAAACGGGACGACAGAGGATGAGATGGCTGGATGGCATCACCGACTCAATGGATGTGAGTTTGAGTGAGCTCTGGGAGATGGTGATGGACAGGGAGGCCTGGCATGCTGCGATTCATGGGGTCGCAAAGAGTTGGACACAACTGAGCGACTGAAATGAACTGAACTGAACTGAGCCACCTGAGAAGCCCAATACTTATCATTCTATTTATTGATATTAAAAACAGTTTGTTGCCTCAATAGCAACCAGAATAATAGGGGTTAACAGCACATCCCTCACAAGGTTGCAGGGAGGATTCAATGAAATGGTGTTCATCAAGTTGAAAGCATTAAGTATTTTTATTAAGCACCAAGCACTATGCTACCATTAATATCATAAGTCCTCTGTATTAGCCTTTATTTTCATAGAAATGCAGATTATTGTATTGAAAGAGACTTGAAAGATCACCTTGGCTAATCCCTATATTTTCTGGTATGAAATCAGAGGCCCAGAGAGGGGAAATTTGTCTGTACCACACAGAGTTGATGGCAGAGTATAAATTAGGAGTAAGACTCTATCTCTGTGCTGAATAGAAAAATCTTGTAACTGCTTGTTTCAATTATAGATGTGCCTTAGTTATTGAAAAAACAAAGCAGAATATGACTCAAATATATAGAGATCTTGAATTTTCACTCCTTCCTTTAGTCCTGGAATCATGGGTGGGGTGATCCTTCATGATTGGTCTTCACAAAAGAGAGTTGTTCTGAGGGATGGGAGTTGTGCTCTGGGATATGCTTCAGTTCAGTTGGATACCAATATTATTATTGGTTTTTGAGTAAGGGCTTGGTCCCTTTGGGGCTTCCTTGGTGGTTCAGATGCTAAAGAATCCACCTGCAATGCAGGAGACCCAGGTTTTGATCCCTATGTCAGAAGATCCCCTGGAGAACAGAATGGCTACCTGCTCCAGTATTCTTGCCTGGAGAATTCCATGGACAGAGGAGCCTGGTGGGGTCCATGGGGTTATAAAGAGTCAAACATAACTGAGCGTCTGAGCTAAGCTAAGCTAATGGTTGTTTCATTTCTCGTTTTTAAAGGAATCTTCATACTATCCTCCATAGTGGCTGTATCAATTTACATTCCCACCAACAGTGCAAGAGGGTTCCCTTTTCTCTACACCCTTTCCATCATTCATAGTTTGTAGACTTTTTGGTAATGGCCATTCTGACTAGTGTGAGGTGATACCTCATTGCAGGTATTACCTACACTGAGATTTTGTATTGCTCTAATAATCAGTGATGTT
The DNA here is from genome assembly GCF_014754425.2 of Oryx dammah. Classification (NCBI taxonomy): domain Eukaryota; kingdom Metazoa; phylum Chordata; class Mammalia; order Artiodactyla; family Bovidae; genus Oryx; species Oryx dammah. Next base: position 92,575,024 of record NW_024070207.1, on the reverse strand, counting down.
GAGCATCTTTGCACGTGTTTATTGGCCCTCTGTATGTCTTCTTTGTAGAAGTGTCTGTTTAGGTTTATTGCCCATTTTTGATTGAACTGTTTGTTTTTATGATATTGAACTGTATGAGTCCTGATATTACTAATGAATTTTTTGCATAACCAGCATAATCTATCATTTTGAGAAGAAAAATTTAAAAGACTGTAATTTTGAAGAATTGAGATGCCATTTTGGATAAACTTTAAAAGTACCCAATACAAGATCAAACCAATAGCTTGGTCCTATAATTTTTCCATCTCCCATGACTGAGGCCAGGCCTCTGGATGGCTTTACGAAAGTTCATCAGGGTTCGTTTGTCTCTGGCCACAGTGCTACAGGGGTCATATGTGGAACCATAGCTTCTGTTGCTCCACTTTCTTACCCTCTGCCAGGAATTTTCTTTTTCCTTCTATGTCTTGGGACCTTAAAACTGTTGTAATCCAGAACTTAAAATTGCTCCCCAAGAATTAATGGAAGACTGATTCCATCCCTTTCCTCTGATCCTTTATGTGGTGATCTTACAACTTAAATCTCAGAGAGATTAAGTCTCTTTAAAGAGACAGGATGACTTTCAGGTCTGTAAATGATCACATAATGCATCCTGAGTGAAGAGAATGCAGTCATTTTGAGTTAACTCATAATTCGATAGATATTTATTTTATGACTCCTAATGAAGAAATGTGTCCACCAGAAAAGAAGTTGGTCCCCTCAGGGACACAGATACAAACACATGTCACCTGGGCTAATGGCAGTTCTCTTCAAAGCCTTATCTAAGACAGAGTCTGCCTTGCCCCATTGGGTACTAGGGGAAAGTGGATCTTGATTATGAAGACAGAGGCATCAGATACTCTCAACCTAACAGCACCCAATAGTGGTTCCTCTACCCAAAGTCCTTGCCTGATTCCATGCCCAATAAGCAAACCATTGATTATGAGCTTCTTCCCATGTGAGATTCCTTCTAGGGAGAGAATGCAGCAGTGCAAGTGTCCAGCCTCCACCTGTGGACAGATTTTTCTTTGTAAATCAGTAATCTGGCATTCCTATTTTATACATCAATCTCCCTGAAGGATGTGGTTAAGCAGGGGGCTTAACCCCCGCTTAAGTGGGGGGCTCTGTCCTGGAAAGAAAAACCCACAAACCTTTTATTGAGGTTCTACTGAGTTGTGTGGGTTGGGAAAATGGAAGTGAAGAAAGGGAACTTGCTAGGGCCAAACTTTGGGGGAGTTGATATGCATTGAAAAGGGGGTTATGCAGAAAACTGAACAAATGTCTGATAGATGTGTATGTATGTGTCTTGGGGACAGGCAGACCTAGGGGTCTGCATTTGTCCCAGCTCAGAGTTTTTCAAAGTATGGTCTTTGGGTGTGGGGCCCTGAGATCTGTGTTTTCAACAAGCTCCCTGGTGATTCTGGTGTTCACTGAAGTTTGAGAACCACTATTCTGGTCCACGGTATCTTTATCCAATTCTCTGTCCCTCCATATCAGTGTCAGAAATAAAGAGTGAAAGGATAACATTGTGTGATTAAATCTGGTTCACTATTGAAGTTCCTCTGTTTCTGTAGCTAAGCATTAGCAGAGCTCCCCCCACCCCAAATGAACTCACCTCTGGCTTTCCAGGTGGCGCTAGTGGTCAAGAGCCAGCCTGCCAATGCTGGAGATGTAAGAGATGAGAGTTCGATTCCTGTGTCTGGAAGATCCCAGGGATCTTCCTTGATCCTTCCATGCCTCTCCCATGCCTCCTTCCCAGGAGGGCATGGCAACCTACTCCAGTATTCTTGCCTGGAGAATCCCCATGAATAGAGGAGCCTGGTGGGCTAAGTCCATGGGGTCACAAAGAGTTGGACATGACTGAAGCGACTTAGCATGTAGTCATTAAATAAACATGTTTTCTAAAATTTTAAACACCTTAGTTCAAATATCCATGAGGTGATGAAATCATTTAGGGGAACAAGTATTGGGGTGAAGGAGGACAAACTAGATGTGAGATTTAAAAAGGCATTTATTTTATCCTCAGAAATGAGATTATTGTGCTCTTAAGCAATTAAAATAAACATTTACATAGCACATAACATATTCTTTGTGTCAAGGACTACCTAGAAAAATTTGAATGAGGGAACCGTTTCTTTCTACCTTTCAACATTCTTCCTTGTTCTCTTGGTCTTTGCTCCACGGCTCTTGTGCTGGTCCCTGATGACTCAGATTCAACATCTATACAACCTGTGATCCAAACTTAGCTTTTTCTCATCAGAACTTACCTGTGTTGGAGTTTGTTCTCAGCCACTACTCAAATAATTGTCTCTCTGGAAAGCAATCTGATTTACTTATTCATGGCAAAGTATTGCTAAAGAATAATAGCTGAAGGTGTTTCCCCCCAAGGATCCTTGAGGACTTAATCTGTCAAATCAAATATTAAAAAATTTTATTTATTTATTTTTGGCTGTGCTGGGTCTTCATTGCTGTCAAGCCTTTCTCTAGTTGTGACAAGTTGGGGCTATTCTCTAGTTGCGGTGCACAGGCTTCTCATTTTGGTGGCTTCACCTGTTGTGGAGCTCGGGCTTTAGTAGTCATGGTTCCTGGGCTCTAGAACACAGGCTTAATAGTTGTGGCACACAGGCTTAGTTGCTCTGCAGCATGTGGAATCTTCCTGGACCAGAGATCGAACCCATGTTTCCTGCATTGGCAGGTGGATTCTTTAACACTGAGCAACCAGGAAAGCCCCCGAAATACATGTCTAATGGTGGAGTCTAATGCCTCATAGAAGGAAGAAGGGAGGAAAATATTTGGAGAGGCACACTTTCCTGCTGCTGCTGCGAAGTTGCTTCAGTCGTGTCCGACTCTGTGCAACCCCGTAGATGGCAGCCCACCAGGCTCCCCCGTCTCTGGGATTCTCCAGGCAAGAATACTGGAGTGGGTTGCCATTTTCTAGGGTTCCTAAAATTATACCACAGACTATTATTATTCATTTTAAGGGCTCTTTCTCAAAGCTAAGATTTAGAGAAATAGTATAAGGATATTCAATAGAACTAAAGACCAAAAGCCAACTATAATAGGTGATTAAAAAAAACCATGTTCAAAAAAACACCTACAGAACTCATTAAAATTTAACAAAAACCATCCAGAGACTACCACCCCAGAAGCATAGTGAAGAAAAGGCTAGAAATTCAAGAAGGAGATTGAAGGTATCAGTAAGTATTGGCTTTTCTCCAGCCATCCCAGTATTTTCTTGGGAAGGAATAGCTGTGATGTAGCTCTTGGGAGAAATTTATGTGCTTTCTTTGGAATTTAGGGATGTTTAGGATTAAAGAGACTCATGCTTACTTCTCACCTAGAGAAGTCTGAAGGGCAAAGCTGGCTGGAGAAGCAGGAAGAGCAATCCAAATATAGGGGCAGCGGGATAGGCTGTGTTCCCATCACTTAGTGGTCCGGGATGCAGATCCTGGGGGCCGAGAGGACTGTGGGCAAGGTAGCTGGAGTCATCTTTCAGGGACCCTGCCCAAGAAGGTGGCTTGTTGGAACAGGGGGATTCTTAGAAGTAAGAGGCATCAGGATTTCTTTCAGGTAGAAAAGCTGAAGGGGTCAGAACTGATCAGCCAGAGTGTGTCACCAGAGTCAGGAGGCAGCTACTCAGAGGTCCCTGTGGACTATCCAGAGGTCCAAAGATCCCACTGCCTGGCAGCTGTGGACCATAGAAGATCCAGCATTTTGGTGGCTGCCATGACAGAGGCATTTTAATAGCATCATTGACATGAGATGGGCTTCCTAGGTGACGCTAGTGGCAAAGAACCTGCCTGTTAGTGCAAGAGACACAGGTTGGATCCCTTGCTCAGGAAGATCCCCCAGAGGAGAGCATGGCGACCCACTCCAGTATTCTTGCCTGGAGAATCCAATGGACAGAGGAGCCTGGTGGGCTATGGTCCATGGGGTCACAAAGAGTCAGACATGATTGAAATGACTTAGCAGCACACTGACATAAGCTGGTTCCCTTCTATAATCATCTCTCTATCTCAGAGAAGCAAGCAGAAGTGCGCAAGAAGGGAAAGTGTTCCAGCCTGGGTTTGATGAAAGGAGTAGAATTATGATCAGTTTATTATAGGAATTAGACCTTATACTCAACAGTCCCTACATGGGACTGTTGCTTCTACATCTGGTTTTGAGGCCAATGTCTCTATAGGAGAGGGAATTCTGGGAAAAGCTGTTTCAGGTTAGTTAACCGTCCACACAAGAAAGAGTTGAAAGAACTCTTATGACTTCTTGTCCAGCTTTTTGGTTCTCTGAGCCAGGAGAATGGGAGAAGCTTTGAATTGGATATGATTAAAATATTGACTTATATTGGATTTTTAAAATGCTAAAATAAGGCTTGTTTTTAAAGTGGCCTGGAAGCCAGGAGATTTTAGATCTGAAACTAACACAATATTGTAAATCAACTATACTTCAATTTTAAAAAGTCAGGAGATTTGTCTAGGACATTTTCACAAGGCAGAGAAAGTGGTTTGATGTAACCAGATTGAAGGCAATAATGAAGAAAAATACAGCCATTTCCTGTTTATACCTGGTCAGCTTGAGCTTGTTTAATAAACCAGTTCCACAGGCATTAAACTTGTATGAGTTCAACTGTACACATTGCTACATCCTTCCATGGTCATCAGTCTTTATCTCATATAATTTAAAATACTTAAAATGCTATTTTGTATCTCTTCTTTATTAAATATTCTTCACTACATACTTAATACATATAAAATACATGTAGAAATTCATATAACTGTATAGTGTTGCACCATATATACAGAATCACCTATACTGTTCCTTGTGGAAAAATTAAGGTATTTTTTCAAGGGCTATTTTTACAATATGTGATTTTTCCTTATGTACTGGTTGCTGAAGTTAAGACTATGTAAAATGAATGTATGACTCTTCTGCACTGCAAAATTCAGGGGCAAGGAAAGGTAGGGTGAAGAAAGCATATTGTTTTTGTAATCATTGATGTGCCCAGTATATCCAGTTCATCCAGTTTCTTCTAGAGAAGGTGTGTTTTCATAATTTCACCTTCTAAAATGATAACATGTTAGAGATTACAGCAACCTTAAAGGTCTTTGTCATTGTTCAGTCACTCAGTCATGTCTGACTGTTTGTGACCTCATGGACTGTAGTACGCCAGGCTTCCCTGTCCTTCACCATATCCCTGAGTTTGCTCAAACTCATGTCCATTGAGTCAGTGATACCATCCTACCATCTCATCCTTTGTCGCCCCCTTCTCATTTTGCATCAGGGTCTTTTCCAATGTGTTCGCTCTTTGCATCAGGTGGCCAAAGTATTGGAGCTTCAGCTTAAGGTCACTAGCCACCCCTCATTTTACTTTATTTTTTAATTAATTAATTTATTTTAATTGGAGGCTAATTACTTTGCAATATTATAATGGTTTTTGCTATACACTGACATGAATCAGCCATGGGTGTACATGTGTTCCCCATCCTGAACCCCTCTCCCACCTCCCTCCCCATCCCATCCCTCAGGGTCATCCCAGTGCACCAGCTCTGAGTACCCTGTCTCATGCATTGAACCTGGACTGGATATCTGTTTCACATATGATAATATACATGTTTCAATGCTGTTCTCTCAAATCATCCCACCCTTGCCTTCTCCCAGAGTCCAAAAGACTGTTCTTCACATCTGTGTCTCTTTTGCTATTTTACATATAGGGATATCATTACCATCTTTCTAAATTCCATATATATGTATTAGTATAGTGTATTGGTGTTTTTTTTTTCTGACTTACTTCACTCTGTATAATAGGCTCTAGTTTCATCCACCTCATTAGAACTGATTCAAATGCATTCTTTTAAATAGCTGAGTAATATTCCAGTGTGTATATGTACCACAGCTTTCTTATCCATTTGTCTGCCAATGGACATCTAGGTTGTTTCCATGTCCTATTTATTGTAAACAGTGCTACGATGAACATTGGGGTACACGTGTCTCTTTCAATTCTGGTTTCCTTGGTGTGTATGCCCAGCAGTGGGATTGTTGGGTCATATGGCAGTTCTGTTTCCAGTTTTTTAAGGAATCTCCACACTGTTCTCCATAGTGGCTGTACTAGTTCGCATTTGCACTAACAGTGTAAGAGGGTTCCCTTTTCTCTGCACTCTCTCCAGCATTTATTGTTTGTAGACATTTTGAGAGGCGTGAGATGGTACCTCATTGTAGTTTTGATTTGCATTTCTCTGATAATGGGTGATACTGAGCATCTTTTCATGTGTTTGTTAGCCATCTGTATGTCTTATTTGGAGAAATGTCTGTATAGTTCTTTGGCCCATTTTTTGATTGGGCCATATATTTTTCTGGAATTGAGCTGCAGGAGCTGCTTATATATTTTTGAGATTAATTCTTTGTCATTTGCTTCATTTGCTATTATTTTTTCCCATTCTGAAGGCTGTCTTTTCACCTTGCTCATAGTTTCCTTCATTGTGCAAAAGCTTTTAAGTTTAATTAGGTCCCATTGTTTATGTTTGCTTTTATTTCCATTACTCTTGGAGGTGGGTCATAGAGGATCCTGCTGTGATTTGTGTCAGAGGGTGTTCCGCCTATATTTTCCTCTAGGAGTTTTATAGTTTCTGGGTTACGTTTAGATCTTTAGTCCATTTTGAGTTTATTTTTGTGTATGATGTTAGAAAGTGTTCTAGTTTCATTCTTTTACAAGTGGTTGACCAGTTTTCCCAGCACCACTTGTTAAAGAGATTGTCTTTTCTTCATTGTATATTCTTGCCTCCTTTGTCAAAGATAAGGTGTCCATAGGTGCATGGATTTGTCTCTGGGCTTTCTATTTTGTTCCATTGATCTATATTTCTGTCTTTGTGCCAGTACCATACTGTCTTGATGACTGTAGCTTTGTAGTATAGTCTGAAGTCGGGCAGGTTGCTTCCTCCAGTTCCATTCTTCGTTCTCAAGATTGCTTTGGCTATTCGAGGTGTTTTTGTATTTCCATACAAATTGTGAAATTATTTGTTCTAGTTCTGTGAAAAATACCATTGGTAGCTTGATAGGGATTTCATTGAATCTATAGATTGCTTTGGGTAGTATACTCATTTTCACTATATTGATTCTTCTGATCCATGAACATGGTATATTTTTCCATCTATTTGTGTTCTCTTTGATTTCTTTCATTAGTGTTTTATAGTTTTCTATATATAGGTCTTTTGCTTCTTTAGGTAGATTTATTCCTAAGCAGTTTTATTCTTTTTGTTGCAATGGTGAATGAAATTGTTACCTTAACTTCTCTTTCTGTTCTCTCATTGTTAGTGTATAGGAATGGAAGGCATTTCTCTGTGTTAATTTTATATCTTCAACTTATTATATTCATTGATTAGCTCTAGTAATTTTCTGGTGGAGTCTTTAGGGTTTTCTATGTAGAGGATCATGTCATCTGCAAACAGTGAGAGTTTTACTTCTTTTCCAATCTGGATTCTTTTTTATTTCTTTTTCTTCTCTGATTGCTGTGGCTAAAACTTCTAAAACTGTGTTGAATAGTAGTGGTGAGAGTGGGCACCCTTGTCTTGTTCCTGACTTTAGGGGAAATGCTTTCAATTTTTCACCATTGAGGATAATGTTTGCTATGGGTTTATCATATATGGCTTTTATTATGTTGAGATATGTTCCTTCTATGCCTGCTTTCTGGAGGGTTTTTATGATAAATGAATGTTGAATTTTGTTAAAGGCTTTCTCTGCATCTATTGAGATAATCATATGGTTTTTATCTTTCAATTTGTTAATGTGGTGTATTATATTGATTTGTGGATATTAAAGAATCCTTGCATCTCTGGGATAAAGCCCACTTAGTCATGATGTATGATCTTTTTAATATGTTGTTGGGTTCTGTTTGCTAGAATTTTGTTAAGGATTTTTGCATCTATGTTCATCAGTGATATTGGCCTGTAGTTTTCTTTTTTTGTGGCATCTTTGTCAGGTTTTGGTATTAGGGTGATGGTGGCCTCATAGAATAAGTTTGGAAGTTTACCTTCCTCTGCAATTTTCTGGAAGAGTTTGAGTAGGATAAGTGTTAGCTCTTCTCTAAATTTTTGGTAGAATTCAGCTGTGAAGCCATCTGGTCCTGGGCTTTTGTTTGCTGGAAGATTTCTGATTATAGTTTCGATTTCTGTACTTGTGATGGGTCTGTTAAGATTTTCTATTTCTTCATGGTTCAGTTTTGGAAAGTTATACTTTTCTAAGTATTTGTCCATATCTTCCAAGTTGTCCATTTTATTGGTGTATAGTTTCTGATAGTAGTCTTTTATGATCCTTTGTATTTCTGTGTTGTTTGTTGTGATTTCTCCATTTTAATTTCTAATTTTGTTGATTTGATTCTTCTTCCTTTGTTTCTTGATGCGTCTGGCTAATGTTTTGTTTATTTTATTTATTTTCTTGAAGAACCAGCTTTTGGCTTTGTTGATTTTTGCTATGGTCTCTTTTGTTTCTTTTGCATTTATTTCTCTCCTATTTTTGTGATTTCTTTACTTCTATAACCCTGGAGTCTTCATTTCTTCCTTTTCTAGTTGCTTTAGGTGTAGAGCTAGGTTATTTATTTGATTTCTCTCCTGTTTCTTGAGGTAAGCCTGTATTGCTATGAAACTTCCCCTTAGCACTGCTTTTACTGAATCCCATAGGTTTGGGGTTGTTGTGTTTTCATTTTCATTCATTTCTATGCATATTTTTATTTCTTTTTTTATTTCTTCTGTGATTTGTTGGTTTTTCAGAAGAGTGTTGTTTAGCCTCCATATGTTTGTATTTTTAAGTTTTTTTTTTCTGTAGTTGACATCTAATCTTACTGCATTGTGATCAGAAAAGATGCTTGGAATGATTTCAATTTTTTTTTTAATTTATCAAGGCTAGATTTATGGCTCAGGATGTGATCTATCCTGGAGAAGGTTCCACGTGCACTTGAGAAAAAGGTGAAATTCATTGTTTTGGGGTGAAATGTCCTATAGATATCAATTAGGTCTAACTGCTCCATTGTATCATTTATTATTTTTATTTATTTATTTTTTAATACAAATTTATTTATTTTAATTGGAGGTTAATTACTTTTTGTATTGGTTTTGCCGTACATAAACATGAATCCACCAGAGGTATATACATGTTCCCCAACTTGAACCTCCCTCTCTCCTCCCTCCCCATATCATTTAAAGTTTGTGTTTCCTTGTTAATTTTCTGTTTAGTTGATCTATCCATAGGTGTGAATGGGGTATTAAAGTCTCCCATTATTATTGTGTTACTGTTAATTTCCCCTTTCATACTTGTTAGCATTTGTCTTACATATTGTGGTGCTCCTTTGTTGTGTGCATATATATTTATAATTGTTATATCTTCTTGGATTGATCCTTTGATCATTATTTAGTGTCCTTCTTCATCTCTTTTCACAGCCTTTATTTCAAAGTCTATTTTATCTGATATGAGTATTGCTACTCCTGCTTTCTTTTGGTCTCCATTTGTGTGAAGTATCTTTTTCCAGCCCTTCACTTTCAGTCTGTATGTATCCCTTGTTGTGAGGTGGGTCTCATGTAGACAGCATATATAGGGGTCTTGTTTTTGTATCCATTCAACCAGTCTTTGTCTTTTGGTTGGGGAATTCAACCCATTTACATTTAAGGTAATTATTGATAAGTATGATCCCATTGCCATTTACTTTGTTGTTGTGAGTTCAAGTTTATAAACCTTTTCTGTGTTTCCTGTCTAGAGAAGATCCTTTAGCATTTGTTGAAGAGCTGGTTTCCACCCATCATTTTAGAAGAGGGAAGCCAGTTCCTAGAGAAGTGAATTAATGTGTCCATGGTTACATGTCACCTTAGTGGTAGATCCAGAAATAGAACCTGGTAGTCCTGTATGCAAATTGACTTTCCCTTTCATCTGCCATGCTGCTCTGCACTCTGGCCAGTCAAGCAGGCACTGTGAGCCTGCCATGGTTTTAAGCCATCTAGGGACTGAGGGTCCCCACAGCTTGGATCCAGGCCATTGCCCTTGGTTCATTCTGGAGAAGACAGGAGTGCAGGATTGATCTCAGTTATGAGAAGGGTGCTTCTGTATCAGAGCTGGTTTCTTCTTCAAAGCAGGATTCCCAGGGTAGAAGGGATCTTTTCCTTTCCCTTTGTGTACATCCCAAACCTCTTCCCTGGGCACGTGCACTGCCTACTTCCCTATTCTGGTCCAGGCCCAGGACTAAGACTCACCACAACAAAGACTGGCACCGTGAGCAGATCAGCCCCGAGGCTGTAGTCCTAGCCATGGAGGCTAAAACATTCTTCTACAAGCCTTCTGATCTTAGTGGTTTTAACTCACTCTTGGAATCAGCTTTCCCTGGGATTCTGTTCTCAGCAATCACTTATGTCAAAGATTGTAGTCCCTGAAGAGATCTTTGTGAAGGAGAAGGATCTTGTTCATCCACCCCCCTCCCTGGCCCATCTGATTCCAGGGGAGATAGTGCTTAAAATTCTTCTTGGTCCCTTTGGGACATTCAGATCCTGAATGCTCTTCTTCCCCCATCAGATGTTTGTCTTGATTTTCTAGCTTTTATTTCTAGAGTTTCAAAGCAGGTAAAGTGAAGCCTTCCTATGACATTTGGAAACCTCACTGTTTTTCTTTACCTCAACTGGTAAAGCGAGTGAGATCTCCTGATACCCCCAGATGTTTAAGCATCTTGGTTTTAGACAACCATGGAAAATTCCAGCCTGTATTTTGTTTACACCTGCTGCCCAGTGCTGCTGCCCCTACCACCGGGAGCACTGCTCTGTTTCCCAGCCTGAAAGAATTCATTTATATCCCTCACTTTCCCTTAAGACAGTATGAAACTTAACAAAGCCCATACAAAGAAAATCAGTGCCTATGAATGGGGGGATTTTTTTTCTACTTAAAAATCAGTATTGCATTTTTCCTGTTATTTTTTGACAGCTGACCATACTGAGGCCTCTCAAATAATCTGTTAATTGCAATGAGCTGAATGTCTGTCTTTCTCATGGAACACACATCTGATTCATGTCTTCTGCTCTTTCCTGTGCAGCCCTGACACTGCGATGATGATGCAACTGGAATATAAATCTTCTCACTCATGCTTGAGCAGAAAATACAAGCAGAGTGTCTGCCAGCCCCCCCCCCGGGTATCGTGGGATGAAAGGAGGCAGTCAAAGAGGCAGAAAAGAGTGGATGCTGTGTTTCATCATGGTATTTCCCAGGGTGTTTCACAAATGTGTGTTTGTGTGTGTGAGAAAGAGAGAGAGACACACAGACAGAGAGAGAGAGAGAGACAGAGAACCTTCAAACTCTGAAGAAGCCACCATCTTTGAATTGGCATCTTTGTGTGCTCTGGAATGTCCTCAAGGGCTTGGGAGGAGGCCAATGATGATACTGTATCTATTTCAACAGATACATATTTTTATGATGTTTTCTTAAGGGTGTTAGGGGAATTCAGAAGACTGGGGCTCAGCCTTTGATCACAACATTACATCAACAAGTGCTCAGACATCGATTGAATCATATAATGGGAAACAAAAGTCTTTTTTTTTCTGTCTCCAACTGAGCAAGTCCTAACACAAGGGTGATCAGGATGTGTCAGTCTTCAGAGGGCTTTGCCTTCTTCTTCTGGGCCCAGGTCACTTAGGGTAAAGGTACCCACCACTTGCCAAACACTTATGTGAACGGCTGGGTGCCAAGGATGCAATATGGAGTGTGACAGGCATGTTAAAGAGACCTGAAGATATGAAGGAGGTTTAAGAAGAATGATGTGACAATTCTAGGCCCTTGAAGAGTGGGTTCTCCTCCATATGTATTAAATTGTGCCCATTTGTGTTAGCCTTTATACATACTCACATCCAACCAGCTTCTATGTCCAAACAGCTGGGTAGTTTAAATCACAACTAGATGTTTTAGATTTTCTATCTTTAGGCTGGTGGTTCTCAAAGTGTGGCCCAATTTCATCACCATCACTGGGAACTTTTGAGACATGTGGATTCTCAGGCCCCATCCCAACTCTGGGACGAAGTCTAGGACTCAGTGTATTTTAACTGGCTCTCCAGTAGATTCTGATGCACACTCATGTTTGAGAACCACTGCTTCAGGAGAATTTGTGCCCACTGCTTTTAGTAGCGTTGTTGTTTTCACTCCTCCAAATGGAAGCCAATATGGTCAAATAAAGATCAGGTGGAGCATTCCATACAAGAGGAGTGCAGTTGTCACCTGAATTCACTTGCTAAGATTTCCCTGGTCTCTTCCAGCATCTGGTTGTGAAAGTGGGTGCTGTAGGAAAAAAAAAAAAAAAGAACCATGGATATGATGACCTAAGAGATTTTTAAGAACTCTGATTTTGGTGAGCATTTGTTCCTTGAACGACTCACCTTTTCTTTGCCTTCGGGGAATTTATTTCTTGGTAAAAAAAATAATTTGAGTTGCAAAGGGGCTTCATATTAGATTTCCAGTAGAGATGAAAGGGACATAGGGAATAGATTGTCTTATAAGATGTAATGCTATATTGAATTGAATGTCAAGTTAATGATCTATTTTCTTTGAAGTTAAGGTTATGGAGGATCTTGAATCAAAATGATTCAATGAGGCAGAAAGGCAGCAAATTCCTTTTAGTGATTTACTTGGTAACTTTGAGTAATTCTGCTGTCTACTGCATCTACTTGCCCCACTTCCTTTAATGACAGGCTTTTACAGGTTGTGTTGGGTATTGGCGGTGGTTCACAGATCTAACATCTCTTAAACATGACATTTTGTGGTGTGAAGAATAAGAGGTTTGATATTGTGCAAAGAGGGTCTTGAAGGACCTTCTGCCCAAGGAGAGAGTATTTTCCACTGTGTCGATGGGTGTGCACCGGAGCCGTGCCAATTGTCTGCCTAATTGGATCCATTAATCTCCACTGATAAGGTAGCCAATGTACAACCCTGCCCAGGTAACTACAGTGAGTGAATCAGTAAACATCTGTTGAGGACCAACTGAGTGAGGAAGATGCTGAGAGTTTAGGGTTGAGGTGAAGGAGGCGTTTTTTGCTTTCAAGTAACTTCAGTTCTGAACAAATGCATCTTTTAAAGAAAACCCTAGCAGAGTGACCAAGAATGAGCCTTGTAGGGGTTGTTAAAATGCCAGTCAGACCATGACACTCCCATGGGCACAACTCCTAGGCTTCCCACGTGACACAGTGTAAATGCCCTTGTGCTTACTAGGCACTCCGTGTTCCAGTCCTCTGAGACCCTTCTGATGGCATCCTCTTCCTACTCATCTCTCCCCATTCATTTATTGGTTGGGGACTCTGGCAGGCACAATTCTAACTCTCTGCTTTTGGATTTCTTTTCCCCTCTGCCTAGAATGTTTTCTGTGTCCTGCCTGCCTTCTTGCAGCACCCTCCTCATTATCACCTTTTCCCCTCCTCCCAATCCTTAGTATTGGTCACCATTTAACATGCTTTGTACTTTCTTTTAATAGATCTTAATTATTATTTGTGACTCCAGTAGAATGCAAAGGGACTTCCCAGGTGACTCAGTGGTGAAGAATCTGCCTGCTAAGCAGGAGACGCAAGTTTGATTCCTGGCTTGGAAAGATCCCCTGGAGAAGGAAATGGCAACCCATTCCAGTATTCTTGCCTGGGCAATCCCATGGACAGAGGAGCCTAGTGGGCTACAGTCCATGGGTTTGCAGAATCAGACACATCTGAGTGGTTAAACAACAGCAAATACTCTTTTCCACAGTGGCTGCACCAACATACATTCCCAGCAATAGGGCTAGAGGGTTCCATTTTCTGCACACCCTCTCCAGCATTTATTATTTGTAGACTTTTTATGATGGCCATTTTGACCAGCGTGAGGTGATACCTTGTTGTAATTTTGACTTGCATTTCTCTAATAATGAGCAATGTTGAGCATATTTTCATGTGTCTGTTGGCCATCTATATGTCTTCTTTGCAGAAGTGTCTATTTAGGTCTTCTGCCCATTTTAAAAAATATTTATTTGTTTGGCTGCCCCGGGTGATTTTTGTTATGGTACATGGGATCTTTAGTTTTGGCCTCTGAACACTTAGTTGAGGCATAGTTCCCTGACCAGGGATTGAACCCTGGCCCCCTGCCTTGGGAGCATGGAGTCTTAGTCACTGAACCACCAGGGAAGTCCCCTGCCCATTTTTTTCATTGAGTTGTTTGTTTGTTTTTGATACCGAGCTGTATGAGCTTTTTGTATATTTTGGAAATTAAGCCCTTGTCGGTTGCATCATTTGCAGATGTTTTTCTCCTGGTCTGGAGATTGTATTTTTGTTTTGTTTATGGTTGGGCCTTGGTAAGTTTGGGCTTCCCAGGTGGTGCTAGTGTTAAAAGAACCCACCTGCCAAAGTAGGAGACGCAAAAGACTTGGGTTCGATCCCTGGGTCAGGAAGATCTCCTGGAGGAGGAAATGGCAACCGACTCCAGTATTCTTGCCTGGAAAATTCCACAGAGAGAGGAGCATGGCAGGCTACAGTCCATGGGGTCACAAAGAATCAGACATGACTAAAATGACTTTAAGATACTGATTCGACATCCAAATGGAGGTGTGAAGTAGGCAGGTGAATGGAAATCACTGATGTAACTGTGGGAGCTGGTGTGCTTTAGAGTAACATCACCTCCTGACTTAAGAGGGAAACTGAGCCATAACTTGTCTGTTAGGCTGACTATGTTGAACATATATCTCCCCTAGTGCTGCGAGGGCCTTGGTGTTATCTGCAAACCTGTGATGCTTCATTTTGTTAAAAAATCACATCCCCATCACCTCTTTTTACCATGTTCAGAGAAGCAATGGCCATCATAGTACATGAAATTTTTATTAGGGATTCAGACTTATGTGAAATTTCTTTCTTCTTCTTCTTCTTCTTTTTTTTTTTTTTTTACTCCCAGAGACAGTAGCCCATCAACTTCTGGCTTTTCCTTCTGTATCAACCGGTTATGTATGTTTTCATTTGTATATTATGAGTGAGAGTAATGAAGTGATCATCACAGTCCAACACATTGTCAGGCATATATTAATATGTGTCCCTCTGCCTGGAGGTAAAAAAAGGCCTTCTGACTTCTTGCAGTTGAGGTATGCACGGGGTGGGGAACACCCAGAATGCAAGCTGATCATTGGTTATCTATCATCTTGGAGTTGGCAGCAGGTGGGTGAGGTGGAAGAGCCACCAGTAACTGGCATGCCATTTTTGTCACACATGCCATAGGTTGTCAACTTGAATGTTAGAAAATGTACAAAGCAGTTATCAGGCTTAAAGGGATCAAGATTACATGTTTTTAAACAAACAATTAATGAGCACTGTGATAGGATAATGGCTCCCAAAAGATTTCCTCATCTGAATCTCCAGAACCTGGGAATATACCTTACAGGGCAAAAGAGACTTTGCAGATATGATCAAATAAGGACCTTATGAAAGAGATATCATTCTGGATTATCTTGTGGGCTCCATGTCATCACAAAGGACTATATAAGAGTGAAGCAGGTCGGTCAGAGATACTGAAGATGTCACAATGGGAGCGGAGGGTGAAGTTATGGGCCCATGAGCCAAAGAATGCAAGTGGACTCTAGAAGTAGTGGGAAATTAAGTGCTTTATGATATCTGTGCTAAGTCTTTATATTTATTATTTTACTTTACCTTACCAACACCACTCTGAGGAGTCATTTCTATTGTCCATTTTAAAGATGGTAAAACTGAGGCTCGGAGTAATTATGGCTAGTGAGCTCCACCATGGTCACATAGCAAGTAAGTGGCAGAGCCAGTTTTTGAACCAAGGCCCTTCCTAATACTAAATTGGAATTCCAAAATAATATGTTATAATACTTCATATGCATGGATGTTAAGTTGCTGCAGTTTTGTCTGGCTCTTTGCAACCCTGTGGACTGTAGCCGACCAGGCTCCTCTGTCTATGGGGTTCTCTCCAGGCAAGAATACTGGAGTGGGTAGCCACGCCCTCCTCTGAGGGATCTTCCTAACCCAGGTTTTGAACCTGAGTCTCTTATGTCTCCTGCATTGCAGGTGGGTTCTTTGCCATTAGTTCCGTCTGGGAAGCCCAGTACTTCATATATATACATATACATATATATACATAGATATATATATACATATACACACACACAAATATGTAAAAGGAAAATTGACTTTAAAAAACTAAGCAGAAAAGCAGAATGGATTTTTTAGGGGGAAGAAGGCAATACCTACTTAACTCAAGTCCCTTTGAGGTCAGACAACCTCCTTTCATCTGGCACAACCAGCATGTGGTGGATACTTCAGTGGTATTGATTGGTCAAACCATCAGTATATGCTATGCCTCACATGTATGCTGTGGCTTCTAATTTTATCCCACTAAATATTTGAGTCAGACTTGAGGGGTAAGCCTCAGCATGGTGGCCAGCCCTCACCGTGGGTGTGTCCTGGCAGAGCTACTAGAGTATAGAGTCACATGCTGAACTACATGCAAATGGAGGGCTCTGTGAGCCCAAGTAATTAAAAATACTGAGAATAGTCAGAAATCGTCTCTCCAGGGCTTTTAAATATCTTTACCTCTTCATCAGATTGCTCTTAAAATGGCTTTCCTTTGCCTGAATATATGTCAGCTCCTGTTCGGGAAGGTTACCAGATATAGGGTGAATGTGACAGAAAAGCAGGGCTAAGGTATACATTTTGCTATTGACCGTCCACCAGCTAGAGAATCCAGCTGAGGATAATTAAGAGTGAATGGACGGTTTCCAGGTTGTCCTGCTTTGTGTTTATTTGTGCAGGTATTTATGCTGGTTCTAACCTCTCTGGAGACCAGGTCTCAAGACATACAAGGTCCCTTTGCACCTCCCACACTAGTGTTCTTCCTGGCCTTTCCTGCCATTTCCCAACACCTCTGCCTGTTCTTGCCTGTGGTCACCAGTTTCTCTGCTAAGGCCAACTTCTCTGTCTCAGTATTTCTGGAATCTTCTTTCACTAAAAGCTATTCCATGGGGAGTTGTCTGACCTTGAGCAGCAGAACCTCTAGGGGAGTCACCAGGCTGAGCCCTTCCTAGCATCCTTCTCCAAGTCCTCTCACACTCCCTGTTCCTGCCTCTTGTGGTCACTTTTGTGAAAACTGGGGCAAATAGATGTCTCTGCAATGAACACCCTGCCGTCAGAAGGCCTCCTCAGACTGAAGCCCAGCATTCAGGTCCAGTGGGGAAAGGGATCACTGTTTAATCTTCTGCATCAATCACACTTCAGCATGAGGAAATTTGGGGCTCTTTCCTGAAAAGAGAGCTACCTGAATGAACTAATTAATGAAATGATTTTTAGTGGAGAATCCAAGGAAGTTACCCAAAGATTTTGCACATGGTTGGGGTTCCAGAATGATTTGTGTTGAAAAGGTGAGAAAACCTGTGGTGGTGGTTTGGTGGTTTAGTTGCTAAGTTGTGTCCAACTCTTTGTGACCTTGTGGACTGTAGCCTGCCAGGCTCCTCTGTCCATGGAATTTTCCAGGCAAGAATAGTGGAGTGGGTTGCCATTGCCTTCTTCAGGGGATCTTCCTGACCCAGAGATTGAACTCGGGTCTCCTGAATTGCAGACAGCCTCTTTACCAACTGAGCCACCAGGGAAGCCCAATTTAATGAATTAACTAATTAATGAAACAATTTTTAGTGGGGAGTCCAAGGAAGTTATCAGAAGATTTTGTACATGGTTGGGGTTCCAAAACGATCAGTGTTGAAAGTGTGAGAAAATTAGATCCTAAAAAAGGAGTAGAAGAGGTCTTAGGATAGAGTCCTTGAAAGCTAACTCTACCAGGTGGTTTATTTGAGAGGTAGAAACCCCAAGAAGCACCACAGCGGAGGTGCACTCCCAAGCCACTTATCATGTGGGTGACTGGAGCCCTGAGAGACAGTGAGGGGATGCGCCTCAGTTTGATCCCACTCGAGGGGCAAGGTGGCCTGGGTGTTTCAGTCTGCAATTGGTTGAGAGCTCCCCCTGCAGGTGCAAACTGCCCAGAACTTCCAGAGAGCCAGTGTGCGGGAGACATGTTCTCTGAGCCAGAAAAAGCCCTCAGACAGATGTTGCAGGTGTTGGCAGCCAGAAACTCTTGACCTGGATGGAGATCAGAGAGATGTGCTGAGGAGATTCAGGTGGGACTGACCACACCTAATATAGCACCAGAGTCCTGAGGGCTGTTTCAAATGCAAAACTTCCTCCTGCACAATGTTTTGCAAGTTTGGTCTTAATACTCCTCAAACAGCCTAGCTCCTAACAAAGGGCTTTGCAGGCAGTGGCTTAGTCTGTTTGGGCTATTATAACAAACTATCATTAACTGGGTAGCTTATACACAACCAGGGCTTCCCTGGTGGCTCAGATGGTAAAGAATCTACCTGCAATGCAGGAGACCTGGGTTCGATCCCTGGGTTGGGAAGATTCTCTGGGAATCCCATACACAGAGGAACCTGGCAGACGATAGTCCAACGGGTCTCAAAGAATCAGACATTACTGAGCAACTAACACTGCACACTGTAACCAACCAACATTTACTTCTCGCAGTTCTGGAGGTGAGAAGCCCAGGACCCTGGTTCCTGCCCATTTGGTGTCTGGGGAGGGCCTGCTTACTCATATATGGTGCCTTCTTGTTGTGTCTCACATGGTCAAAGGGCAAGGGAGCTTTGTGTTTTTTCTTTTATAAGGGCACTAATCTTATTCCTGAGGGCTTCATCCCCATAACCTAATCACTTTCCAAAGGCTCCCACCTCCTAGGACCATCACCTTGGGTATTAAGTTTTCCACACATGAATTAGGGGGACATAATTCAATCCATAGCAGGCAGTAACCACACTGTACATACAAGCTGATGGATCCAACGAGCAAGTGCTCTGCAGCAGAGATTGGATTTCCTCCCCAAGCCTACCTGTCACCCATTATTATTTCCTGTAGGCCAGGCATGTGCATCTTCCACATATACTTTAAATATACTTGTTCTAGAACCTGGGCTTTCTGAGAACAGAGACATTTCCTATTGCTGCCTCAGCTTGGCCCATAGTTTGCAGGTAATATATTTCAGTAACATTTAGAAAAATTTACTGCACAGCTTGTTCTACACACAAAAGCTAAATGTTAATGCAGTGTTTTACTAACTGTGCTAAAATCAGCTAACCAGCTGGTGAATTACCCAGAGGCCCTTTACTGTTGAGACTCACATGGGGTTTTGTAGCCAGCCTGAATATCATTTATGTAAAATCACAGTGGTGATGTCAGGTGGGCGCTCTTCAGCTTTATGGCTGGACTGGGCAGATTAGATATTTACCTGGGGCTTTCTCTCAACCCCTGCCATGTCCCCTTTCTCTCATCCTGCTGGGTGGATGTGCCCACCACATTGGAGGGCCCAGGGCATGGCAGAGCCACAGCAGGGTGCCAGGCAGGAAGTGTTCCTGTTCAGTGGGTCCATCATTAGCAGAAGGAGTCGCAGATGTAGAGTGAAAGTGAGAGGCCCAGCTTTGCTGCTCAATCTGTCTGGCTCCTGGTTTGAAGGCAGATTAGTGCCAGGGTCGATACCAGTGTGGCTGTCAGCACCAGGGAATCTGGGTCTGTCTGGTGGACTCAAACATTGAACTGGGTCTCTGGGTTTGGACTTTGGCCTCAGGGTTAATTTTTGCCCTGGTTCTCCCTGTGATTATTTTCAGCAAGCCATTTTACTCTCTCAAAGCTCTGATTTGCTTATTGCTAGAACATGCAGTGAATATATTTTACTTTGTAGTATACATTGATACTGGAATGCACATTCATTCATGTGTTCGTTCATTAAATATTCCTTGTGTGCCCACTAACATGGATGGTGGGAATGTAGCTTGCAACTGAAACAGTCCTGGCTAATTCTCCCAGCCATATCCTGACCCAGGTTGGAGAAATCTGGAGGCTGTGTTTCTAGTGACTTCACTGCTGCTGCTGCTGCTAAGTCGCTTCAGTCGTGTCCAACTCTGTGCGATCCCATAGACGGCAGCCCACCAGGTTCCCCCGTCCCCGGGATTCCCCAGGCAAGAACACTGGAGTGGGTTGCCATTTCCTTCTCCAATGCATGAAAGTGAAAAGTGAAAGGGAAGTCACTCAGTCGTGTCCGACTCTTTGCGACCCCATGGACTGCAGCCTACCAGGCTCCTCCGTCCATGGGATTTTCCAGGCAGAGTGCTGGAGTGGGGTGCCATTGCCTTCCCCAAGTGACTTCACTAGTAATGGCTGAATCAGGGGCAGTTTGGTCCTGTTGCCAGGTGGTAGTCTATTTAAAGAATTTAAGCTCACTATTACTTCCTTGAAGAATTGGAGAATACTTATTTTGAGAAAAGTGAAATCTTAGGGCTGATATCAAGAGGGTTCTTGTTTCCTTTTGTTTTTTTTATCATGGATTAAGATCCAGAGTTTAATCTGCTATTTGAAACATTATTCTTACAATAACAAATCTTGCTTATAATCTCAGATTATTCTAATGTGTTCACTGACCTGGTGTGAGGAATTGTCATCTTCTTGTTCATATTCTCTGCTGGCTTCCAGAGCTGTCTACCAATGGGAGTGAACACAAGAGGGTTGTAAACAGGAAGGAAATCTAAATGTGTATCCTGAGACTCTGAGTGGGTGTAAGCTTAATACAGTACAAAAGAAGACACTATATAGAACACACTCCTCTGCATTTGGAAGCTGCCTAATTTCATACTCACTTGTCTTAAAAGTAGAATGTTTGGCAATTTCACTTTGCCTCTACCTTCCCAGAGGGGAACAACTGAAGCAATGCATTTCTTTCTGGTATTCATGTCATCACGATGAAAATCTTTCCATGGCAGCTCAACAGTGGGGAACTGCTATAGTATGCCCATTACTTGTTTTCCTTTTCTTCCTTCTTTGATTTGGAATGTTTGGCTTATTTAAGGAACAAAGTGGGAAGTAAAACCAGCCCTGGTGAGTGGCAGTTAGGGGGTGTTGAGGCTGTGGAGGAGAGGCAGAAAGAAGGGTTTATGATAGAAGCGGAAATGCCTGCTATCTCCTTGGGTGAGGGGTCAGCAAGACTACAGTGTAATGAGGGCTTATATCTGAATTCATATTATTGGAGGAGGGGCGAATGTGTCATCATCATCATTATTATATTATTATTATAATTACTTTTATATTATTATTACATTATTATTCCTATAATTCATGAAGCTACCAGGAGAGGTTGACAGACATATATAACAACCTATGTCTGAGGAAAAGGTGAGAAAAGCTGCTATTGTATCTGTCTGATAACTCAGTGTGCGTGTGTCTGTGTGTGTGTATGAGAGACAGAAAGAGAGAGAGAGAAATAATTTTATTCTAAAGTGGTTAACTAATCTGTAATTGATAAATACAATAGAGGATTGTAGCCAAGAATGAGCAAATGAAATAACCTAGGTAGAAATTAGTCCTTTTTTTGTATATTGCAGCGCTATCTATTATTGCCACTCTTATGGTCTTGCTTTGTCATATTAACTGACTAGTCTCCCAGCATTACTTGGGAGAATCTTTAAATAAATAATCTCTGCTGTAGCTTGTCATGGAGCATCTTCTTAGAGTTGTCCAACTTAGAAACATCCTGATCACAAATCAGTGCTTGCAAATTACACAGTCCACTTATGGACTCAAAATGGAAATCAATCTTTTTCAGTTGTCTCTCTTTACACTGGGAGGCCTAGGGGTATCTTGTTACACCTTAGCCTTGAGTGGTGTAGAGACTGAATATTTCTCTTATGGATAAGGACCTCTGATGGACAACTCAGTGTGATTTCCTATATAACATTCAGCATATATTTTATCAGGCAATTCAAAACATATCTTCCAAACCTGATGAAAATCCATTCAATTATTTTCACATGATGTGGCAACCATCAGACAGAAACTCGATGTCACTTATTTATATGAGAAACTTTTGATTTTTATTCTATGCTTTGCGTATTCAGAGCTTTGCAATAGCTGCTTACAGCCGAAATGGAAAGAACGAGGAATACCTCTGTTTGCTCAGCATTTCTCAGCATTCAGAGCAATGCTAACATCTTTCCAATACAGCCCTAAGAACCAGTTGACAGGATATTTCCAGAGGTCAAGAGCTACTTGATAGTTTCTTTGAATTCTTGGCTATTGAAATTTGGAATGTCTTCAATTGATGTGTCCTGCAGCCACAAACCCATCCTTTACATCTTCTTTATGGGAGACAGAAGCGAGGAAGGTTAGCTGTTGCTTCATTCCTAAAAATCTTTGAGTAAAAATAAGGTGGTTATGGTTTGCGGACAACTAGATTTCAGGCAGGGGTGGCAGCAAGGTTTGGGAGTAGATGGTCACACCTGGTCCTCTTTCATTTAGAATGTGTGATAGGAAGTGCCACTGAGATATTAAACTGTGCTTTGTTCTCACTATATATTTGCCTCTTGGGTTCCAAGAAGGTTTTCTAACCAGATCATTTCCTCTGTCTTGGGGAGATTTATGTCACTGGGCTAAGTACCCCACTGTGCTTCACTTCCCTTTCTGGCTTTTGTTTTCCAAAGCCACAGCATGGAATGTTAGGGATTTTGCATTTTCTTCCACAGCTGATTATGAAAAATATCCAACATATGGCAGAACTGAAAGAATTTTACAGTGAATACCCATTACCCACCATCTAGATTTTACCATCAATATCCTACTATGCTTGTTTTATCATCGTCATCCATCCTTCTATCCACTCAGAGAGCTGTGGTTTTTTTTTTTTTTTTTTTTTGGAAGCCGGTGGTTCCAAAAAAAAAAAAAAAAAAAAAAGAAAGAAAGAAAAGAGGGAAGTATCTCCAAGACTGGAAAGGGGGTGCTGATTTGGTGCTTCATGGGTGATGGAGGCTCATGGTCCATGGCTTTCACAGTGCCTGAGAAAAGAATTGAGAGGAGTGTGGCTAGGAGGTGTGCAAGATTATCAGGCCCCCAGGCACTGAAGTGCCCAAGTGGGACACATATATGGCAGATCTGCATTCTGGGAACAATGGAGGCTCCACCCTTGGTGATAGTGAACTTGGATTGAAGATCAGCAGGCTTCTTCTGACCTTGGAGTGGTGCCTTAAATCCCTGGGGGCATCTGAGCCACTTCTCGGAGTCAGGGAGAGGTTCAGTTCCCAATGATGAGAGTTAGTGTTTTTTCAGTCTGGTGAGAATGGGACCTCAGTGTTAGATGCGATTTGATTTCTGAAAACTTAATGTACTTTTATTTGCACAGCTGGGTTTGGAGAGTTACATTCACTCCTGTTATAAATCTACTTGTATATGGGAACTTGGTCTACTGGTATTTTTGAGCAATTATATAATACAGAGGGAGAAAGATTCATGAAGGTGTTTTCTTCACCTTTCTGGTAAGTTGTGGTTCAAACATCTTAAGGGTCTTCGTGAGACTTACCTGCTTCTACTTGTTTAATTCAGAAGTAGTCACTTAAATCCACTCTCCAGTTTCATTTTCCTTTTTAACCGGGGCAATTATTTTTTTCATTTTCCACCTGTAAGCTCCCACTTAAAGGGGATGGGAGGTAGATTTCAAAGCAGCAGTGGGAAGGGTGCATCAAAGCCAGAGCCAATAATGAGCAGTGATTAGCTTCCAGATTTCCACCAGATAAAAGATGGTGAATTAAATGTTTCCTCACAAAGAGTGGGAAATTTTATCAATTTCCATTCTTTGGTCCCACTCTCCTGTTTAGGAAGCAATTCTATTCAAAGAAATTGTCCCTTTAGAATGAAGCATTTTAGGCTCCCTTTTGTCCTAAGTCCCCAGTACATGTTTGATGGCAAGATGTGGCATGGATTAACGAATCTTTTCACATCCAGGCATGCTATTTGAATCATATTGTTACAAAGCCAGTGGAGATGAAGTCTTTGGTGGCTCAGCTAACCATCTCTGGTTTGTGTTCTATAATAAATCACACCTCAGTGGGGGCGGGGTGGGGGGGAGCTGATGCTTTAGCTCAAGGCTTTGGATTTCAATCTGTGCTTGCTTCCCAGTTCCTTTACCAGCTCCTGTTTTTTCCATAAAAGGATAGTGTCAGCTTAAGAGACAGCTCCACCATTGCCTGTATGAGGCTGCTCTGTTGTGTGTGAGCAGGTTTCTGAGCTGTACTTTAGAAGATAAGGAAGGGTTGGACCAGAAGCTACAGAGACTTCAAGATTAAACACAGTTATACTGATGATGAGAGCAGCAAGGCTGGAACAAGCTGACTGCTAGCCTACATGTGAGCTTGTGCAGGCTGTGGGCACAGGGGCAGGCCCTGTAGTCATGGAGCATCCCCTGGCTCTCTGCTCTTTGGGTTTTAGAATATAGCCATAAGCAAGAACTGTATACTGCCGGCCAATTTCAGAAGCAGGTTAGATTAAGAAGGGCCTTCCTTGGTGGCTCAGATGCTAAAGAATCCACCTGGCAATGCAGGCAATGCAGGAGAGGCAGGTTCGATCCCTGGGTCAAAAGATCCCCTGGAGAAGGGAATGACTGACTACCCACTCCAGTATTCTTGCCTGGAGAATCCTGTGGATAGAGGAGCCTGGCAGGCCACATACAGCCCATGGGGTCACAAAGAGTCAGGCACGACTGAACGACTAACACACACACAGTCAGGCTTTGATATTATAAAGTAGATAAGATTGATAGAGAACTTAGTCTAGAAAGTGGCCCTTTCAAGTAGCCCTCTAGTCTGGCCCACACCTTTATGTTCACCATGAAATGACCAAGTGCCCAGCATAGTGCCTGGCATAGCATAATCCCTCAATAAATATTTGAATGAGTTAATGAATGACTGAATAAAGGAATTCTCAAAGCTAAGATGCTACAAACCTCTCTGGACTCCCAAGACCTCTCTCTAGTTAGAGATCTCATATTTTCATCTCCTTTTTGGTTTAGTTAAACTTAAAAAATGCCTAGAGAATTATGCTTTGTTCAAACCATTTTCCCTTTGGACTTGTTAGGCAAAAGTCAGGCTAACCTGTCACATATGTGCTGGTCTCTACTTAAGGAGTCAACTGAAATGTGATCATAGTTCTTATAGTTCTCTTATAGTTCTTCAGGCCCAGGAAAACTTACTGACTGCCCTGGAACCCCGGGTGGTGGGAAGAAGGATTTTAAACAGCCGGAGACCCCTTGTCATGGGAGTGGTTGATTTAGTGCTACTTGATTGGTCAAGGTGTTTTGTAGCTAGTTTATTGAGACAAGTGGAGGCAGAAGTTTGCAATAGAATGGAGTAGAGAACCATGGTATCTTAAAATGCTTTTTGCTCGACACAAGTAATTATTGATTGAAAAATAAATGTGTTAACTATGTTCTTTATGGATACCTAGAGTGGGGCAAGAAAGGGTCTGTTTCATCCATCACATGATCTATCATGGTTACCAAGCAGCTACCATGATAAAAACCCAGCATTGTGCATACAGAGAAGAATATCAGGTATGGTTATTTTCAAGAAGACAAAAGTGGGTTTTGTCTTCCCAGCTCAAAGAACACTGAAGTGTCATTCAGTTGTCTGTCATAGAGGAAGATAACATGGAGGAAGGTGGTCATGAACTGTTTTAAAGGACCACTAAGTCAGTAGCTTCTGTCAACCATTTGATGGGCATCCTTCAACCTAACTTCTGTGCTTGCAGACAAGCAAATGCAAGTATACTATAGCAAATTCCCATGACATGTCAATTCTGTACATGATGGTCTGACTTCTAACTACCATCAAGTGTGGATCTTTATTTGAAGATTTTTTTTCCAATTGTGGGAGGATGATCTGTCTGCATTCAAGACAAGCTGGCAGTGTGAAGGACTTCATATGCCCCAGGAGCAGCCCTCAATCAATAACTGATGGGCATTGGTATATAATCACCACAGTTCCTCACCTCTCAGTTGGGATAACTCTAGAGTGTGTTCTAGGTTTTCCCAGGGGGCCCCAGAGGAATTAAGCTCCCACTACCCACAGTACTAACCTGCTTGGTAACACTTTTTTTTTTTTGGCTTTCTTCCCTTCCCTGTCCCATGTCTTCACTCTCCTGCTGGTATTTCCTAGGATCACCTCCCAAACAAACTACTTGTACTCGAATCCTTGTCTTGCAGTTTGCATATTAGAATCTATCTATGTAAATAGGCTTTGCCACTTATTGGAGTCTTGGAGATCTCATGTCAGTATGTATAGATTTGTCTCATTATTTTTAGGATTTCACAGTATGGGTACATGCTATTTTAGTAACCATTTTCTACTGATGAAAGTTTATTTTTCCTGTTTTATGCCCCCCTCTCACTAACAAGGAAGCAGTGAGCTCCTGTTAAGACTCAGTTTACATTGCATCTATTACAATGTTGATACCAAAAAAAAAAAAAATGCTTAAGAAATTCTTCTGTGAGGTTACGGTGATAAACTTTAGCACAACATGTGCTTGAGGATAGGGACTGCAGATACTACAATAGTTTGTTGGGAGTAAGAGTGGTGTCTGCATAACTCACTCCCCTAAGTTCCATGGGAAGAATTATTTGTTCATTATGTCCTTGTGGGTCCCAAATTCAGGTTCTAAAAGGAAGGACAAAGTCAATGATAATTCTTCTGTGACTCTAGGAAAGCTAGAGTGAGTGAGGGTAGAGCTTAAGAAACCTATAACCAGGGTGACCACTTTGTATTCTGGAAGAGCTGGTAGGCATCCAATTATGTAGGCTTTCCTGTATTATCTTTGAGATTTGATCCCTTTGAACATCGTTGAGTTTAAGAGCACCAGATTTGGAGCTGCCTTTTAGTTCTTGTTTGACTCGTTAATTGGAAGGGCCCTTATCTGATCACATGTAGCTATCTTCCTATTTTGTGTGTGTGTATGTGCTCAGTCGTGTGTGACCCTTTGTGAACCCCATGGGCTATAGTCCACCAGGCTCCTCTGTCCATGGGATCTCCCAGACAAGAATATTGGAGTGGTTTGCCATTTCCTCCTCCAGGGGATCTTCTTGACCCAGCAATTGAGCCCACGTCTCTTGCATCTCCTGCATTGGCAGACGAGAGTCTTTACCACTGAGCCACCTGGGAAGCCCACCTTCCTATTTTACATATGTGGGAACTAAGGCCCAGTGCAATTAATATGTCACTGTCCAAGGTCATACAGTAAGATGGAAGGTTATATGGAGTTGGGTTTATTTATCATCAGAAATGTTTTTAGATTATCTTGAAGGGCATTTAGGTCAGCTACAGGAAAATGATTCTAGATGTAAGCTCTAATACACATTGAAATGGACTTATCTTCCTTGGAGATGTCAAAAGAAATAAGACACCACAATGAAATGTGGTGGGAGTCTTAGAGCCCTTCCAAGAAATAGAAGGTTAGATGAGATTAATTCCTTGACAGGTTTTTCTTGAACACCTGTGACAAGTGGAGGATTCAGAGGAGGTCATATGTGGTCTCCTGAAGCTTATGGTCTACCTGGTAGTGCAAGGTGTTGTCATCAGCGTGACAGCTCAGAAGGAGAAGGCTGCAAGTAGGCCTGCCTCGTCATTTAGACACAACAGGCAAAGTGCCTGGGGCCCATAATACTTTTGGGGGTTCATGAAAATGTTTCCGTTTCTTTTAAAATCAGAAAAAAAATGATTCTTTAGGTCAAGGAAAGTGTTTGAATATCTGATATTTCTATATTCATCTTTATAACAATGAAGTCATAAAATGTAATATTTAATAATTTTTCATGAGAAAAGGGCCCGCAAAGGCAAAAGTGTCTAGGGCCACAGACATCGAAATGTGGCCCTGGGTCCACATTGTCACTAAGTACCAAGTGAGAATTAATATATTAGTTTGCTGGGGCTGCCATAACAAAGAACCACAAACTGGATGGCTTAAACAACAGAAATATATGGTCTCACAGTTTTGGAGGCCAGAACCCTAGGATCAAAATGTCAGCAGCGGTGGTTCCTTCTGAGGGTGTGAGGCAAGCATCTGTTCCTGGCTTCCCTCCTTGACTTGTAAGATGGCCATCTAATTCCTGCATCTTCACAATCTTCTTCCTCTGTGTGCATGCTAAGTTGCTTCATTGAGTTAGACAAGACTGTGGTCCATGGAATCAGATAGGTTAGTTTTCTGTGATTGTGGTTTTCATTCTGTCTGCTTCTGATAGAGAAGGATAAGAGGCTCATGGAAGTTTCCTGATGGCAGAGACTGACTGAGGGGGAAACTGGGTCTTTTTCTGATGGGCAGGGCCATGCTCAGTAAATCTTTAATCCAATTTTCTGTTGATGGGCGGGGCTGTGTTCCCTCCCTGTTTTTTGACCTGAGGCCAAACTATGGTGGAGGTCATGAAGACAATGGCAACCTCCTTCAAAAGGTCCCATGTATGCACTGCTGCACTCGGTGCCCCCTACCCTGCAGCAGGCCACTGCCAACCCACGCCTCTGCAGGAGATTCTGGACACTCATGGGCAAGTCTGGGTCAGTCTCTTGTGGGGTCACTGCTCCTTTCTCCTGGGTCCTGGTGCACACAATCTTTTGTTTGTGCCCTCCAAGAGTCTGTTTCTTCAACCCTGTGTAAGATCTGGCAGCTTGATGGTGGGGCTAATGGCGACCTCCTTATGGCATACCCAGGTCTACTACACCCAGAGCCCCTGCCCCTGCAGCAGTCCACTGCTGGCCCATACCTCCGCAGGAGACACTCAAACACAGTTCTGAAATAAACTCAAAATGGATTAAAGATCTAAACGTAAGACCAGAAACTGTAAAACTCTTAGAGGAGAACATAGGCAAAACACTCTCTGACATAAATCACAGCAGGATCCTCTATGACCCACCTCCCAGAATACTGGAAATAAAAGCAAAAATAAATGGGATCTAATTAAAATTAAAAGCTTCTGCATAAAAAAGGAAACTATAAGCAAGGTGAAAAGACAGCCTTCAGAATGGGAGAAAATAATAGCAAATGAAGCAACTGACAAACAACTAATCTCAAAAATATACAAGCAACTCATGCAGCTCAATTCCAGAAAAATAAACGACCACAAGCAAAAAATGGGCCGAAGAACTAAATAGACATTTCTCCAAAGAAGACATACAGATGGCTAACAAACACATGAAAAGATGCTCAACATCACTCATTAGCAGAGAATGCAAATCAAGACCACAATGAGGTACCATTTCACACCAGTCAGAATGTCTGTGATCCAAAAGTCTACAAGCAGTAAATACTGGAGAGGGTGTGGAGAAAAGGGAACCCTCTTACACTGTTGGTGGGAATGCAAACTAGTATAGCCACTATGGAGAACAGTGTGGAGATTCCTTAAAAAACTGGAAATAGAACTGCCTTATGACCCAGCAATCCCACTGCTGGGCATACACACCGAGGAAACCAGAATTGAAAGAGACACGTGTACCCTAATGTTCATCGCAACACTGTTTACAATAGCCAGGACATGGAAGCAACCTAGATGTCCATCAGCAGAAGAATGGATAAGAAAGCTGTGGTACATATACACAATGGAGTATTACTCAGCCATTAAAAAGAATACATTTGAATCAGTTCTAATGAGGTGGATGAAACTGGAGCCGATTATACAGAGTGAAGTAAGCCAGAAAGAAAAACACCAATACAGTATACTAACACATATATATGGAATTTAGAAAGATGGTAACAATAACCCTGTATGCAAGACAGCGAAAGAGACACAGGTGTATAGAACAGACTTTTGGACTCTGTTGGAGAGGGAGAGGGTGGGATGATTTGGGAGAATGGCATTGAAACATGTATAATATCATGTAAGAAACGAATCGCTGGTCTAGGTTCGATGCAGGATACAGGATGCTTGGGGCTGGTACATTGGGATGACCCAGAGAGATGGTATGGGGAGCAAGGTGGGAGGGGGGTCCAGGATTGGGAACTCATGTACACCCGTGGCAGATTCATGTTGATGTATGGCAAAACCAGTACAGTATTGTAAAGTAAAATAAAGTAAAAAAAAAAAAAAGACACAGTTCTGTCTCAGTCTTTGTGGGGTATCTGGGTCCTGGTGCCCACAAGGTTTGTTTGAGCCCACTGAGCATCTCTGGCAGGTATGGGGTTTGATTCTAAACATGATTTCACCCCTCCTACCATATTTCTGGGGCTTCTCCTTTGCCCTTGGACATGGGGTATATTTTTTGATGAGATCGATGAAACTTCTCCTGTCAATGAAACTATGAGCCAATCCATGTAGGGCCACCCAAGACAGACAGGTCATGGTGGAGAAGTCTGACAAAACGTGGTCACTGGAGAAGGGAATGGCAAACCACTTCAGGATTCCTGCCTTGAGAACCCCATGAACAGTATGAAAAAGCAAAAAGCTAGGACACTGAAAGATGAACTCCCCAGGTCAGTAGGTGCCCAATATGCTACTGGAGATAAGTGGAGAAATAACTCCAGAAAGAATAAAGAGATGAAGCCAGAGCAAAAACAACACCCAGTTGTGGATGTGACTGGTAATGGAAGTCAAGTCCAATGCTGTAAAAAGCAATATTGCATAGAAACCTGGAATGTTAGGTCCACGAATCAAGGCAAATTGGAAGTGGTCAAAAAGGGGATGGCAAGAGTAAACATCAACATTTTAGGAATCAGTGAACTAAAATGGACTGGACTGGATGAATTTAACTCAGATGACCATTATATCTACTACTATGGGTAGGAATCCCTTAGAAGAAATGGAGTAGCCATCACAGTCAACCAAAGTGTCTGAAATGCAGTACTTCAAGACAATCTCAAAAATGACAAAATGATCTCTGTTCGTTTCCAAGGCAAACCATTTTATGTCAGAGTAATCCAAGTCTATGCCCCAACCAGTAATGCTGAAGAAGCTGAAGTCAAATGGTTCTATGAAGACCTACAAGACCTTCTAGAACTAACACCCCCAAAAGATGTCCTTTTCATTATAGGGGACTGGAATGTAAAAGTAGAAAGTTAAGAAATGCCTGGAGTAATAGGCAAATTTGGCCTTGGAGTACAAAATGAAGCAGGGCAAAGGCTAACAGAGTTTTTCAAGAGAATGCACAGGTCATAGCAAACACTCTCTTCCAACAACACAAGAGAAGACTCTATACATGGACATCACCAGATGGTCAATACCAAAATCAGATTGATTATATTCTTTGCAGCCAAAGATGGAGGAGCTCTATACAGTCAGCAAAAACAAGACCAGGAGCTGACTGTGGCTCAGATCATGAACTCCTTATTGCCAAATTCAGACTTACATTGAAGAGAGTTGGGTAAACCAGCGAGCATTCAGGTATGACCTAAATTGAATCCCTTATGATTATACAGTGGAAGTGAGAAATAGAGTCAAGGGATTAGATCTGATAGAATGCCTGAAGAACTATGGACAGAGGTTCGTGACACAGGAGGCATTGATCAAGACAATTCCTAAGAAAAAGAAATGCAAACAGGCAAAATGTTTTTCTGAGGAGGCCTTACAAACAGCTGAGAAAAGAAAAGACACAAAAGGCAAAGGAGGAAAGGAAAGATATACCCATTTGAATGCAGAATTCCAAAGAATAGCAAGGAGAGATAAGAAAGACTTCCTCAGTAATCAATGCAAAGAAATATAGGAAAACAATAGAATGGGAAGGACTAGAGATCTCTTCAAGAAAATTAGAGCTACCAAGGGAACATTTCATGCAAAGATGGACTCGATAAAGGACAGAAATGATATGGACCTAACAGAAGCAGAAGATATTAAGAAGAGGTGGCAAGAATACACAGAAGAACTATACAAAAGAGATCTTCACGGCCCAGATAATCATGATGGTGTGATCACTCACATAGAGCCAGACATCCTAGAATGCGAAGTCAAGTGGGCCTCAGGAAGCATCACTATGAACAAAGCTAGTGGAGATGATGGAATCCCAGTTGAGATATTTCAAATCCTAAAAGACGATGCTGTGAAAGTGCTGCACTCAATATGCCAGCAAATTTGGAAAACTCAGCAGTGGCCATAGGACTGGAAAAAGGTCTTTTTTCATTCCAATCCCAAAGAAAGACAATGCCAAAGAATGCTCAAACTACTGCATGATTTTACTCATCTCACACACTAGTAAAGTAATGCTCAAAATTCTCCAAGTCAGGCTTCAACAGTATGTTCACCGTGAACTTCCAGATGTTCAAGCTGGATTTAGAAAAGGCAGAGGAACCAGCGCAAGCTGGAATCAAGATTGCTGGGAGAAATATCAGTAACCTAAGATATGCAGATGACACCAGACTTACGGCAGAAAGTGGAGAATAACTAAAGAGCCTTTTGATGAAAGTGAAAGAGGAGAGTGAAAAAGTTGGCTTAAAACCCAACATTCAGAAACCTAAGATCATGGCATCTGGTCCCGTCACTTCATGGAAAATAGATGGGGAAACAGTAACAGACTTTATATTTTGGGGCTCCAAAAGCACTGCAGATGGTGATTGCAGCCATGAAATTGAAAAACGCTTGCTCCTTGGAAGCAAAGTTATGACCAACCTAGACAGCATATTGAAAAGCAGAGACATTACTTTGCCGACAAAGGTCCATCTAGTCAAACTTTTTCCAGTAGTCAAGTATGGATGTGAGAGTTGGACTTTAAATAAAACTGAGCTCCTAAGAATTGATGCTTCTGAACTGTGGTGTTAGAGAAGACTCTTGAGAGTCCCTTGGACTGCAAGGAGATCCAACCAGTCCATCCTAAAGGAAATCAGTCTTGAATATTTATTCGAAGGACTGATGCTGAAGCTGAAACTCCAATACTTTGGCCACCTGATGTGAAGAACTGACTCATTTAAAAAGACCCTGATGGTGGGAAAGATTGAAGGCAGGAGGAGAAGGGGATGACAGAGGATGAGATGGTTGAATGGCATGACCAACTCAATGGACATGAGTTTAAGTAAGCTCCAGGAGTTGGTGATGGCAGGGAAGCCTGGCATGCTGCAATCCATGGGGTTGCAAAGAGTTGGACATGACTGAGAGACTGAACTGCACTGAACTGAAGTTGCTTCAGTCATGTCCAACTCTTTGTGACCCTATGGACTCTAGCCTTCCAGACTCACTCTGTCCATGGGATTCTCCAGGCAAGAATACTGGAGTGTATTTCCTTGCCCTCCTGCAGGGGATCTTTCTGACCCCTGGATTGACCAGATGTTTCTTATGTCTTCGGAACTGGCAGGTGGATTCTTTACCACTAGCGCCACCTTGGAAGCCCTTTCTCCCTCTATACCTGTGTCTTTTCTTTGCATGGTATTCTCTTTATAAGGATACCAGTGATACTGGATTCTAACCCACCCTAATGATATCATCTTAACTAATTATATCTGCAACTACTTGTGTTTCCAAATAAGATAACGTTCTGAGATATTGGAGATATTAAGACTTCAACATGTGATTGGGGAGTGGGGTCAGTTACAAGTAGTAACAGTAACTGCCTGGGCTGGGTGGGTGGGGGTGTGTGTTTGTGGTGACAGTGAAAGGGAGGGTAGAGAGCTTAGAAACTGGAGGACAGAAGAGATGGACTTGGTCCATTCTCAAAGTATGGGATGAAAAAGAGAGAAAATGTTAGGTGTGCAGAAAGAGGCAAAGTGGCGACTGTATGAGCAAAGGGTTGCAGGTAGCAATGTAGAGTGTAAACTGGATGGATATGGAGGAGGCCAGTTCATCAGGTGTTAGGGAAGGTTGGAAAGGGAGCTGGGTGCCTATGTTTTGGAAAGCATTGAACAGACTGTAAAAGGGAACACTGGATGATGCTATGATTTCTGAGAGTCTCTTTCTGTGTAATTATAGCCACCCTTCCCTCTTTTGTCTACCTAACCTTACCAGCTTGGGAGATTCAAGAACCTAAGACTCATTCTTGTTTTGAAAGCTGTCAATTTGTGATACAGATTTTCTCATCTCTTTTCCGATTTGGGGCACCACCTAAGGGAGATACATTTATTCTTTATTTCCATCTAGTCATTGTATTTTTTTGCCCCTGAAAATACCTGAATTTACTGAAAATGATTGAGGCTCCATAGTGTTGCAAAAGAGAGTTTGCCTTTCACTGATAAACTGGAAATATTAATTAATCCACGTGTTATTTAATTGGCTTAACTTTTCTGTATTAAGTGCATGGTGAGAGGGAATAGAAACCTTGGTCTGTCTCAGCTTTCAAATAAAACTCAGTCCCTTTGGAAAAACATCTGGGACTAATGTGGATGCTAAAACTGTTACCTCACACACACCAGTTTTATTTGCTCTTTCATGATGAAAATTTTTCCCTTATAGTTGCCCAGATCCACACGTACGTTATTCAGTATCTGATGTAGCATGGGCACCATTTGTGGCCACATCCTCTGGAAACCACTTTAAGTAGGTTTCCAGAGTCTTTAAAAATAGGCTGTATTCTGGCAAATCTTACAAGCACAGGAGGGAAAAACTCCACAACTTAGCTTTTTGAAAATGGTTTTAATTGTAGCGTTTTCTTCCTACTTTTACTTGCTTACAGATCTCAGGATATTAGTAGAACGAATATTATGAATTTCCTATTCATTTTCCCCCCAATAGATCCAAACTGACCATCTGATTTAAATTCTTCAATGGCAAAATTCTTGTTTTCTGTGTTGTTCTGATCTCTTAAAAGCTCTTAGTTTTGTGTTTTCTGTACTCCAGTATTATTGCCTGGAGTCTGGCAGGCTACAGTCCATGGGGTCACAAAGAGTCAGACACAACTGAGCGATTGAGCATGCACGCAGGCACGTACTCAGCAAATCACTTTGCAGTGCTGAGTGAAGCTCCCCCATAGCGACTGGAGCACTGCTTGATTATTTCAACTGTGACTACTTTGACACCTCTGAGGAGTAGTGTGCTTCCCATCCGGTGGTCACATTAGAGCACATTGCATTTAAATGGCTGTCAAGCACGTTGCCATAGCAATGGAGCTCCGTTGGTCAGCTGGAATGGAAGTTCTTCAGTTTTGGCCAGGAGTCATTCTCAGTCTTGGTGTGCTATGGAAAGAAGTACCTGGGTGCTTGTTAGAAATGCTCACTCCCAGACGCTGCCCTTAAGCATCCTGATTCAGGAAGTTTGAGGGAATGAGCCTGTATTTATAACCATACTTCCAGGTGAGGACCATTCAGGTGGCCTACAACCATCAGAAAGACTGTGTACAGCACCTAGACATGGCCCAAGTTATGCCTCTTAGAGGGTGTTGATCTTTGTTCCCACTGAATCAGTGTCCAGTATTGCCCCCTCCTTCAAGTTACCAAAGAATTTTCATTCTGCCTCTTGCAGGATCTTCATATGTGAGTATCTGCCACACATATGCTTCATGTTTACTCTGTTTTTCTCTGGGTAAGATCCCCCCGCTCCAAAAGGAAGGTCATCTGTTAGTAATTCTCTGTTGCAATTGGCAAATGACCTACCAAGGACAGGCAATTGAAATTAGCATATGCATTCTGCTGGGGTTTACAGTTTCCTTCTGCCTGGGACTTCCTGGATAGCTTATTATGGTGCATGCATGGGGAGGGGTGGTAAAGGGAGGTACTTATGAAACCCCTTTGAAAAGACCAGCACATCATCTGCGTGAGAAAGCAACTCCTGCTGGACTAGCAGAGTCTTCAGGAATTCAAGGCTTCTCTTAGTTCATTCTGTATTTTAGATTTTTCAGTGGATGGGGATCAAGCATGTTGATTTATGAGAAGGGAAAGAATGAGTTCTTTGTTGAATGTTGTGATCAGTATTTTTGCAGTGGGTACCATTCACTGCAGTGTCTGGATGCTTTCCTGTTAATGTGGTTACTTCATAAACTTCCAGAAAGTAAGCAATAGCTAACTGTGAAAGAGGTGAAGTGAAATGGGTGTACAGTTGTAGTGCCAATATTGACTTAGAGCAGTGGGTGTGCGTCTCAGCCCCTACCATGGTGGAAAGCCTATTTCAGCCCACTTCCAATGGAGGAATACCTACCTGTTCATCAATTAATCTGTTGACCTCTCAGCTTCTCAAAGGATATCTTAGATGTTCTTTCTTCTATTTAACAACTATTCATAAATTCACCTGTATTTATTCACTGTACATATTGAAAACACTGACTTTATCTTGGGCATTGTGCTAGCTGAAACAGAGATTTAAAAAAAATAATCCTTTTCTAAAAGTATTGTAGCCGCACTTTTTTCCACAAATGAGGTGGTTCCAACAGGAAGGACTTCACAGGGCATTTATCAATTATGCCTATTTGGGACCTAAAAACACACACAGGGCAATGCTAGGCCAGTACTTCTTTTTCATTTCCCAGTGAGGATAGAGAATGGATGATTCTACTTTCCATCTTACAAAGTAGAATTATCCTTCAAAACTGAAACAACTCTGATTAAAGTGCTCTCAACCTTAAATCTTTCTTCCAGGCTGAACAAGTTCAGATGGCTTTCATTTCTCCCTCTGGTCTGAGTTTTTAACTTTTCCAAACCTTATCATTTTGAAAGTAAATTTGCTGTAAACTGAGGCAGATTTTGGCATGGAAAACACACTGCTACTTGGAAAAGACTTCAACTTTTGCAAAACTCAAGTGGATAGTGTGGAGAAGAGATGGTACCAGATGGATTTAGGTTTCAATAACATCTTAGCCAATTAGTAGTTATTGGAAGCTGGGCACATTTCTTAATAACTGAGACTAAATTTCTTTTTCTGTGAGACGGCCTGGCTCCTTTGAGGAGTCTTGATGACTACATTTGAACTGTTCAATATAAAGTACCTGGCACATAAATGTCAGTTTCTTTTCTCAGCTTTCCTGCTACCCCAAATAAAAACATTTAAAGATGGAAATGCATTAAGGGAGGGCTGTATGTCAAGAGAAGATGAGGGAGTTTTGGTTTTAAATGACCTTGATCTTTGGTTATTTATGGAGTTATCTCTTGGCTCTGAGAAGATTTCAAATTAGGCTTCTAAAATGTATTGGCTATTATAACTAGAAACAAGGTCAATCTCTGTTGCTCTGCCTGCCTACCCACCACCAACACCCCACCTCGAAATCCTTTCTTTGAAATAAAATATTGTGCAAATAAGGTAGTTGGCCAAATGCAATGTTTGAAGCTATATTGGCTGATTAAACAGTACTTCTCATTTAGGACTGTGACTGAGAATCACCTGGGAGCTATTTTTTTTTGTAGCTTTATTAATTTTTTATCAAAGGGAAATTGTTTTACAGAATTTTGTTGTTTTCTGTGAAACCTCAACATGAATCAGCCATAGGTATACATATATCCCCTCCCTTTTGAACCTCCCTCCCATCTCCTTCCATATCCACCCCTCTAGGTTGATACAGAGCCCCTGTTGAGTTTCCTGAGCCATACAACAAATTCTCATTGGTTATCAATTTTACATATGGTAATGTAAGTTTCCATGTTACTCTTTCCATACATCTCACCCTCTCCTCCCCTCTCCTCATGTCCATAAGTCTATTCTCTATGTCTGTTTCTCCATTGTTGCCCTGTAAATAAATTCTTCAGTACCATTTTTCTAGATTCTGTATATATGTGTTAGAATATGATATTTATCTTTCTCTTTATGACTTACTTCACTCTGTATAATAGGTTCTAGGTTCATCCACCTCATTAGAATTGACTCAAATGTGTTCCTTTTTATGGCTGAGTAATACTCCATTGTGTATATGTACCACAACTTCTTTATGCATTCATCTGTCAATGGACATCTAGGTTGCTTCCATGTTCTAGCTATTGGAAATAGTGCTGTAGTGAACAATGGGATACATGTGTCTTTTTCAATTTTGGTTCCCTCAGGATAAATGCCTAGGAATGGGATTGCTGGGTCATATGGTGGTTTTATTCCTAGTTTTTTAAGGAATCTCCATACTGTCTTCAATAATGGCTGTATCAATTTATATTCCCACCAATAGTGCAAGCTGGTTTGGTGGTACTAAATTCTCTTAACTTTTGCTTGCCTGAAGAACTTTTGATTTCTCAAAAATCAATTTTGAATAAGATCTTTGCCGGGTACAGTAATCTTGGTTGTAGATTTTTCCCTTTCAGTACTTTAAATATATCCTGCCATTCCCTTCTGGCCTGCAGAGTTTCTGCTGAAAGATCATCTGTTAAGCGTATGGGGTTTCCCTTGTATGTTACTTGTTGCTTCTCCCTTGCTGCTTTTAATATTCTTTGTGTTTAGTCTTTGTTAGTTTGATTAGTATGTGTCTTGGCAAGTTTCTCCTTGGATTCATCCTGTATGGGACTCTTTGTGCCTCTTGGACATGATTGACTATTTTCTTTTCCATTGGGGGGAAATTTTCAACTATAAATTCTTAAAAAATTTTCTCATACCCTTTCTTTTTCTCTTCTTCTTCTGGGACCCCTATAATTCGAATGCTGGTGAATTTCATATTGTCCCAGAGGTCTCTGAGACTATCCTCAGCTCTTTTCATTCTTTTTACTTTATTCTGCTCTTCAGAAGTTATTTCCACCATTTTATCTTCCAGCTCACTGATTCGTTCTTCTGTTTCAGATATTCTGCTATTGTTTCCTTCTAGAGTATTTTTAATTTCAGTAATTGTGTTGTCTCTGTATGTTTATTCTTTAATTCTTCTAGGTCTTTGTTAATTGATTCTTTCATTTTCTCCATTTTGTTTTCAAGGTTTTTTATTATCTTTACTATCATTATTCTGAATTCTTTTTCAGGTAGTTTGCCTATTTCCTCTTCATTTATTTGGACTTCTGTGTTTCTAGTTTGTTCCTTCATTGTGTAGTATTTCTTTGCCTTTTCATCATTTTTTTTTAACTTATTGTATTTGAGGTCTCCTTTTCCCAGGCTTCAATGAAAGTTGAATTCTATCCTTGAAGAAGGTTGAATTCTTTCTTCCTTTTGATTCTGCCCTCCTAAGGTTGGTCCAGTGGTTTGTGTAAGCTTCGTATAGGGTGAGATTTGTGCTGAATTTTTGTTTGTTTGTTTTTCCTTGATGGGCAAGGCTGAGTGAGGTGGTAATCCTGCCTTCTGATGATTGGGTTTGTATTTTTGTTCTGTTTGTTGTTTAGATGAGGTATCCTTCACAGGGTTGCTACTGGTGGTTGGGTGATGTTAGGTCTTGTATTCAACTGGCTTCATTTTGTGTGAGTTCTCACTAGCTGACACTCCCTAGGGTTAGTTCTCTGGTAGTCTAGGGTCTTGGAGTCAGTGTTTCCACTCCAAAACCTCAGGGTTTGATCTCTTCCCTTATTTCTGATGCTTTTGTCTGTGGGGCCTTGCAGACTCCGAAGAGGCTGTCCTCCCAGGGTAGGTAGTTCCTGGAAGGCCACCCATCAGCAGCATGTGTGCTGTGCTGACCCCCAGACTCCTCCAGACTCCTTTGGCTCCTAGTCTGTCTGGAGATGTTCTGCATGAAATGGATGCACCTGTGAGCAGTGTGTGAGGATTACGAGGCCCACCTGGGGGCTTTTTATAACTATCCATTCTGACTCCCTGCCAGACCTAGTAAATCTTAGACTCTGGGTGTGGAGACTTGGCATGGGAAAGGTCCCCAGGTGATCCCAGTAATAGCCCTTGCTTTAGGGCAGTGTTTGCACACTTGAGTGTGCTTCAGAATCACCTAGAAGTCTTGGCTCTAATCCCACCAAACAACCCTCTCAACCTCTGACTCTATAGGTCAGGGATGGGGCTAGAGAACTTGCATTTCCAGTGTAGTGTGAAAGTGTTACTCAGTTGTGTCCAGCTCTTGGTTGACCCCATGGACTGTAGCCCACCAGGCTCCTCTATCCATGGGATTCTCCAGGCCAGAATACTGGAGTGGATAGCTGTTCCCTTCTCCAAGGGCTCTTCCCAACCCAGGGATTCCAGTAAGGTGATGCTGATGTTGCAGATTTGGACCTCATTCTTTGAGGGCCTCTGATTTAAGGCTTCCTGTTATATGAATACAGTGGGAACCCAATGGTAACTGCAGCAGCCCTAAACCATCTCTTTATTTTCTGACCCCAAAGATCAAGTCCAGAAAAGAAGATACATAGAAATGAAGAATAAGCCTTTTAGGGAAATTGAAAGAAAACAACTGTCCAAATCCTGGATGATAAGGTTAAGAGGTGAAGATTACTGTCTTCAATAAGGTGGATATTTTTGTTTGTCATTGAATGAGACTGCTTCCAGTGGTTTGCAGAGAAACTTGTCTTTGTACCTGACTAGTGAAAGTGCGTTATGGACAAGAGGGCAGTCACATTTAGAAAGGTGGGCAGCTTCTTGGGGCCTCACTTCCTAACCTTCCGATGGCTGTGAAGAGATTAGGCATGGAATTTAGCACAAACCTTGGGCCCAGATGCCCTCTTATGGTGACAATGTGGGTTGAGTTGACCCCCTGTCCTGTGCATGTTTTTTTTAAAATACTTTATTTTTTAGAGCAATTTTAGGTTCACAGCAAAATTGAGGGAAAGTAAGAGATTTCTGTATCCCCCTGACCTCACACTTACTTAACTTCCTCCATTGCCAACACCTCCCAGCAGAGTGCTACATTTGTTACAATCAATGAACTTACATTGACACATCATCATCCAGTGTCCATGTTTTACACTAGGGTTTTTCCCCTTGGTGTTGTACATTTTATAGATTTTGACAAATGTATAATGACATGTATCCACCACTTTAGTATCATACTGAATATTTTCACCACTCTAAAAATCTTCTGTGCTTTGCCTATTCATCCCTCCATGGGATTTTTAAAAGTAAGAATAAAAAAGATTTTCAGAGCACTGCAGACAGAAATGACAGATTTTCTTTCTGTTCTAAAAAAAAGGCAGAAAACATATAGAAAGCAATATTTTGAATTATAAGAGGTAAAAGAATGAAACAGTGTATAGTTTTATTTTTCAATGTTTTAATCATATCTCTGTGGAAGTCCACAACCTGAGCCTTCCAGCATCAGTCAAATGGAAATGTGATTCCCAGGGCTGCCATGTCTGCAGAAGTGTTAGGCTTCTTTGTGTAAAATATTATCTTTCTCCTTGGGAAAGATCTTCAAACAATTTCTCAAAATACGGATTGTTAATGGAGCTTGAAAGATAATGCCATAATTTTCACATTGATGAAAGTGAGACTATGGAGTTTGCAGAACACATTTGAAAAAGTGGATGGAATTTTGAGTGGTGTAAAAAGAAAGCATAAAAGAATCTGGAGGCTAGTTTTCTCCTATCTCACAGGAAATAGAAATATGAAAGACTGGCAGAGTCTGAAAATTATATATTTCAGTTGATTTGATTATCAGTGGGTGGATTAATTCAGTTTGTTGATTATGTGCAACAAAATTGTAATCCCAGTATGGCTTCTTCAGGTTGCTTTGCCTGCAGTTAGGTAGCATGTGCTTGGGGAATGCCAACGGATTCTAATATTAGCTCCAGGAAAAGATAATCATCAAGGTAAATCTGCAGCTGCTTCAAGAATGAACATGTCCCAGAGCTGGACCCCACTGAGTTTTCTTTTGAACATGGTCAGGGATTATTCAGGCTATAAAAATGCAGATAATCAGGAACAGACTGAAATTTTCCCTTCCAGCATGTGGGATTTCCTTTTGGTCATCTTTCCACAGCCCCGGTTTCACTGGGCTTCTTTCCTGCTCAAAACCTACTGAAGCCTCCTGAGCTGGAGGTAGGGCACTGGCACTTAGGGCTTCTCAGGTGGCGCTAGTGGTAAAGAACCTGCCTGCCAACGTAGGAGATATAAGAGACATGGATTTGATCCTGGGTTGGGAAGACCCCCTGTAGAAGGGCATGGCAACCCACTCCGGTATTCTTACCTGGAGAATCTCATGGACAGAGGAGCCTGGTGGACTACAGTTCATAGAGTTGCAAAGAGTTGGACAGGACTGAAGCGACTTTGCATGCATGCACACATGGGGCCAACACTGTGAGCCGCCTTGAACTTCCCTCACCACAGCTACTGTTAACTGCTACTGTATGTTTTAGGTGGAGTCGCCAAATGCCCCTTATGGTCACATGCAAAGACTACTCTGTCACTAAGAAATTGTGTACCTGTGTGTAACAGAAGGTAGTAACAAAAGTGTGAGATTGAGTTGAAGTTTAGCTATAAATAGAAATGTATTTTTCAGAGTATCTACGTATGCTCAGTGGCTCAATCATGTCCAGCTCTTTGCAACCCTACGGACTGTAGCCCACCAGGTTCTTTTGTCTATGGGATTTTCCAGGCAAAAATACTACAGTGGGTTACCATTTCCTACTCCTAGGGGTATTTTTCAGAGCAACCACTGCCAATTGAAATTGAAATTGAATTTCCCCAGGAAAACAACCCCCCCCCCAAACTTTCCTCAGGGCTCCTCCTCCCATTAGTCAGGATTAGCTTCAGTTGCTTATGGCAGAATACCCAAAATTACAGAGGGTAAAAAAGATCAGAGTAAAAAGACAAAACTTCAAGGTCTATTTCTCTCTTATGTAGGAGGCAGTTTTACAAAGTTATCACAGTCATGAGCTCCTGGAAGCTTGATACGCAGCTGTGCTCAACAGGTGGTCTTCATCAAGGTGGCTGCTCAAGCCCCAGTCATCACATCCACCTTTCAGCTGGCAGAAGAGTGGAAGGGTCAAAGAAAGCATGTCTTTTCCCTGTAAGGAACAATTCTGGAACTTTCTCAGGACTCTTCGGCTTATATCCCATTGACTGAAAGACATGGTCATGTGGTCACATCAATGAGGTTGGGGAATGTCTTTATTCTGGATGACCCAGTGCCCAGCTAAAAATGGAGGATTTTGTCACTCAGAAAGAAGAGGAGAATGGATAATCAAGAGATAATTAAGAGTCTCTGTCGCACACTGCTTGTCTTTTATTAAGGGCAAAGCAAGCAGGCCTCCAGTAGGGATGGTCTTAGATTACAGGTTGTCTTTATGCTTCACAGGGAGGGAAAGCCTGTGCTCTTTCATAGTCTCTCTCCAGGTCCTCTCCAAGTCCCCTCTCTTCTGCCCTCCTTTCCCAAGGCCCTGACCTCAGGGAACAGCTGTGGGCCCAGACCACTCTGTAGGGCTTATCAGGAAAAATTGTGGAAGTCACTGAAATAAAAAAAATAGTTACTGTGTCTTGTCTAGTGTACCTTTCATGGTTATCTCCACCATTCATTGTCTTGGAGCTTTCTTACAACTGTGTAAGTTGTTGAAAACTGATAATAATGCAAATTACTTTTCCCATAGAAATGCAAATTAGTTG
Organism: Oryx dammah; assembly: GCF_014754425.2. Lineage (NCBI taxonomy): Eukaryota > Metazoa > Chordata > Mammalia > Artiodactyla > Bovidae > Oryx > Oryx dammah. Next base: position 92,531,881 of record NW_024070207.1, on the reverse strand, counting down.
TGTCTAGTGGAGTGCAATTGATTTTTTCCTCATTTTGCATATATTTGTAATTTCATTTCGACGTTCCTTATCTGCCTATATATGTGTGGTGCTTTGAATTCTCCTTGGAACGGGTTGTAATGTCTTACTGGTTCCCTCATTAATTAATGAGTTAAATAAAATCTTAGACATGTGTTCATTTTGTATTTGTAAGAGAGTCATGTTTGTACCTTCTTTGCAAAATTCTCTTTTAATAGATTCTTGGGCTGGGTTCTGTGGTTGGTGTTTTGGTATATTCTGATATTCTTAATCCTCTTTACCCCCATCAAACCTAGTCCCTCAGCATCTTTCATGCACTCTGTTTTATTTTTAGAAAACAAATTGAAAGAGGATATCAATAATAATAGTAATGGCAACATCATCTATTGGGTGCTAATTAGCTAGACACAGTACATACCTGACCCATTCAACCTTCCTAACCCCACCCTGTTGAAATGAATGTAATTAGACTCATCTTACAAGTGTGACAACTGAGGCTTGGAGTGATTCAATATTGTTTCCAAATTTGCCTATCTGGAAAGTGGCAGAGACTGGATATGAGCTCAGGTTGAATTCCCAAGCCGGTATCTATTTCCCAATTTTTTCAAAAGTTAATGACTTGTTGTGGCCATGACGCCATTTCTTTTAGGGATATTCTCACATTAACAGAGAATTTTGAGACTAAAACTTTAACCCAAAAGGATGCATGCCTACTGGGATTTCAGACTTTTTTAGTGCTACTGGTGTGAGGTACTTCCTCAGGAGACAGTTTCAATCGTCATGGAAATTGTGACTTGCCTATTTAGCTTATGAGTCTAGCTAGCTCTGTTCTGCGAACAATAACTGGATGGTAGAAAGAGCTCTGATGGCTGGAGAACCAGCTTTTAGTCCCATCTCTCCTAATGACCCTGATGCTGGGAAAGATTGAGGGCAGGAGGAGAAGTGGGTGACAGAGGATGAGATGGTGGGATGGAATCATTGACTCAATGGACATGAGTTGGAGCAAACTCCGGGAGAGAGTGAAGCCTGGCTTGCTGCAGTCCATGAGGTCACAAAGAATCAGACACAACTTAGTGACTGAATACCAACTCCTAATGACTGGGCTTCCCAGGTGGCACTAGTGGTAAAGCATCCACCTGCCAATGCAAGAGATGCAGGAGACATGGGTTCAATCCCTGGGTCAGGGAGATCCCCTGGAGGAAGAAATGGCACCCCACTCCAGTCTCCTTGCCTGGAGAATTCCATGGGCAGAGGAGCCTGGTGGGCTACAGTCCATGGGGTCGCAAAGAATCGGACTCGACCTGGGGAGTTCATCTTTCAGTGTCCTATCTTTTTGCATTTTCATACTGTTCATGGGGTTCTCAAGGCAGGAACACTGAAGTGGTTTGTCATTCCCTTCTCCAGTGGACCACATTCTGTCAGACCTCTGCACCATGACCTGTCCATCTTGGGTGGCCCTACCCTATGGTATGGCTCATAGTTTCACTGAATTAGACAAGGATGTGGTCCATTTGATTAGATTGGTTAGTTTTCTGTGAGTGTGGTTTTCAGTCTGTCTGCCTTCTGATGGAAACAGTGGAAAGAGTGGCAGACTTTATTTTCTTGGGCTCCAAAATCACTGCAGATGGTGACTGCAGCCATGAAATAAAAAGACGCTTACTCCTTGAAAGAAAAGTTATAACCAACATAGACAGCATGTTAAAAAGCAGAGACATTACTTTGCCAACAAAGGTCCATCTAGTCAAGGCTATGGTTTTTCCAGTAGTCATGTATGAATGTGAGAGTTGGACTTTAAATAAAACTGAGCTCCTAAGAATTGATGCTTTTGAACTGTGGTATTAGAGAAGACTCTTCGGAGTCCCTTGGACTGCAAAGAGATCCAACCAGTCCATCCTAAAGGAAATCAGTCCTGAATGTTCATTGGAAGGACTGATGTTGAAGCTGAAACTCCAATACTTTGGCCATCTGATGCAAAGAGCTGACTCATTGGAAAAAACCCCGATGCTGGGAAAGATTGAGGGCAGGAGGAGAAGGGGATGACAGAGGATGAGATGGTTGGATGGCATCACCGACTCAATGGACATGAGTTTGAGTAAACTCCTGGAACTGGTGATGGACAGGGAGGCCTGGCATGCTGCAGTCCATGGGGTCACAAAGAGTTGGACATGACTGGGCAACTAATCTGAATGATTTCTGAATTCTCTCAGCTGATGTTTCTGTACATGTTTTAGAGATGAAGAAACTGAGGGAAAGAGGGGTTTAGTCATCTACTTAAATGCTCTGTGTAATTTCCAGGGCCCCTGGAAGTGGATTTTTGGAAGGAGGACCTCCTGGACAAGTAGGTATGTCTGAAGGCTTGGGGCCTTAGGGATGTGCCAAGTCCTCAACACTGTCATGAGAATGAAGCATGCCTTCTAATTGTGTTTTTAGTAACTTGCAAGTGAAAACATTTGAGAAAACTATTTGAAGGTCTTCTCTAGCTAAGAAGGTAAAAGTTAGCTTCATCTAGAAAATAGCTTTAATAATACCTGCCTTGCAAGGAAGTTGTGAGAATAAATGAGATAATGCTGACAGAAACCTCTAGGACGCTGCAGGACACACGTTAGACACCCCCAAAGATGAGCTTTTGAGAGTTATTACCCTAAATTAGATCTTACTCTTAATAATGTGGTTGTTATGTTGTAGGTCCTACTATTCAGACATCTTAAAAGAAATCTGCTTGCCATACCCATCAATGAGGCTGTCTTTGCCAACAGGCATTCAGCTCCCGCATTGGGTATCAATACAATAGCCCTATGACTATAACTCACTTATATCTAATTTAAAATAAAATAAAGCTCCTCTAGAGGAAAACAATCACCTAATAGCATAGGGAATACAAAGTCGGTGATCGACTTGGGCAAGAGGCACATCTATCTCCTTAATTTATGCTTTTGGATTTGATGGTGTGTTTTCAGTCTGGAGGACGTTATAGAACCGTGTGTGTGTGTGTGTGTGTGTGCTCAGTCATGTCTGACTCTTTGTGATCCCATGGACTGTATGTAACCTGCCAGGCTCCTCTGTCCATGGAATTTTCGAAGCCAGAATACTGGAGCAGAACCATAGAGATTTTTTAAAACTTTTCCTTTTTTAGCATAAAACTAATACATTCATACAATAAATATGTCAAGCAGAATATGACTTTATAAAATGAAAGCTGCTGTGTAGACTAGTTTTTTTTCTCTAACCACGCCCCCACCCTACCCTTCCAAAATAATCCTGTTAGCCATTTTTTGAATCCTTCTAAAATTTTTTGATGCACCTATAGACGTAGGGCTTCCCAGGTGGCACTAGCGGTAAAGAACCCGCCTGCCAATGTAGGAGATACAAGAGACACGGGCTTGATCCCTGGATTGGGAAGATCCTCTGGAGGAGGGCATGGCAACCCACTCCAGTATTCTTGCCTGGAGAATTCCATGGACAGAGGAGCTTGGTAGGCTACAGTCCACAAAGTTGTAAAGAGTCAGACATGACTGAAGTGACTTTAGACACAAGCACGCACCTCTAAATGTATTTCTCTCTATACCTTCTTTGAAAAAAAAAAGAAAACAAAACTAATAGGATCATATTATTCCATACCTTGGTTTTTCTCTTAATAAGGTGTCATGAAGATTATTCTTTATCAGCTCATCTTTACACATTTTATTCTTGTTAATGATGACATAGTATTATAGGTATGAATATACTATAATTTATTTAATCTGGTCCCTTCTTGATGGTTACTTAGGTTATTTCCTCCTTTTCTTCAAGTTCAAATCATACAGCAATGAACAGCCCTGTAATATATTTGGATAGTTGTGGGAGTATCACTAGGGTTGTGTGTGGACTCATATTGGACTGCCAATCATTATGGGATGGACTGGGGACTTGAAGGGGCTCCAAACACCACCGGTGACTCGTGTGTGTGTGTGTGTGTGTGTGTGTGTGTGAATCTGTGTGGGTGTATGTGTATGTGTGTGACCTTGGGCAAGTATTTGGCAAGTGGAGACACTGTGGACAGTAGCCTGCCAGGCTCCTCTGTCCATGAGATTTTCCAGACAAGAATACCTTCTCCAGGGGATCTTCCCAACCTAGGGGTCGAACCTGGGTCTCTTGCACTGCAGGTAGACTCTTTACCATCTGAGCCAGTAGGAAAGCCCAGAGACAACATACTTATCTCAAATCCTTACAACAGTTATGTAAAGGGCCAGGGGTCTGCTTTATTACCTATGTCTTATACCTACTCTGGTACTCTGCACTTAGTGGGTATCAATGACAGCTCCTTGAAAGGGGATTGAATGAAAGGTTTGTTAAGCTGGGAGAGGTGGACTTTGACAAAGGACCAACTAGAGAATGGGGGGATGCTGTGTGTTTGTCTGCTAGAGGGGCTGTGATGAGGAGCAAGATTTGAAAAAAGGGGAGTCCCCCCCACAAAACACATTTTTGAACAGAAAATCCATCAAGGATTGTGCCTGATCCTCAATGGAGAGGCAAGAAAGTCTAAGAAAAAGACACTGAAGTGTTGGGTTGGCCAAAAAGTTTGTTTGGGTTTTTCAGCATCATCTTACAGAAAAACCCAAACAGATTTTTGGCCAACCTAATACTACCTATCTCCTTTCCATCAGATGGTATTTGGTCTAACTGCTTTGTACTGACAGAAGAGTGAAGTGAGACACCATCTACATTCTTCAGTCCCCACGACATAAAAATGTATGACTGAAGTCTCAACATTACAGAGTATTAGAGTTTGATATCCTCAAAAAGAAAGATGTATTAAAGATGCTACTATTTAGAAGATTTTGATTGATGTTCACTGTAGTTTCTTTGCATTCTATGAAGGCCTTTATTTGCTCACCTCAGAACATGTTTATTGTAGCTTTAGATTGATCATTTTAAAGTCACCTGGTTGGGGATTTGATGCTTCATGAGAGTGAAGGAACAAAATGAAACAACCTCTGGGAAACACGTTCCCACTAATGTGGGATTGGTAATTGTTCTCTGTGTTATTATTTCACAACTGGGTCAGTTCAATGTTTGCAAAAATTTAAGTTTCTCTACCTTGCTCTTTTAGATTTTTGACTCTGAGGGTCACAGTATAAAATGGAGTGAGAAGTGTGGCCTAGAGAAATAGTTAAGGGATAAAATAAAGTAAGAGTGGTAAAATATATTTGTTGTTGTTGTTTAGTCACTAAGTCATGACTGACTCTTTGTGACCTCATGGACTGTAGCCTGCCAGGCTCCTCTGTCCATGGTATTTCCTAGGTAAGAATATTGGCTGCTGCTGCTGCTAAGTCACTTCAGTCGTGTCCAACTCTGTGCGACCCCATAGACGGCAGCCCACTAGGCTTCTTTGTCCCTGGGATTCTCCAGGCAAGAACACTGGAGTGGGTTTCCATTTCCTTCTCCAATGCATGAAAGTGAAAAGCGAAAATGAAGTTGCTCAGTCGTGTCCGACTCTTAGTGACCCCATGGACTGCAGCCCACCAGGCTCCTCTGTCCATGGGATTTTCCAGGCAAGAGTACTGGAGTGGGTGCCATTATTGGAGTAGGTTGCTATTTCTTACTCCAGGAGATCTTCCTGACCCAGGAATTGAACCCGCATCTCCTGTGTCTCCTACATTGGCAGGTGGATTCTTTACCACTGTGCCACCTAGGAAGCCATGCTTAAATCTTTTGAATTTGAACATATTTATGTATTTTATTTCCAGGTGGCTCAGTGGTAAAGAATCTGCTTGCAATGCAGGAGACGTGAGTTCAGTCCCTGGGTCAAGAAGATCCCCTGGAGAAGGAAATGGCAACCCACTCCAGTGTTTTTGCCTGGGAAATCCAGAGGAGGAGGAGCCTGGTGGGCTACAATCTGTGTGGCCACAAAGAGTTGGACATGACTGAGTGACTGGGCACACATGCAGGTTTAAGCATGTGAGGAATAAAACAGATTTGTATAGAAAAGCAAAAGCACAAAAATAATGGAGAAATAGATCTGTTCATTTAACACCCATTGGTGTAAATGTTTGATTCTCCTGCATAACTTAGACACAAAAGCATAGTATGTTTTGTTCAATCTCAAAAGAAAACCAAATGGTATTAAGGTTTTCCCCAAGGAAGGTCTTCAAGGGCATCAAAAGAGTTGGCCCAGGACTTATCCCCACAGGATAACAAGAAGGTCCTGCTGTGTCTATGTGTATGTCAGGGAGAGAAAGAGAGGAGTAGAGACTACTCTGAGGGGTGGTGGTGGAAACCTGCATGGAGTCAAGACAAGGACAATAAAAGAGTTTTTTGTTTTGCTTGTATCTGCATATGTAATATATGGCTTTTTTTTTTTTCCAGAGCATCTGGCTTCCCTGATGGCTCAGTGTATAAAGAATCTGCTTGCCAGTACAGGGGAAGTAAGAGACAAGGGTTCCATCCTTGGGTCGGTAAGATCCCCTGGAGGAGGAAATGGCAACCCTCTCTAGTATTCTTGCGTGAACAATCCCATGGACATGGTCTCAAAGAGTCAGACACGACAGAGCGACTAAACAGACAGACAGACCGAGAGGGTCTATAAATGTAGTGTTTCTCTCATTTGTAAATAGTTGGATAGTGGCAGTTTTGCATTCCTTCTGCTTATCTGTCTATATGCAGTGGATTTCAACTTATATGCACATTAGAATCACTTGGGGAAATTTTGTAAAATAGGTCGCCTTACTATGTACCCGTTAAGTCAGAAATTCTGGGAAGTGGAACTTGGGCATTTGTTTTAAAGCTTCCCAAGTGACTCTGATGCACAGTGAAATTTACCCAGTGGCCCAGAAGTATTGCTCTAAGTGCAGGACTTGTAACTTCAATTAGGATCGTAGCCAGCAACCTCCTTCTGGATAAAGATGTGGTACACCCTATATATTGCAACAGCGTATGGGTTTTGGTGACCCAAGTAGGACCCAAGAGACCCTGTGTCTTACTACAGGTGAGGTCTTGAGCACATTGACTGTTTATCTGAACCTCAGTTGTTGCACTTGTAAATTGGAGACAACATCCACTTAATAATGTCATTGAGAGGATTAAGCGAGGATCAAAAAATTATCTGGTAGAAGTTGCCATTTATTCAATGTTTTCCATTTGTTCATTAGGCCTTGTGCCACCAAAACCTAGTAAAGATGTTTAAGACATTCATCAAGTCTAAAAACACAAAACTGGGAGGTATAGCTGATCTAAGAGATATTAGAATCAAAATTCCACAAAAAGTTTGACAGTCTGGAAGGATGGCCAACACTTGCAAGATAAATTTGGGGATTTGAACTTAAAATGTAATAAAAAATAAATATAGAGTCATGATTTATACTAGGATAGGATACGAGAGTAGTTCCTGTGCAAAAGGTCAGGGAGTTTCCCTGACAACAAATTTAATAAGAGGCAGCTGTACAGTGTGACTGTTAAGGAAGCTGATGTGGTTGGAGGCTGAATGAAGATAAATGTAGAATGTATGTCTCACGTGGCCATAGACTCTCTGGGCCCTGCCCTGGACTGAATCCCATTTTTTTTCTTTTTTTAAAAAAGAATTGTATTTGTTTATTTATTGATGACTGTGCTGGGTCTTTGTTTCTGTGCCGACTTTTCTCTAGTTGTGGTGAGCAGGAGCTACTTTCTAGTTGAGGTGCAAGGGCTTCCCATTGCAGTGGTTTCTCTTGTTGTGGGGCATGGGCACTAGGGACACCGGTGTCAGTAGTTGTGGTTCCTGGGCTCTAGAGCTCGGGCTCAGTAATTGTGGTGCACAGGCTTGGTTGCTTCACAGCATGTGGGATCTTCCCGGATCAGGGGTCGAACTCATGTCTCTTGCATTGGCAGATGGATTCTTTATCACTGAGCCACTAGGAAAGCCCAAAGCTCATTTATTTCTACAACAAGATTTACTGAAAACCTTTAATACTATTTGCCAGGCCTTGTTCTAGGCTCTGAGGATTCAACCTCTTTGCCCCTTTGTAGCTCAAATTCTATGGGGAAGGGGGGTTGGGAGGAGACAATACATGAAGAAATACACGAACTGTTAGAAAGAGATGAGAGTTTTGGAAAAAAATAAAAAGGGAAGGGGGAAGGTAGTGCTAAAGTGCAAGGGGTTATTTGCAATTTTAAATAGGGTGAAAAGGGGTGGCTTCATTGAAAAAGTGACTTGGGCAAAGATCTGATAGCAGTAAAGAACAAGAGACATGGATCTCTAGGGGAGGAAGACTTCAGGCAGAGGGAACCACAAGTGCAAAGACCTTGATGGGAGATGTGCTTGTTTTATTCAAGAAAAATGAAAGAAGCCCTAATTGAAATATCGTGTTAAGTCCTAGGCCTAGTCTTTACTCTTTTTAGCTGAATATGAAAGTAAAATATTTGGAGACAAAGGATGGGAAAAATATAAAAATGTTTGAAGATGGTGTAAATCACCCACTATTCAAGAAAAATACAAAAATGTTTGAAGATGGTGTAAATCACCCACTATTCAAGTATTCCTGATATTTGGGCAGATTTCCTTTCAGCATATAAATAGACTGACATGCAGAAGTAGCATAAAATAGCAAAGTTGAATTGAGATTTGTCTTCTAGGGGCTCTCTGGGGCTCCGTTTCTAGTTCTAGTGATTCAATTTTGCATTCTTGTCATGTGGTATTCAAATTTGGGCCTAAGTATACTTTCAAATTTCTACCGGTTGACTCTAGCCTTTGAGGTTCCTTCACATAGCTGAAATCATAGATGTTTATGCTATATGTACCCTTTACATTCAGGGTTTATAATTTTTTAAGTGCTTGCCACTTTGGCAGATGAAAAATTCTCTCATACTTTCAGCTGTCATTACTGTTGACATTGAGCATTCTTTCCTATGTTTCTTGAGCACTTAATATTCTTGTCATTTTCCTGCTTACCAATAATCCTTTATAAAATGTGGCACATAAACTACAGCATTTCTAGAAGATGCTGTGTTGAATGGTGAAGACTCTCACCTTTCATTATAGGTTGTAATCTTCAATGGTTGGTTGCTACCAAAAATGGCCATCACAATTCCTCCCGGCCATGTGCCCTTTTGCGATATGACTTTGCCCCTCCTCCTACCAAGAAGTCAAGTTGATTTTCTCTCCCTTGAATTCTGCCTGGTCTTGTGACTTACTGCGACCAACAGAATGTGGAAGAAGTGACGATGTGACTTCCCAGCATGTCCTTATGTAGAGAGATTTTTCTAGAAGTTTATGACTGAGATTCCCAGAGCCACTGAATCTCGTGCTATTCCTCAGGCCTACTTGTTCAGCCTTTCCTTCAATTCTGCAAAGTCATTTTGCTTCGAGTTAGCCAGGGTTGATGTCTGTGGCTTGTGACTGAAGGAGAAGCTGAACAGGATAAAATCCCAAATTATTAACAATCTGAGTAGATTAGGAAGCCAGCAGTGTTGACCTTATAGGTTGGCATGGACCAGACATGATACAATTTATTTTAAACATCATTCTGGTCTCTGTGCTTCCTCTTCTGAATGCTTCCTCAGTTCAGTTCAGTTCAATCATTCAGTCTTGTCCAACTCTTTGTGACCCCATGGACGGCAGCACGCCAGGCTTCCCTGTCCATCACCAACTCCTGGAGTTTACTCAAACTCATGTCCATTGAGTCACTGATGCCATCCAACCATCTCATCCTCTGTCATCCTCTTCTTCTCCCACCTCCTCACCAGGACCCAGTGACCCCACAGCGACTGAGACAGAACTGTGTTTGAGTGTCTCCTGCAGAGGTACGGGCCAGCAGTGGACTGCCGCAGGGGCAGGGGCTCTGGGTGCAGCAGGCCTGGGTATGACATAAGCCCTCTTGGACGAGGTCGCCATTAACCCCACCGTAGAGGTGCCGGAACTTACACAGGACTGGGGAAACAGACTCTTGGAGGGCACAAACAAAAGATTGTGTGCACCAGGACCCAGGAGAAAGGAGCAGTGACCCCACAAGAGACTGACCCAGACTTGCCCATGAGTGTCCAGGAGTCTCCAGCAGAGAGTGGGTCGGTGGTGGCCTGCTGCAGGGTAGGGGGCACCGAATGTAGCAGTGCGTGCATGGGACTTTTTGAAGGAGGGCGCCATTATCTTCATGACCTCCACCATAGTTTGGCCTCAGGTCAAAGGGCAGGGAGGGAACACAGCCCCGCCCATCAACAGAACGCTTCCTGGCTCCCCCATAACCCACTTATGGGTACACTCTAGAGTTCAGTGAGAGATGATGTTCTTGGCCTGGAGTAAAGGCAGAGAAATTGCAGAAAATGAGCCTTCTCACTCCTAACTCTCTGCTGTAGGCAGGAGAGAGAACTTGGTGGCCTGCTCCCCCTCCTCTACCGCCCTCCCAGTGGAGTTGATCGTGATCTGCCCCGTCTCCTGAATGGTGTAAGTTATAGGAGATCTTTTAATACACACTGATTCCACCATTTAGAAAACATGATTCACTGAGTCTTGCAATTTGACCAAGCAGATTAGTCCTCATCCTTTTGGGTAGAGTAAAAAGCCTTGATTTTGATACATCTCTCCAAGAGGAATGAAGGATGGAAATAAGAGGGAAGCCTTACTTGTCTTTTAAAGTCAGCAGAAGGTTTCTAGAGTTGCATCAATTGGCCAGCCCTCAGTTCATCCTTCCACTCTTCTCCTATTTTTCTGTGCTTGCTGGAGGAAAAATTTGACCTCTAATTGTAGGTTCTCCAGGCCAGCTAGCCAGATTTGTAAGGCTCCCAGGGAGAGGATACAATAAATACCCATTACCAGAAGTAATTGGAGACTGAGGGCACAGAGGAATTTTCCCCCTTAGCAACATATTCTGCTGAGGACTGAGTTCTCTGGGCTGAGGGATGAGTTGGGGGCTCTGTGGGTAAACTGGAGAATAGTCCTACATGGCTTAGGGCTGCAAATGAGTACAGGAGCCTGCCTCATTCTTGTTCAAGTTCCAGAACAGAAATTAGGTAGACAGAGAAAGGATTTGAAGGATTGTTTTCCCAGGAGGATCTCCTCCTGATATTGTCCTGAATTTCTTGCTCAGCTCATATATTTTTGACCTCAGCTCATATCTGGGCTCTGATCCAATCCCTTACTAGATTGGATCTGGTGGCTAGAACAGGGATATAGAGCACCTTGCTGATAGTAAGTAGAGAAGGAAACTTGTAGTTATTGTTGTTTAGTCACTTAGTTGTGTCCAGCTCTTTGTGACCCCATGGACTGCAGCATGCCAGGCTTCCCTGTCCTTCACTATCTCCTGCAGTTTGATCAGATTCATGTCCAGTGACTCAGTGATGCTATCTGTCTAACCATCTCATCCTCTGCCACCCTCTTGGGCTGCCTTTATCCTTAGATGGTGGTAGGGCCCATGAGTCCTCAGAGCTTCACCCTTATAGAGTCCACCGTGATGTCCTTTAGGTGGGCTCCAGTGCCTTCAGTCCTATTCCTGTATTATATTAATATTTCTATTCAAGTTCCTGGACATTTATCAGCTCCCCTCCCATGCACTACAATCTTACAATTTTATTTCAGGAGAGAGCGTTAGGAGCTATCTATATAGCTGCTCCATTTTACAGATGTGGAAACTAGGAGTAGAGCACAGTGTAAGTTGGGACCCTGAGGTCACCTTCCATGACAGTAAAATAATTGTGAAAGTGAAACAGTTTAGGAAGGGAGGGTTGCAGCGAAGTCCCAAAGAAGAAATATGTAATTGTCAAGGTCAGTTTAAGATCCTTATGTAAATAGAATAATACAATATAGATTATTTTTGTGCCTGGCTTATCTAGCTACAAATAAAGCTTTTTATTTATTTATTTTTTTTGGCCATACTATGAAGCTTGTGGGACCTTAGTCCCCTTGACCAGGGATTGAACTCATGCTCACTGCAATGCAAGTGCAGAGTCCTAACTACTGGACTGCCAGGGAAGTCCCATACAAATAATGTTTTTGAGAGTACATGTCTTTCTATTGCTGAATGGTATTCCATTGTATGGCTATACCTCAGTTTGTTCATCCACTCGCTTGTTGATGTACCTATAGGTTGTCTCTGACTTTTGGCTGTTTTGAATAAAGCCACTATAAACATTGATGTGCATGTCTTTGCGTAGACATATATTTTTATCTCTTTTGGTAAATATCTAGGATTATACCTGCTGGCTTGAGAGAGATAGATTTTGATACCAGTTCTGCCACTAATTTGTTACTTTAGGTAGATTATATACCTTCTCTGATCCTCAGAATCTTCATTTGTAAAAGGAAGGGATTGGACTAGATTAGTCTTTTGAAACTGTGCTCCTACAATCCTCTAGATTCTGAATCTTTTGATGGAGGGAAAGAGGAATAAAAAGTGGACTGTCCCCAGACAGCTTCACTGATGTCTAACTATTGACCTTCTTTATTGGAGTTCATTTGAAGAAGAAAGTGTTCTATGAATAGGAATGCTTAAAACCCATTGGCCTACATGATCTCTAAGATTCCTCTGACTTTGTAACATTTTTGGAGTCTATGAGAGAAATTGCCTTCTTCCTAACTTCTATGAGTAATGTTCTGAGAACAACATTTAAGGTAACAGAGGAACAATCTTGGGTGAAAATCACCTCTCCTTTCTCTTTATACATGGCCAAAGGTGAAACTAAGCCGTAGCTGAGCTGAAATACATCCTCTAAAGGACATTTCAGACTTCTGGTCCAGACAGGATAGTGTAGACACACTTCTCTTAGCTAAGTATAATTACAAATCCTGGAAAGAACATAAAAGGCAACCAAAGGAAAAGTCTAAAAGGTGGTAAGTGAAAGGCAAACTGTTTTGGGACCCTAGAATTAGAAGAATCATGTAGCTGCAGGGTGTCTGATTTCCCCCCACCAACAGGAAATGGCAACTGGACCTGTTTTTTTTTCCTGACCCCAGCTTAGCAATGGGAACTCCCCAAGTGGCTCAGATGGTAAAGAATCTGCCTGCAATGCAGAAGACCCGGTTTGATCCCTGGGTTAGGAAGATTCCCTGGAGAAGGAAATGGCAACCAGTACAGTTTTCTTGCCTGGAGAATCCCATGGACAGAGGAGCTTGGCAGGCTACAGTCCATGTGGTCACAATGAGTCAGACATGACTGAGCATGCATGCATGCACACAACTTAGCAATAGAAGACAGCCCAAATAGGCTCATCCCTCCCCCAGGTCAGGTGAAAGTCCTTCTGACAACACCAGGCAAGCTCAGCATCACCAGTAAGGGGATTGATAGGGAAAACCCCCAACAGTGCTTGGTTAGGGGAAGTGCTCTCTTTCCTTGCACAGCCTGAGACTCCCCTCCCCTCCAGAGAGAAACTGAGAGATACCTATGTGGGTGGGTTTCCCAGGTGGTGCAGTGGTAAAGAATCCACCAGCCAGTACAGGAGATGCAAGTGATGCAGGTTTAATGCCTGGGTCGGAAAGATTCCCCTGCAGGAGGAAATGCCAACCCACTCCAGGACTCTTGCCTGGAGAATCCCATGGACAGAGGAGCCTGGTGGACTACAGTTCATGGGCTTGCAAGAGTCGGACACGTCTGAGCACCTAGGTGGGCCACACCAGCAAAGGAGATCTCAGCACAAGTGGCCCAACAGGCCAGGAAGATGCTTCGTCCTTATGGGCCTAGGATGCCCCTCCCCTACCCTCAGACACCTGCCTGCCTAGCTTGGGCAACACCTTCTGCCCCCTCAAGCAACACACAAATGAATAAAATAAAAAATCTCTGCCCCAAAGAGACATTTCTAAATAAGAGGATATACAGATGGTGAATAAGCACATATTTATATCATTAACCATCAGGGAAATACAGATTAAAAAATCATGATACCAAATGCTGGTGAGGATGTGGAGAAACTGTGTCACTCGCACATGCTGGTGGGAATATAAAATGGTTGTATGACTCTGGAAAACAGTTTGACAGTTTCTTTAAAAAAGCTAAATCTGAAACTACCATATAACCTTGGACATTTATCCCAGAGAAATGAAAACTTATGTTTCTGTAAAAATCTGCACACAGATGTTCATAGCAGCTTTATTCATAAAAGCCCCAAACTGGAAACAAGCCAGATGTCTTTCAACTGGTAAATGGTTAAGTAAGCTGTGGTACATCCAAACTATGGAACACGACACAGCATTAAGAAGGAATGAACTACTGATACACACAACAACTTGGGTGAATCTCCAGAAAAAAAGCCAGTCCCCAAAGGCTATGTACTGTGTGATTCCATGTATATAACATTTTTGAAATGATACAGTTTAGAAAGAACAGATTACTGGTTACCGGGTCCTAGGGGTTAAGGACTAGGGTGTGGAGAGAGAGAAGATGAGGGTTATAGAAAGAGGTGGGTGAGGTTATGAAAGGACAGTGGGAGTGATCTTTGTGGTTATGGGGGTGGTTTGTATCCTGACCATGCGGGTGGTCACAAGAACCTACACAGGGAATGAAACTGTATTAAAACTAAATACGTGCACACACAAATGAGTACAAGTAAAACTGGGGGAATCTGGATAAGATGGATATATTGTATTAATGTCATCACTCTGATACTGTCCCAGAGTTTTGCAATATGTCACCATTGAAGGAAAGTAGTGAGTAAAAGGTACACAGGTTTTTTCAGTATTATCTCCTAAAAAAGTATGTGAATCTACAATTATATCACTAAAGAGTTCAATTAAAAAAGAAGGGCATTTCAGAAGCAAAGAAGTAGATGGTGGACACATAGTCCGACACTAGGAAGAACGGATGTTTCAGGGAGTCAGGGCGGCTCTTCACTCCTAGAGAGGATAGTGATGGGGGAGGTTTCCTTGACAGCTTGTGAAATGCAGGCAGCTGCAACTTCCTGCTCCTAAAGAGAGTTCTTTACAAAAAGGTAAAATGGTTGTCTGAGGATGCCTTGCAAATAGCTATGAAAAGAAGAGATGCAAAAGGCAAAGCAGAAAAGGAAAGATATACCCATGTGAATGCAGAGTTCCAAAGAATAACAAGGGGAGATAAGAAAGCCATCCTCAGAGGTCAATGAAAAGAAATAGAGGAAAACAATAGAATGGGAAAGCCTAGAGATCTTTTCGAGAAAATTAGAGATAACAAGGGAACTTTTCATGCAAAGATGTGCAAAATAAAGGACAGAAATGGTATGGACCTAACAGAAGCAGAAGATATTAAGAAGAGGTGGCAAGAACACACAGAAGAACTATACAAAAAAGATCTTCATGATCCAGATAACACGATGGCGTGATCACTCACGTAGAGCCAGACATCCGGGAATGTGAAGTCAAGTGGGCCTTAGGAAGCAACACTACGAACAAAGCTAGTAGAGGTGATGGAATCCCAGTTGAGCTATTTCAAATCCTAAAAGACGATGCTGTGAAAGTTCTGCACTCAATCTGCCAGCAAATTTGGAAAACTCAGCAGTGGCCACAGGACTGGAAAAACGTCTGTTTTCATTCCAATCTCAAAGAAAGGCAACGCCAAAGAATGCTCAAACTACTGCACAATTGCACTCATCTCACACACTAGTAAAGTAATGCTCAAAATTCTCCAAGCCAGGCTTCAACAGTACGTGAACCACGAACTTCCAGATGTTCAAGTTGGATTTAGAGAAGGCAGGGGAACCAGAGATCAAATTGCCAACATCCGTTGGATCATCAAAAAAGCAAGAGTTCCAGAAAAACATCTACTTCTGCTTTATTGACTATGACAAAGTCTTTGACTGTGTGGATCACAACAAACTATTGAAAATTCTGAATGAGATGAGAATTCCAGACCACCTGACCTACCTCCTGAGAAATCTGTATGCAGGTCAGAAAACAACAGTTAGAACTGGATATGGAACAACACACTGGTTCCAAATCAAGAAAGGAGTATGTCAAGGCTGTATATTGTCACCCTGCTTATTTAACTTATATGCAGAGTACATCATGAGAAATGCTGGATTGGTTGAAGCACAAGCTGGAATCAAGATTGCCAGGAGAAATATCAATAACCTCAGAAATGCAGATGACACCACCCTTATGGCAGAAAGCAAAGAAGAAATAAAAAACCTGGTGATGAAAGTGAAAGAGGAGAGTGAAAAAGTTGACTTAAAATTCAACATAGAAAACTAAGATCATGGCATCTGGTCCCATCTCTTCATGGCAAATAGATGGGTAAATAATGGAAACAGTGACAGACTTTATGTTTTTGGGCTCCAAAATCACTGCAGATGGTGACTGAAGCCATGAAATTAAAAGATGATTGCTCCTTGGAAGAAAAGTTATCTGCAACCTGAACAGCATATTAAAAAGCAGAGATAATACTTAGCCAACAAAGGTCCGTCTAGTCAAAGCTATGGTTTTTCCATTAGTCATGTATGGATGTGAGAGCTGAACTATAAAGAAAGCTGAGTTCCAAAGAACTGATGCTTTCAAACTGTGGTGTTGGAGAAGACTCTTGAGAGCCCCTTTGACTGCAAGGAGATTCAACCTGTCCCCGAAAGGAAATCAGTCCTGAATATTCACTGGAAGGACTGATGTTGAAAGTGAAACTCTAATACTTTGACCACCTGATGCGAAGAACTGACTCATTAGAAAGGACCCTGATGCTGGGAAAGATCGAAGGTGGGAGGAAATGGGGATGACAAAAGATGAGATGGTTGGATGGCATCACTGACTCAGTGAGCATGAGTTTGAGTAGACTCTGGGAGTTGGTGATGGACAGGGAAGCCTGGTGTGCTGTGGTCTATGGGATCACAAAGAGTCATACATGACTGAGTGACTGAACTGAACTGAACTGAATGCTCTTTATTTAAATTTGAAAAATGAGGTAGCCTGCTTTTGTTTGGGCCTGCCACTGAAGGAGACTGTAATTAGTGAAGTATTTTCAAGAGCACTAGGGCTCCTACCATTAGTCATACCGGATCCAGGACGTTTTAATTGCCCTTTTATAAAAAGTGGCTTGACAGACACGTTTGTCTTCACTTGATGTGTTAGAAAAAAAAAAAAATCCCACAACTGCAAACACCACAGCTTAGAAGAAACACCCTTTTGAGAAAGGATGTTTTGAATATAACATCACATCACTGATGGAATTAATTATATAGGAACACTTAAGTTTAGTACTTTGTAGCCAGTTTTTACACTTGTGATTTTTGGTTGCTTTAACCCATCATTTCATGGGAAATAGATGGGGAAACAGTAGAAACAGTGTCAGACTTTATTTTTTGGGGCTCCAAAATCACTGCAGATGGTGACTGCAGCCATGAAATTAAAAGACGCTTACTCCTTGGAAGAAAAGTTATCACCAACCTAGATAGCATATTCAAAAGCAGAGACGTTACTTTGCCGACTAAGGTCCGTCTAGTCAAGGCCATGGTTTTTCCTGTGGTCATGTATGGATGTGAGAGTTGGACTGTGAAGTAGGCTGAGCGCTGAAGAATTGATGCTTTTGAACTGTGGTGTTGGAGAAGACTCTTGAGAGTCCCTTGGACTGCAAGGAGATCCAGCCAGTCCATTCTGAAGGAGATCAGCCCTGGGATTTCTTTGGAAGAAATGATGCTAAAGCTGAAGCTCCAGTACTTTGGCCACCTCATGTGAAGAGTTGACTCATTGGAAAAGACTCTGATGCTGGGAGGGATTGGGGGCAGGAGGAGAAGGGGACGACTGAGGATGAGATGGCTGGATGGCATCACAGACTCGATGGACGTGAGTCTGGGTGAACTCCGGGAGATGGTGATGGACAGGGAGGCCTGGCGTGCTGCCATTCATGGGGTCGCAAAGAGTCGGACACGACTGAGCGACTGAACTAACTAACTAATATATTTACTCAGTATGCCAGATGTAACTTAATCTTTCTAAATGCCGAGTCTACAGGGAAGTTTCCTCTCCAAGTCAAGGCTGACTACAGGAGACAGAGATGATCTGACTTGCAAGGGTGTTGCAAATTGCCAAGAGGTGATGACAAGGCAAAGGTGTAGGGGATTCCTAGTGCTCGGCCCAGTCCCCTCTTGAGGGCTAGTATACTCCTAACTGCTGGGAATATCAGCCACTGATGGCTTACAGATGAGCCCTTCCCAGACCTTCAGTGGACTTCAGGGAACTCCCTCACCCGAGATGAGGCTGCCTCCTAGTGGGACATGGGGTCAAAGATCGGCAGAGCCTCAGTTAAGGACAATTCTAAGGGGCTGTCTCAGCTCCAAGAGTCCCAATAGGATCTGCTGAGGTTTCGGTTGCAAATACCATTTGGGTCAGTTTCCCCTTCCTCACTCCCTTATATGTGTATCTCCTGCAGTCACTCCTCAGTGAACCTTCTTCATACAGCTCTCCATCAGAGTCAGGCTTCCCACGTGGCTCAGGGGTAAAGAATCCACCTGCAATGCCAGAGACATGGGTTCAATCCCTGGGAAGATCCCCTGGAGGAGAGCTTGGCAACCCACTCCAGTATCCTTGCCTGGAGAATCTCATGGACAGATGAGCCTGGATGGCTACAGTCCATGGAGTCACCAAGAGCCAGATATGACTGAGTACACAAACAGCACCCACAGCTCCATCAGAGTTGGACCTCAGGGGAACTCACTCTAAGGTAGTATTTTTGATTGGGTACCTTGAAAGCAGAGCCTGAGGGGGACTTGGTACCAGGTGGTTTATTAGGGAGGTGACCCTAGGTATCAAAAATGATGGAGCAGGAGGGTTAAACAGGAAAGAAGTCAGTTAAAAAGTGTCTCATTGACCTGGTGATAGCTGTGGGCACCTGGGGATAGATCTCTCTGGAGATGTCTGAGGAACATGTAGAATGTGGCTGAGATTTGTCTCACCAAATAATGGGAAGCTGGGGGCTTTTATCTACATACTGTTGCTCCCTATTAAAGGTTTGTCCCTAAGGACACTAATCTGGTGGTCCTCTGTACGACTGAGCCATTTCTCAGGGTATCCAAGAACATCTTGTTACAGAAACTCAAAGAGGGCCAGCAGATATGTGAGGTGGGATGCATGGTAGCTGGAAAGGACATTGTTCACCAGAGTTCAGCCAAAGTCTGAGGTGGCTGAAGGTTGGTGATGTGGGGCTCTCAAAGAGTCTGCTACTCAGGGGAAAGAGCTCCAGCATTTTTATTTGACAGGAGTTCAAGAAGCTCCTTTATCATGCCCATCCTTGCATGGAAATGTTCCCTTGAAAGTGAAAAGTGCAAGTTGCTCAATCGTGTCTGATTCTTTGTGACCCCATGGACTATACAGTCCATGGAATTCTCCAGGCCAGAATACTGGAGTGGGTAGCCTTTCCCTTCTCCAGGGCATCTTCCCAACCCAGGGATCGAACTCAGGTCTCCCGCCTTACAGGCAGATTCTTTACCAGCTGAGCCACAAGGGAAGCCCAGGAATACTGGAGTGGGTAGCCTATCCCTTCTCCAGCAGATCTTCCCGATCCAGGAATCGAACCGGGGTCTGCTGGATTACAGTGGATTCTTTACCAACTGAACTATCAGTGAAGTCTAATGTTCCCTTGATAGCTCCTATTTTCTTGAAGAGATCTCTAGGCTTTCCCATCCTATTGCATTGACCTCTATTTCTTTGGGTTGTTTATTTATGAAGACCTTCTTATCTCCCATTGCTATTCTCATGAAAAACATAGCATATTAAAAAGCAGAGACATCACTTTGCTGGCACAGGTCTGTATAGTCAAAGCTATGATTTTTCCAGTAGATATGTACACATGTGAGAGTTGGACCATAAAGACGGCTGAGCGCCGAAGAATTGATGCTTTCAAAGTATGGTGCTGGAGAAGACTCTTGAGAGTCCCTTGGATGGCAAGGAGATGAAACCAGTCCATCCTAAAGGAAATCAACCCTGAATATTCACTGGAAGGACTGATGCTGAAGCTGAACCTCCGAAACATTGGCCACCTGATTCGAAGAGCCAACTCATTGGAGAAGACCCTGATGCTGGGAAAGACTGAAGGCAAGAAGAGAAGGGGACAACAGAAGGCAACATGGTTGGATGGCATCACTGACTTAATTGACATGAGTTTGAGCAAACTCCGGGAGATAGTGAAGGACAGGGAAGCCTGGCATGTTGCAGTCCATGGGCTCACAAAGAGTAGGTCATGACTTAGCAACTGAACAACAAGAAGAAGCTCCTACATGGTAGGGGGAATTTCCAGGGCAAAGCTCTATCCTTTCACACTGAGTTTCTATATATGGCACAGAACTATCAGTGGAAAGAAAGGTTCAAAAACAGATCAATTAAAAGGTCTTTTGTTTACTTGCTTGCTGAGTTGGTTGAGCAGTCAGTTATTTTATTGGTTCCACTTCTCTCTGTGGCAAGCTAGACATGTAAAAAATAGGTACTGATATGAAGTCCTAGGACATTCAAATTGTGTTAAGATCTGTTTACCTTCAGGAACTGAAAGAGAAAATAAGATTTCTTTCTTAAAAAAAGATACACAGGAGAAAACCAATTGAGAAAACATCAGGGGCTAATCTATGTCCACTTTGAAGTGTTCAGGCCAGTGGCTCTCGAAGCATGGTCCTCAGACCAGCAGCAGCAGTATCACGTGGTGACTTTTAGAAATAGAAATTATTGGGACTCTCCTGGTGATCCAGTGGCTAAGACTCTGTGCTCCCAATGCAGGGGCACAGGTTCAACTGGGGAGCTAGATCCCACATGCTGCAACTAAAGATCCTTCATCCTGCAATGAAAACCCAGAATAGCCAAATAAATAAATAAAAATTTTTTAAAAAGAGATGGACATTGTTGGGTCCCACCACAGATCTATTAAATCTGAAACCCTGGGGATGGGGCCCAACTGTCTGTGCTTTCACAAGCTCCTCCAGGGATTCTGATGTGAGCTAACGTCAAAGAACTACCTGTCTGACTTCAGATCATTCACTTGTACCCATGATTTCAGCAGCCAAACCATGGATTTAATTCACAAATTTTGCTCCAGGTAGACAGGTTTGGAAATGAAGGGGCATAACGTGAGAAGTTATTTAATAGTCATTCCCTTTGTTAGCCTCTGTGTTGCATGGGTATACTATGAAGACAATGTTTAAAGATGTTTAAACCATCTGGAAGATGACTTTTAATCTTTTATGTCTCTGTTGTCAGCTATTGTCTACTTCTGTCCTCCCCACCCACAAAACACTCATCATCAGCAATGTGTCAAGCATTCTTACAGACAATTGGGATATAGCGGTGAGTGAAAGAGACAAAAATTCTTCTCTTCATGGAGCATGAGGTCTGATCTATGTGTAAGATGCAGTATGTGTGTGTGTAAATCATCATTAAATATACAATAAATTACAGATATATTCAATTCAGTTCAGTTCAATCGCTCAGTCATGTCCGACTCTTTGCGACCCCATGAATCACAGCACGCTAGGCCTCCCTGTCCATCACCAACTCATGGAGTTCACCCAGACTCATGTCCATCGAGTCCGTGATGCAATCCAGCCATCTCACCCTCTGTCGTCCCCTTCTTCTCCTGTCCCCAATCCCTCCCAGCATCAGAGTCTTTTCCAATGAGTCAACTCTTCCCATGAGGTGGCCAGAGTACTGGAGCTTCAGCTTTAGCATCATTCTTTCCAAAGAAATCCCAGAGCATATCTCCTTCAGAATGGACTGGTTGGATCTCCTTGCAGTCCAAGGGACTCTCAAGAGTCTTCTCCAACACCACAGTTCAAAAGCATCAATTCTTCAGCGCTCAGCCTTCCTCACAGTCCAACTCTCACATCCATACATGACCACAGGAAAAACCATAGCCTTGACTAGACGGACCTTAGTCGACAAGGTAATGTCTCTGCTTTTGAATATGCTATCTAGGTTGGTGATAACTTTTCTTCCAAGGAGTAAGCGTCTTTTAATTTCATGGCTGCAGTCACCATCTGCAGTGATTTTGGAGCCCCCAAAAATAAAGTCTGACACTGTTTCCACATCTATTTCCCATGAAGTGATAGGACCGGATGCCATGATCTTCATTTTCTGAAAGTTGAGCTTTAAGCCAACTTTTTCACTCTCCTCTTTCACTTTCACCAAGAGGCTTTTTAGCTCCTCTTCACTTTCTGCCATAAGGGTGGTGTCATCTGCATATCTCAGGTTATTGATATTTCTCCTGGCAATCTTGATTCCAACTTGTGTTTCTTCCAGTCCAGAATTTCCCATGATGTACTCTGCATATAAGTTAAATAAGCAGGGTGACAATATACAGCCTTGACATACTCCTTTTCCTATTTGGAACCAGTCTGTTGTTCCATGTCCATTTCTAACTGTTGCTTCCTGACCTGCATACAGGTTTCTCAAGAGGCAGGTCAGGTCATCTGGTATTCCCATCTCTTTCAGAATTTTCCACAGTTTATTGTGATCCACACAGTCAAAGCCTTTTACATAGTCAACAAAGCAGAAATAGATGTTTTTCTGGAACTCTCTTGCTTTTTTCATGATCCAGTGGATGTTGGCAATTTGATCTCTGGTTCCTCTGCCTTTTCTAAAACCAGCTTGAACATCAGAAAGTTCTCAATATATTAGAAGATGGTAAATGCTATGGAGAAAAGTAAGACAAGAGAGGTGGATAGAGAGTGCAGGAATGGTGGTGCAGGGGGCTGCAATGTTAAATAAGGTGCTTGGGGAGCCTTCGCCTTGGTAACACTGGAACCAAGTTTGTAAGGAGATGAGGGGGTGAGCAGTGCAGATAATTAGGGGAATCTAAGTTCCAGGTGGAAGACCAGCAGGATCAAACTGGTGCTCTGAAGTGGGAGTGTGCCTCTAGCATTCAGCATCTGTTCTAAACCTAGGTATAGAGAAAATTCTGGGTGACAGGAGAGTTCATTTGCAACTGTCTGTAACTGACCTGCCAAACCCAGCGAGTTTTGAAAGTGGAGGCATGTGCATCTGTGCTTAAAGTGATGGTGGGAGCTATTATGAGGTCCATTTTATATATAATATATATTTATAAATTTATCTATACCTACATTGCCAAATGAATGCCAAAGAATGCTCAAACTACCGCACAATTGCACTCATCTCACACACTAGTAAAGTAATGCTCAAAATTCTCCAAGCCAGGCTTCAGCAATACGTGAACTGTGAACTTACAGATGTTCAAGCTGGTTTTAGAAAAGGCAGAGGAACCAGATATCAAATTGCCTACATCCACTGGATCATGGAAAAAGCAAGAGAGTTCCAGAAAAACATCTATTTCTGCTTTATTGACTATGCCAAAGCCTTTGACTGTGTGGATCACAATAAACTGTGGAAAATTCTGAAAGAGATGGGAATACCAGATGACCTGACCTGCCTCTTGAGAAACCTGTATGCAGGTCAGGAAGCAACAGTTAGAACTGGACATGGAACAACAGACTGGTTCCAAATAGGAAAAGGAGTACATCAAGGCTGTATATTGTCATGCTGCTTATTTAACTTATATGCAGAGTACATCATGAGAAACACTGGGCTAGAAGAAGCACAAGCTGGAATCAAGATTGCCGGGAGAAATATCAATAACCTCAGATATGCAGATGACACCATCCTTATGGCAGAAAGTGAAGAGGAACTAAAGAGCCTCTTGATGAAAGTTAAAGAGAAGAGTAAAAATGTTGGCTTAAAGCTCAACATTCAGAAAACAAAGATCATGGCATCTGGTCCCATCATTTCATGGCAAATAGATGGAGAAACAGTGGAAACAGTGGCAGACTTTATTTTTGGGGCTCCAGAATCACTGCAGATGGTGACTGTAGCCATGAAATTAAAAGACGCTTCCTCCTTGGAAGAAAAGTTATGACCAACCTAGATAGCATATTGAAAAGCAGAGACATTACTTTGCTGACTAAGGTCCGTCTAGTCAAGGCTATGGTTTTTCCAGTAATCATGTATGGTTGTGAGAGTTTGAATGTGAAGAAAGCTGAATGCTGAAGAATTGATGCTTTTGAACTGTGGTGTTGGAGAAGACTCTTGAGAGTCCCTTGGACTGCAAGGAGATCTAACCAGTCCATTCTAAAGGAGATCAGCCCTGGGTGTTCTTTGGAAGGAATGACGCTAAAGCTGAAACTCCAGTACTTTGGCCACCTCATGGGAAGAGTTGACTCATTGGAAAAGACTCTGATGCTGGGAGGGATTGGGGGCAGGAGGAGAAGGGGACGACAGAGGGTGAGATGGCTGGATGGCATCCCTGACTCAATGGACGTGAGTCTGAGTGAACTCCAGGAGATGGTGATGGACAGGGAGGCCTGGCGTGCTGTGATTCATGGGGTCGCAAAGAGTCGGACACGACTGAGTGACTGAACTGAACTGAACTGCTACCTACATCTGTACTCCTATTTGTGTAGTATGTATTTGTGAAATTTGTTTATAATACAGAATATAAATACAGCTGGGCTGCAGTTTCAAGGAGGCAGGAAACGTGAGTGGAAGGTGGCACTCATTTCTTGTTACACACTCTTGGTTTTAGAAAGTGTTGTGAAGCCACTTGAGTGCGTGAGTGCTCAGTCGTGTCTGACTCCTTGTGACCCCATGGACTGTAGCCCACCAGGCTCTTCTGTCCCTGGACTTTTCCAGGCTAGAATACTGGAGTGGGTTGCCATTTCCTCCTCCAGGGGATCTTTACAACCCAGGGATCAAACCCATGTCTCTTGTGTCTCCTGCATTGGGCAGGTGGATTCTTTACGACTGTGACAAGTCATGTTCAATGATATAAACTCTGAGCCCAGTAGAAGGAATTGCAGACAGTGGAGGAGGCTGGCCTTTCAGCCTTGCTTCAACAACTCCTTGCCTTTGTGGCTTTAATTCACTTTTATCTAACTTCAGGCTTGAACACTTCTATATCACAAATAACCCCTTGGAAAAATTGTAATGTGGTGTCTTAATGGCCACCCTTTCCTTTTGTTTATGTAAGAAAATTAGTAAGGAACTCAGGGTGTATAATTTCACTCTAGGTAATCAATCAGGCAGTTCCTTACATGAAGGCAAATAGCAGTTGGGGCCAGAAAGCTGGGCTGATAATAACTGCAGGAGAGCTTCAAGTGATTATGAAAGGAGCCTGCTGATGCACAGCTTTGGAGTTTTCTGTGTCAGCACGAAATGTCTTGATTCAGGTTAAACAAAAACCACTACTGCTTGGAAGTAGCAGTTCTCAGCACACTCTTTCACAAGCAGTTTGCCAGAGATGATGATTTATTCGGTGTATTAAGCATAAGGGCAACTTTTCTCATCAGTGCTGGGAAATATTTGGAAGGCAGTCTTGTTTTTTGCCATAGTTGTTGTTCAGTCGTTCAGTCATTTCCAGCTCTTTGTAACCCCATGGACTAAGCATGCTAGGCTTCCCTGTCCTTCACTATTTCCTAGAGTTTGCTAGAAATTATGTCCATTGAGTCGATGATGCCATCCAACCAAGAGGATGCTTGGTTGCCCCCTTTCCTCCTGCCCTCCATCTTTCCCAGCATCAGGGTTTTTTCCAGTGGATCAGGTGGCCAAAGTATTGGAGCTTCAGCTTCAGCATCAATCCTTCCAATGAATATTCAGGGTTGATTTCCTTTAGGATTGACTGGTTTCATCTCCTTGCAGTCCAAGGGATTCTCACCATAGCAGGCAGGGTTATTCTTTCCATACATTTCCAGACAGTCCCTTGGATTGTGATACATTCTGTCAACTGGTTTGCAGGAAACCCATGAAATTTAATTACAGTGGGGTTTATAACTACTGAATTCTGGATGTTGGTTCAATACAATAAGCAATGAGAACTCAACACTGAATGATGTACCCTACCATTGGATGTAGAGAACTTCCCTTTTGAGGAATATTGAAGAAAGCCCATGTGGAATAAACAAACTAACTTTCCACCTAAAGGAATTAGAAAAAGAAGAACAAATAAAGCCCAGTGTTAGTGGAGGGAAGGAAATAATAAGGATCAGAGTGGAAACAAATAAAATAGAGATAAAAAAGACAATAGAAAGATCAATAAAACTAAAAGATGGTTCTTTAAAAAGATAAACAAAATTGACATACCTTTAGGTAGACTCACCAAGAAAAAAAGAAAGGAGGCTCAGATAAAAAATCAGAAATGAAGGAGGACAAATTATAACTGACACCAAAGAAATACAAAGGATCATAGGAGACTACTGTGAACAATTATATGCCAAACAAATTAGACAACCTAAAGTAATGGGTAAATTCCTCAAAATGTACAATCTTCCAAGACTAAATCATGAAGAAATCAGAAAAGCTGAACAGACCAATTGCTAGTAAGGAGATTGAGTCAGTAATCAAAAGCTCCACTCCCCCCCCAAAGTTCAGGACCAGGTGGCTTGACTGGTGAATTCTACCAAACATTCAAAGAAAGATTTAATACCTATCCTTCTCAAATTCTTCCAAAAAACTGAAGAAGAGGGAACATTCTAAAATTCAGTTTATAAGGTCATCATAACCATGATACTAAAACTGAACAAGGACACCACACAGAAAAGAAACTTACAGGCCAAAATCCCTAATGAATGTAGATGCAAAAATCCTTACAAAATATTAGCCATCCAAATTCAACACTACCTGAAAAAGATCATACAGTCTGATCAAGCGGAATTTATTCCAAGGAATGCAAGAATGGTTTGACATCTGCAAATCAGATACCACATAAATAAAATGAAGGATAAAAATCATATGGTTATTTCAATAGATGCAGAAAAAATATTTGACAGCATTCAATGTTGATTTATGATAAAAACTCTCAACAAAGTGGATATAGACAGAATGTACCGCAACATAGGATTTCCCAGGTGGTGCTGGTGGTAAAGAACCTGCCTGCCAAAGCAGAAGACTTAAGAGATGAAGGTTCAACCCTTGGGTGGGGAAGAACTCTTGGAGGAGGGCATGGCAACCCACTCCACTATTCTTTACCTGGAGAATCCCATGGAGAGAGGAGCCTGGTGAGCTACAGTCCATAGGGTCGCATAGAGTTGGACATGACTGAAGCAACCTAGCATGCATGCATGCAGGCACACATGCACAGCAAGGCTGTATATATAATCAAGGCCGTATATATCATACCAAGAGCTAACACTATACTCAGTGACTCAATGCTGAAAGCTCCCATCAGTTCAGAAACAAGATAAGGATGCCCATACTTGCCACTTTCATTCAACAGAGTATCAGAAGACCTAGTGAGAGCAGTTGGGCCAGTAAAAGAAATAAAAGGCATCTAAATTGTAAAGAAAGAAGCACTACTTGCAGAAGACATGATTTATATATAGAAAATCTAAGGACTCCACCCCAAAACTCCCATTAGAACCAATCAACAAAATCGATAGCCCATGTTATGTGTGAAGTGTATAGTTGGTTTAACCACTTCACAGATGAATTCCTAGTTTTCACTCAACTCCTCCCTCTCCCCACATGAAACCCACAGCCTAGTGGTTGGAAATTTTGAATTAGATGGCTTTCCAGAATGAAGTTTTTTGTACTTCATAGCGTTCTACCTCCACCCTCAACGATGCACTTTGGTGAATGCCAACACTGGCCTTCTGAGGGTGGAGGGATAAGGTAGGGAGAATATCTTCCATATGACTACTGGAGCCTGCCTACCTGTGGCAAAGGGGAGAAAGTAGGACCCATCTGGGGTCATCGTGCAAGTTTTCCAGCCTGGTATCACCCGCTGCATCTACATTGCATTGCCAGAGAGTCCCTGGTCTTCGCTCAGCATGACTTCGTGCTGTTTTCTCTTCACTGAGTGGATTTAGTTAAATATTAAGGTCACTGTGTTCCAGTGTCATCACTTATAATCTCTCCCATGACAATCTTCTCTTGCCTGTGTCATCCATACATGGAGAGCATTTCCTTTTAAGAACAAAGGGCTCAGTGTGGATTTGATTCTGAAAGGGCAACCCAGTTGGAATAAAGGCCCCACTGACCCTGTAACTCATGTTGTGGGTAAGGCTTTATTTTATTTTTGAATCTAATCTTTTGCAAACTTGAATTTCAAAACAAGAAATTCACTTTTCCCTAAAATGTTAGTGAAATGTCTTTGGAGCAGCTCCAGTTGCTTCTCTCACTCCAGTGATGGGTGTGGGTGTTTTATATATCCTGCCATGTGAAGGACTCACACAGACCTTTTAAAGTTAATTAAAAAACCTTCCATGGGCTGCCAGATTTGGGCAGCAGCACTACTCCATAACCTTTTGTACCAGATTAAAAAACCTCTGACAATCAAGGATGTTGCCAAATTTCAAATGAAGTGTTCAGAGTAAATTCAATAAGCTGCACAATTCAGTCAGCTTCACAGTGACTCTTGTTTCTATCAGTAGTTCAGCAAGAGCTGCGAGTTTGATGGGGACTGAATCTCTTCCTTTGGATACCTGCTTACTGTACTGCTCTTTTCTAGAGCACCCCACCCCCACTGCCCCATCACCCACCATGTTTCTACAACCATAAGAGAGTGTTGTCTGATGTGTCATGGGTGTGCTTTTGACAAAAAGGTTCCTTGTTATATGCAGGATAGGAAACCCTATACACCAGATTACCAATGCACACAGCATATCAAAGCTTCTGAGCATTTCTGTAGAAAATGGCTCATTCTCTTTAACACAGTGTTTTCCACTTATGTCTGACCATGCTGCCTATTTTTCCTGCGTAACCTTTAACAGCTTCCCAATGAGCTTGCAACATCTCACAAAGGACTGGGTCGAAGGCTCTGTGCAATTGAACCCTCTGACACTTAAATCTTGTAAAAGTCGTGGTTTGCTGTGATAAGCGCAAAAGATACAGCCCCAGGAGAACATACGAGGAGACAACAGGCTGAGGAGGGATGTTTGGTGAGCAGAAATTGTGAATTTCCCCAGTACCCAGTGGGCCACTTGCTCTGGTTGGTGGTTATCAAATATTTGGAGAGAGATTCGGCCAGGTCATAGGACTGAGCTCTTCATACTCCCAAATATATCCCCCTAAAACACCCCTTTGTATGTATGGTTGTAAAAATTGTCTTTTGCAAACCACCTCACCATCATCTGTCACGTGGCTATGACTTTTACACCACCAGCACCATCTGTTTCCTTTGTCCACTGTGTATACAGTAAAGAGCAGACATCACCGGTGTGCAGTGACCTTGCAACTACGTAAGGAAGACCAGTTTGTGGACACACATGCTTAGTTCTTTTTTTTTTTAAGTATTTATTTCTTTGGCTGAGTCAGATCTTAGTTGTAGCACTCATGCTTAGTTGTACCATGGCATGTGAGATCTTACTTCCTCAAGTAGGGATTGAACCTGAGACTCCTCATTGCAAGGCTGATTCTTAATCACTGGACCACAAGTGAAGTTGCACATATACTTAGTTCTTTATGAGGTTTAAGTGAAACTCAGCACCACAAGGAAATCAACCCTGAATATTCATTGGAAGGATTGATGCTGAAGCTGAAGCTCCAATACTTTGGCCACCAGATGGGAAAAACTGACTCATTGGAAAAGAGGCTGATTCTGGGAAAGATGGAGGGCAGGAGGAGAAGGGGTGACAGAGGATGAGATGGTTGGATGGCATCATCGACTCAATGGACATCAGTTAGAGCAAACTCCAGGAGATAGTGAGGGACAAGGAAGCCTGGCATGCTGCAGTCCATGGGGTTGCAAAGGTTTGGACACAATTGAGTGACTGAACAACAATAGCACCACAGACCTGATGGAGGTGCAGTCCAAAACTAGTGTTTTGTGGAGCACACTTTGATCTGTCATTACTGGTTTGTAAGCTCCAAACTGTCTGGGTCAGTAGAAACTGGAGAACACTCAATACAGTTTGAATTCTTTAGTAAGGTCAGAGTCAAGGGCCCAGCAGAGAATAAGCGGCACTTTTAAAGGGATTTAACTAGAAGAGAGATTAATGGAGAACTTATTGGTGTGGGAATGAGGTTGCGGCATCGAACAGGGAATGGGGAGGTACCAAGAGAATAGCAACAGCAGGAAGCTATTACTACCCTAGGACTTCCTCTTTTTAAAGCAAATTCATCATTTTTTTTTCATGAAAATAAATGACAGTCAAATGACAATTAAAAGCCAGACCAAAGTCAGACCAAACTTCTGTGTTTCTTGAAAGAAACCATGTCTAAAGACAAATTTTGAAATTAAGCCTCTGTCTTATTGTAGGTAAAGAAAATAATAATTATAATTAATGGAATATATTATACATAGGCCAGCTCTAGAGAACAGAGAGACCCTTATAAAAGCTTGCAGATGCTTTCTCAGTCATGTCCGACTTTTTGCAACCCCATGGACTGTAGCCCACCAGGCTCTTCTGTCCTTGGGATTTTCCCGCAAGAATACTGGAGTAGGTTTCCTCCTCCAGGAGACCTTCCTGATCCAGAGATCAAACCCGGGTCACCTGTGTCTCCTGTGTTGAAAGACAGATTCTTTACTGCTGAGCCACAAAGCTTACCTATGTAGTATTTTTACACCTCATCTAACTCCGTCTTCATATGTGGTAACAAAAACAATAAAAGGAGTTTCACAAGAATTGTCTGAGGGTTCTAGATGAATAGCGCTAAGAGTCTTCACAAATCAGGGCCACATATTTAATTTAATTGTAAGTTTAGAAGCAAGTAATGCATTACTAGCACATACTTGAAGAGTAAATGTTTTGAGAAGTACTTATAGATTCTAAAAAGATTAAGGGCATTCCTTGCAATCTGATATACACACACACACATACACACATATATATTCCCTGATGTTTGAATGTCTCTGCTCTATTTTCTCATTTATTTATTTTTGGATATAACATGCAGGATATAAGGTCTTCCCTGACCAGGAAGGGAAGAGGTGAATATGAAGAGGTCATTGGGAGCTTACTGCATTGGGAGCACAGAGTCTTAACTACTGGACTGCCAGAGAAGTCCTATTCTGGTATCTTTCTTGAGTGAGAGCCGCAATGAATAAGAACAATGAGTTCACACAAGGAATGCAGTGCCCTGTGGTCACAGTTTAAATGGGTACAGCTGCACACATTTTTAGAATTAAATAAATTAATAACAACAGTGAAGTATAGATTCTCAGCTATATAAAAATGTAGATTTTGAGATGAATACCAAAGCATAGCAAAAGTTAATCAACTTTATTCCTACAAACTCTCACATTTCTAGGTCAAGTCTGGTCATTGATCTATTTTTTATAAAGTTGATGTGAAACATGACATTTTACATATTGAATAGGATCTACACATCTTTGCTGCTGCTGCTGCTGCTAAGTCACTTCAGTCATGTCCGACTCTGTGTCACCCCATAGACGGCAGCCCACCAGGCTCCCCAGTCCCTGGGATTCTCCAGGCAAGAACACTGGAGTGGGTTGCCATTTCCTTCTCCAATGCATGAAAGTGAAAAGTGAAAGTGAAGTCGCTCAGCTGTGTCTGACTCTTAGCGACCTCATGGACTGCAGCCCACCAGGCTGTCCATGGGATTTTCCAGGCAAGAGTCCTGGAGTGGGGTGCCATTGCCTTCTCCCTACACTTCTTTAGGAAGGATTAATTAAAGTACTTTTAGGTTCATTTGTCATTTCTAGACCATTGCTCCCTTCCCATCTCTTTTGAGGGTGTATCATCCTCTCCCCCTTTTCCTTGGGATCATCAATTAACCTCCATTGTACTCTCCTCCTCATTTGTGAAGATTTTAGCTCCCATGTCACAGTTTTCATCCCCATTATTCTGGGGGTAAGTTAAAAGTCCCATGGAAAGTGAAAATGTTAGTCACTCAGTGATGTCCAACTCTGCGATCCCATGGACTGTAGCCCGCCAGGCTCCTCTGTCCCTGGGATTCTCCAGGCAAGAATACTGGAGTGGGTTGCCATTTCCTTCTCCAGGGAATCTTCCTGACCCAGGGATTGAATCCAGGTCTCTGACACTGCAGGCAGATTCTTTACTATCTGAGCCACCAGGGAAGCCCATAGAGATGGCTGTTCAGTTCTTTGACCTCTTCATATTCAATGACTGTCTCACCCACCATCCTCCAGCCCCCAAATTCCACACTCACCCTGGGCACCATCATCATTGAAAATCACTTGATCTCCACATTTACTCTTTGAACAGGTTCTCCTCCTTGTCCCGTGGAAAGCTTCATTTTCTGGTTCCTTTGCAGTATGGGACCATGTGAGTAGTCTGGCCAATGGCCCCAAAACTGTATACATGAACAAATGAATTTCACGCTTTCTTTTCATGCCACAACGACTGAGGCAGGTGCATACTATATAGATGGTCCAACTTTCAGATGTTACCCTAGATAACTGAGTGACTGTGGCAGAAATCCCTGCTGATCTGCATAGTACACGTTATATAAGTGAGGAAAAAATTGTATCTTAAACCAGTGCAATTTTGGAGTTTATTTTTACAACAGCAATACCTGCCTTATAGTGACTAATTCACTTTTCTGTCCACTACCCTCTAGTCTTCTGCCTGACTACCATCTATCAAAACTGCTTTTGATAAGGTCACCATGTTCTCCATATTTTTAAGCACTGCTGCTACTGCTAAGTCACTTCAGTCATGTCCGACTCTGTGCGACCCCATAGACGGCAGCCCACCAGGCTCCCCCATCCCTGGGATTCTCCAGGCAAGAACACTGGAGTGGGTTGCCATTTCCTTCTCCAGTGCATGAAAGTGAAAAGTGAAAGTGAAGTCGCTCAGTCGTGTCCGACTCTTTGTGACCCCATGGACTGCAGCCTACCAGGCTCCTCCGTCCATGGGATTTTCCAGGCAAGAGTACTGGAGTGGGGTGCCATTGCCTTCTCCATTGTTAAGCACAATGACTACTTTTTAGTCCTATTTTAATTTACCTCTCAATAGCATTGCATACAGCCTATCATTCTCCATTCTTGAAATATTCTACTCCCTTGGTTTCTATGACACCAGATTCTCTTGGTCACTTCTTGGTAACTTTTCCTGGCTCCTCTTTTTCTTCCTTTACCTTTTGGAGTTCCTCAAAACTCAGGCTTAATAGTTTTAGCCATATTGGCCTTCTCTCAATTCTTTAAAAAAACCACATTTTCTGTCTCATGACCTTTATACTTCTTAGCCAGGAGCAAAGAGGGGAATGGAAATGTTAAGTCAGATGGAAGGAAGAGAAAAATATTCCAGACAAAGCCCTAAACCATAGATTTCATCTTAACTACCAGTTCTTCAGGGATTATGTCCCCCACGTCTCCAAACTAGGTTGTGTCCCCCTAATTATTCTCTCTGATAGTACCCTGAATGTTTTCTTTATAGCATCTACCATATATTATTGTAATTAAAATTATTTGTGTAATTATTAAGTATCCATCTCCCTTATTAATATGCAAGTTTCTTAAGGGTTGTTTCTGTTTTGCCTACTATTGTATTTTGGGTGGTTATCACAGTGCTTGGTTCATAGTAGATGATCAGCAAATTTTCGTTGAATGATTACATGACTGGTAGTTCTCATCTTTGCTATTATACTTTTATGAAACATAATGCATTGTTCAAAAGCATATGGAGCAAGAGTATGGCCACATGGTCAGAAATCCCAGTTTAATCCTGGAAATCATATACATCTTCAAATTCCAGGAACTGCATATCTTTTTAGGGGGGCATAGTTCATGTTTACTTCCCTGGTAGCTCAGCTGGTTAAGAATCCGCCTGCAATGCAGGAGACCCTGGTTCAATTCCTGGGTCAGAAAGATCCCCTGGAGAAGGGATAGGCTACCCACTCCAGTATTCTTGGGCTTGTTCAGCCTAAACAGTTCCTTTTGAAATTGTGTCACTCATAGGACAGATGCTTAATAATTCAGATACATTGTGAGGCTTGCTTTCCAAAGAAAGCTGCAGAAATTTAAAGTATAATGCATAAAAATATATGAATCTCTTCTGCAATTGCAATTTTTCTTCTCCCTAATAGTTCTATAATTTTTAAAGTTTGCTGTACTACACTGAACTCAGTGGTTTCTATACAAAATAACTGGAATCCTAATGTTAATTTGTTCCATCAGTTTGAATGTGAAAACTTGTACTTCCTTAACTAAACAGCCAAGGTAGCCTCCCTCACCCCACTCCTGTAGAACTTTTTTAAAAAAAAATTTACTTTATTTTACTTTACAATACTGTGTTGGTTTTGCCATACATCAACATGAATCCACCACGGGTGTACACGTGTTCCCAATCCTGAACCCCCCTCCCATGGACACTGTAGAACTTTTTGATAAGACAAAAATTAATCTGTGGAATTAATTTGGATGCCTGGATTATATATGTTTGTTAAGAGATTTGCTGAGTGGCATATTTTCACTTTTCTGTCAAATAGCTTTTCAGTAAGGACACTGACATGAATAAATTAATGATTTTTCATAATTTCCTCCATTTCTCATGCAGAGAACCATATTTGCAAATTTAATAGTATACATCCTTCTTACAAATGTTGTAGTGAAAACAATACACAAATACCTTTCTATTTTCACTCAAAAGGAAAAAGAAAAATTTCTAACCTCAAGATTATCTCAATAGATGCAGAGGAAGCAATTTGATAAAATCCAAAATCCATTCATAGTAAAAAAATTCTCAACAAGTTGGAAATAGAAGGAAACATCTTCAGCCAGATAAAGAAGCTGTACAAATACCCTACAGCTAACATCATACTTAATGGTGCAAAACTAAATGCTTTCCCCTAAAGACTGGGAACAAAGCAAGTCTTTTTTCTCTTACCCCTTCCTATTGGACATGTACTTGAAGTTTTAGTGCAATAAGGCAAGGAAAAGAGGTAAGAGGCATCCAGATTGAAAAGGCAGGAGTAAACCAATCCTAATTAGTAGATAGCACAATTCAGTATGTAGAAAATGCTATGATATCCACAAAAGTTACTGGTAGAATTAACAAATCCCTTAAGCAAGGTCATAGGATATACTATCAATGTACAAAAATCATATTTGTAAGCAATAAACAAGTCAAAAATTAAATTAAGAAAACAAATTCATTCACAGTAGCATAAAAAGAAGAAAATACTTAGAAATAAATGTAACAAAACAGCAAGAATTCTATGCTGAAAACTGTAAAACATTGCCTACAGAAATGAAAGAGGATCTTAGAAAATGGAGAGGCATTGCATGTTTATAGATTGGAAGTCTCAATATTATTAAGATGGCAATTCTCCCCAAACTGACTTATAAATTCACTGCAATCCATATCAAAGTTCCAGCTTGCTGTTTTTTTTTTCCTGAAATTGACAAGCTGATTCTGAGATTTATTGCAAAATGCAAGGGACTCAGAATCACTAATACAGTCTTGAGAAAGAAGAACAAAGTTAGAGAATGTGTACTAGGTGATTTCAAAACTTAGTGCAAAGCTAAAGTAGTCAAGGGGGCCTCTCCAGTGACTCAGCAGTAAAGAATTTGCCTGCCAAAGCAGAAGACTTACAAGGAGACCAGGTTTCGATCCCTGGGTTGGGAGTATCCCCTGGAGGAGGAAATGGCAACCCACTCCAGTATTCTTGCTGGGAGAAACCCATGGACAGAGGAGTCTGGCAGGCTATAGTCCATGGAGGCACAAAGAGCTGGACGTGACTTAGTGACCAAGCACACAGAGTAGTCAAGACAGTGTGGTGCCACCCTAAGGACAGGCATTTAGGTCAAAGAAATGGTAGAAGGGCAACTGGATACCCACATGCCAAAGAACACATTTAGACCGTTTCCTCACACCATACACACATATCAACTCAAAGTCGATTTAGACCTAAACAGAAGAGCTAAAGCTACAAAACTCTTAAAACATAGGAATAAATCTTTATGATCTTGGATCAGACTTCCTTAAAGTAAAACCATTTATACTTCAAAAGATGCCATTAAGAAAATGAAAATACAGGTGGTAGACTGGGAGAATATTTTCAAATACTGTATCCTAATGAAAGGATTTTATCTAGAATATATAAAGTGCTCTTGTGGCTCAACAGTAAAAATAATAACCCAATTTTAAAATGAGCAATGGATAGGAATAGATACCATTCCAAAGAGTTATATAAGCAGCCAGTGAACACATAAAAAACTGCTCGACCTGATTAGCCATCAGGGAAACAACCCAAATGTCCATCAACTGGTGAATGGATAGACAAAATATAGCCTATCCATACAGTAGAATAGCATGGGGCAATAACAAGGAATGCTCCCTCATGACTGAACTTGAAAAAACATTATGCTAAATGAATGAGACCAGAAGTAAAAGACCATGTATTGTATGATTCCATTTAGATGAAGTGTCCAGACAGAAAGCAGATTAGTGGCTGCCAGGGGTGGGCAGTGGGGTGGACTGGAGAATGTGCCTTCTAATTCATATAATTGGGCTAATGAAATGTTCTGGAATTAAATAGTGGTGGCTGCACAACTCTGTGAATTTACTAAAAAACTACTGAGTTGCACGTTAAAAATAAGTGAATTTTATGTTATTTAAATTATACTTCAATAAAGGCATTAGAAAACAAAAATAATTCTCTGGCAACAATTCCCTTATTACCAGTGCCATTTGTGTGCCAGTTGAACTCAGTTTTTTCATATTAGACCAAAATTGAAAAATTATTTACTTGTGCAATGTTAGTCTGTTGTTTATGTGAGCAAACTAATTAGGTGTCAGATTTGTCTTTCTTTCTTTGTTGGTTATTTTTTTCCACTAAAAGTGCAGGAGGAATCTTTCCAGGGTCATCTAGATTGCATTTGTTGTACAGTGGTTAAACCCTTAGGCTCCAGGGTTTGGAGAATCTGCCTCCATCACTTAGCTGTGTTAATCTGGACCTCAATCATTTAAACTCTCAAAGTCTCCCTCATCTTTAAAGTGGAGAGAGCAACAGACATGTCTTCGTGTTTACTGAGAAGGATTAAACAAGCTTTTTATGGTGTCTGGTGCATTGTAAGTGTTCAATCAGAATAAATGCAATCTACTCTATGGGCTGAATGGTAGACACCCTGGTATAAACCAATAATCCACTTAACTAATTACAAGACTTGCTCAAGTTTGTCTAAGACTGAGCTGGAACTAAGATTTTCTGGCTCTTTGTTCTGTTTCCTTTCAGATTCCAGCATGCAGAGTGGATGCCCTGTTTCTTCCTCCCCACCCCACCCTCTTGCCCCCCATCCCCTGCCCCATCCCAGCCTTAACCTGGTCTTGACAGAGGATAAGATGGCTGGATGGCATCATTGACTCGATGGATGTAAGTCTGAGTGAACGCCGGGAGTTGGTGATGGACAGGGAGGCCTGGCGTGCTGCGATTCATGGGGTCGCAAAGAGTTGGACACGACTGAGTAACTGAACTGAACTGAGATGGTTTGGATGTATAAAAGTCTCAGAACCACTGTTGTAGGCTGGATACCCCCTGAGAGTCACTGTTCTACATGTGGGAATGGTTCCAAACCCTCAGAGCCTATGAAAGTGAAAGTCACTCATGTGTCTGACTCTTTGCGACCCCTTGGACTGTAGTCCATGGAATTCTCTAGGCCAGAACACCGGAGTGGGTAGCCTTTCCCTTCTCCAGGAGATCTTCCCAACCCAGGGATCGAACTGAGGTCTCCCACATTGCAGGTGGATTCTTTACAAGCTGATCCACAAGGGAAGCCCTTTGGGTGAAGCTAAAGTGGCTTTGAGAATGGCCTTAGACCTGGGATGTATATGCAACAGGAAGAACTTCTGCTTTTTTTTTGGCAGTGTCTTTCAAATTTTGCTTTGTAGCTAGCCATGATGAGACTTTTCAGAGCTTCAAAACCAGACAGAAACTGCACCTAAAGAAGAATTTATAGCCAGGATATAAAATGAAGTGGATATCATAGGGGGGCCAAGTGTCCTCTAAAAATAACAAAATCAGAGGTCGGAGATTAATGGTCTTAGGAGCAATACCTCTGAGAGAGATTCATAACAGAATCCAGCTCATAGTTAAATTATCAGTTCATAGAGTAAGAGATCTTGTTCCAGCTACATGGACTCTTAGCACTTTATAAATTAATATGGACCAGACTCCAAGTCAAGTGCACACATCAATATTGTGAAGGAGAATTTCTGCTACTTGCACCATGTTGGAAAAGAGTTGTTTCAAAGGTACCAGAAATCGAAACTGGGTCTTCCGCATTGTGGGTGGATTCTTTACCATCTGAGCCACCAGGGAAGCCCAGTCTCCCCCAACCCTGCCAAAAAAAGTTAACTTGCCTACTACATTCTTGCCATGTCTTTATTCTCTTTCTTGTACATCTCCTCATCTCTCCACCTTCTTCTGCTCTGCTGACTTCCACCTGGCTCCACTGCACGGCAAGGTAAAGAGTGAGAGGAGACATTGAGTGAATGTGGTGTAGCCTGCAGACTGATTTTTCTTAGTCCAAATCTTTCTTTGCTCATTTTAAGAAACAAAAACAACAAACATTCCCTTTTGGTTCTTCTTTGAAGTATCACCTGATATTGCTAAAAGAGCATTTGTCTTTTTTTGACTTCAGGTGCAGAGAATTGAATTGATCACACTTCCCAGTTCAGGGCATACCTTTTGGTTATTCCCTGTATACTCCCCAAACTCTTCTCCCAGCCCTCACCCTCACTAGTATCAGATATCCATCCATCTCTGTCTGCTTGGTGAAGCCAACCACTGTAGACTCCACTACCCGAGCTCCCTGGCTGCTTTGTTTCTGTTGAGCTTTGGTCAATGAGAGGCACTGGCAGGAGGATGGGGGTGAGGTGGGAGGAGCTGGGGTATTTGTGCAGTGTCTGGCAATGGTTGCCTCCCTCCTCAGTGCAGCACCTTTCAGACAGTTCCTTGGTTCCAGCCCTGCTGTTTGCATTCTTAGTCACTCAGACACGTCTGACTCTTCGCGGCCCCATGGACTGTAGCCCAACAGGCTTCTCTGTCCATGGAATTTTCCAGGCAAGTATACCAGAGTGAGTTGCCATTTCCTTCTCCAGGAGATCTTCCCAACCCAGGAATCAAACCCGCATCTCTCCAACTCCCCTAGGGTTACCTTAATATGTCCTCCCCTTGCCCCTTTAGCCCTAGAGATGCTAATGGCAAGAGGAGAAGCGGATGACAGAGGATGAGATGGTTGGATGTCATCACCAACTTGATGGACATGAGTTTGAGTAAGCTTCCGGAGTTGATGATGGACAGGGAAGCCTGGTGTGCTGCAATTCATGGGGTCACAAAGCGTCGGACACAACTGAGTGACTGAACTGAACTGAACTGGATGCTAATGGCTTCCTGTTATTACTTTCTGGGGTAGACAGAATGGTGCCCTGAATATTTCCACACCCTAATCCTTGGAACCCAAGTATGTTATCTTATGTGGTAAGCAGAATTTTACAGATGTGATGAATGTGAACCTTGAGATGGGAGATCATCGTACTTTATTTGGGTGAACCCAATCTAATGACTCTGGTCCTTAAAAGCAGCTGTAGGCAGAAAGAGACGTGACAATGGAAGTAGGGTCTAAGAGATCAGATGTTGCTAGTTTTGAAGATGGAGAAGGGGGGCCATGAGCCAGGGAATGTGGACAACCTCTAGAAGTTGGAAAGGTCAAGGAAACAAGTTCTCCCTTGATGCCTCCCTCTGGAATGCTGCCTTGCTGCCACATTGATGGACACATTGATTTTAGCCAGATCTATGCCAGGAACCTATAGAAATGTAAGATGATAAATTGATGTTGTTTTAAGCCACTTAATTTATGGAAAGTTGTTATAGCAACAATAGAAAACCAGCACACCTTCCCTATCCTCTTTTTTTTTTCTTTTAAGCTTTCACTCTCCCCACACTGCTGTAGGTAGTCCTTTCACTAGCACCTCTTCCTTTAAACTATTTCGAGTGAAATCTGTTTACTCTTCTTACAAATGTCCCCTCTCATTTTGTTCTTCCTTCCTTTCTTCTGCCACTTATTCTCTATGCCCACACTCAATCTTCTCTCCCATTAAACGGGCTTCTCTGATAGCTCAGTTGGTAAAGAATCTGCCTGAAATGCAGGAGAACTGGGTTCAATCCCTTGGTTGGGAAGATCCCCTGGAGAAGGGAAAGGCTACCCACTCTAGTACTCTGGGGTCAGAAAGAGTCCAACATGACTGAGCGACTTTCATTTTCATATATGTAACTTGCCTAGTAGATACAAGTGAATGTATACATTTTAAATTTATATAAATTATCTTCTATAATACATTGAATTTTTTCTTAGCTTTTAAGTTTCATCCAATGCTATATTTTTGAGAATGATCCAAGGGGCTGTCTGCATTGTCAGTTCAGTTCAGTCGCTCAGTCGTGTCCGACTCTTTGTGACCCCATGAATTGCAGCACGCCAGGCCTCCCTGTCCATCACCAACTCCCGGAGTTCACTCAGACTCACGTCCATTAAGTCGGTGATGCCATCCAGCCATCTCATCCTCAGTCGTCCCCTTCTCCTCCTGCCCCCAATCCCTCCCAGCATCAGAGTCTTTTCCAAT
>NW_024070207.1:92475065-92491110 GCF_014754425.2 Oryx dammah | reverse complement strand
TTGCTTCCTGACCTGCATACAGATTTCTCAAGAGGCAGGTTAGGTGGTCTGGTATTCCCATCTCTTTCAGAATTTTCCACAGTTTATTGTGATCCACACAGTCAAAGGCTTTGGCATAGTCAATAAAGCAGAAATAGATGTTTTTCTGGAACTCTCTTGCTTTTTCCATGATCCAGTGGATGTTGGCAATTTGATATCTGGTTCCTCTGCCTTTTCTAAAACCAGCTTGAACATCAGGGAGTTCATGGTTCATGTATTGCTGAAGTCTGGCTTGGAGAATTTTGACTGTAGTTCCATGCTTTTGATAGTTGCATCCTTGAAACATGTGATCCAGTCACCAAAGGAATCAGATGAAACCAGAAGCGGTCTGAAAGATCCTGAGAAGAGAGCAACCCTAGACCTACCTTAGACCTTGAGGTGAGGGCAGAGAGCAGGGAGATTGGAAATGGAAGGAGAGGAAAAGTGAGGTGATATGACTGGAGCGATGTCCTTAGAAATCTTTCACTATAAATTTATAAATG
Source organism: Oryx dammah (assembly GCF_014754425.2). Taxonomy (NCBI): domain Eukaryota; kingdom Metazoa; phylum Chordata; class Mammalia; order Artiodactyla; family Bovidae; genus Oryx; species Oryx dammah. The sequence goes on along the minus strand of NW_024070207.1, from coordinate 92,490,589 downwards.
AGCATGAGGGAGAGATTCCATCAATAACAAGTAGCTTGCCAGCATTTACATTTTGTCCAGTCTCCCTAAATTTCGGTACCTTTTATTGGCTTACCTCAGACATTTCTCTCTGATGCTACGAAATAAAGCAAAGCAAAGCACAGTGTATTTTGCCAGGTTCTTAAATTGTGGTGCTGACTAAGACCTTATTTATTCTCCTGATACCTAAATATCCATCTCCCTTGTGTAAATTTACTGCCTCCTGAATTTGGAACCATATGTAGATCTAACTAATGCAAATAACTACTTTTTTGACCCATGTTAGTATTTCTTTTCAAGTAATAATATATATTTTTCTTAGTGGAAATAGCTTTTTTTGGCTTTTACTTCTGATTATAAAAGCAATTCATGATTATCATACAAAAGTATTATTGCAGTAAAGTATTATAATAATACAAAAAAGAATAAAGATATAAACATTAGTTATTATCTTATTTTAACATTTTTTGAATATGTTATATTAGCCTTTCTTTCTCATTAATAATATTCATTCAATAAATATTTATCATGCAATCTATTGTGCTAGGTGCTGGGAGACAATAGTGAGCAAAAATAACAAAATTGCTGCCCTCTGGACCTTGTAATCTAGTGAGGAAGAATTATATTTAATTATATGATTGTTTAATGTCTGCAACAGTTAGGATGGTTTTGCTGATGCGTCAACAAGCTATTGCCACAGTAATGCTCCATAATATATCACCCCAAACTCAATGACCTACAACAATGAGCACTTATTCTTATGATCACAGTTCTGCAGGTCACTTGGGGCAACTGTGCTTTAGAGAGTGGGTCCATGAACTGGCAGAAGTTACTCTGTTTTAGGGTGTCGATTAAGCTTAGGCCTACATTTTATGTATTGATTCTGGTACCAGGCTTAAAGGAAAAGCAGTTAATTGTTGGGGGGATGCCTTTCCCATAGTGGATCACTGGAGAGAACAAGAGCCAACCAAACCGTGAAAGCATGTGGGGAACCTTTGCTTTCATCATGTCTGCTAACATTCCATCAACCAAAACCAATTACGTGAACAAGCCCAAAATTAATGGGTAGGGAATATTACTCCTCTCACCATGAGAACACAGTAAGGGTGTGGATGTCTATTTTAGACAAATGAAGAATTGATATCAGTAATTCAACCTACCATGTAACACACAGCCAAAAGTGTTACTGATATTTTCTTCTCATGGTCACAAAATGGCTGAAACATTCATAAGCATTATATCCTCTTATGAGATTATCCAAAGACAGGAAGAGAGGAGTCCTATCTTGTTCTTTGCTAGTAATCCCACTCCCTATCTTCATGTTCTTTGACTTCTCATTAACGAGGATTGCTTCACATGTCCGCTCCTAATTCAGTCACTGGTAGGGAGAATACATTGACATGATTGATCTGCACTAAAAAACATTTACACCCTAGGGCTAGGGAATGGTTCCTGAAACACAAGTGCCTAATATCTGAACAAAATGGGGGTTATATAGACATGAATAATGAGGTGAGATGGCATTTAGCAAGACAACTAATAGTCTTACCAGTCTGCTTCATTGTATTAGTGTGATTGTCATAAGAGTTGTAAATTGTAAACAATTACAAGAAAACTTTAGTTTGCAGAGGGAAGTCAGGGAAATGAGTATTAAGCTGAAATTTGAAGGATGAGTGGGAGTTACCTACACACAGAACATTTTGGGTAGAGGGATATGCATAAAAGTTTTGTAGTGGAGTGAGCTTGGGATATGGGAGACTTAAGAAATGTGAAAGTGTGGTGGTAAGCATGATGGGAATCAAGGCTGTAGAGGATAAGAACCATACCACTGAGGGCCTTGCCGATCAAGTTAAGGCTTTTATTCTTCATCCTAAGAGCAATGGAAAGTCACTAAAGAGCTTTAAGCAAGGTAATGATGTGATCAGAATTGATTTTAAAGGAAGGTCGCACTAGCTACAGTGTGGAGACAAATTGAGGAGATTCTGGAATGACTGGAAGGGAGGTCAGTTGGGAATTTATTACACAGTTCATCTGAGAGTAGATAATAGTTTAGTTAGAATGGTAGTGGTAGAGACAAAAAGATTTTAGAAATACTAAATTTTAGAAATATTTAAGAGGTAAAAATGTTTACAGGTAGTGACAGATACAGATATCAAGGAATAGCCTTATATTTCAGGATTATGTAGCTGGATCAATGTTGGAACCAATCATTGAGACAGAGAATACAGGAAAAGGTCCAGGTTTGGTCAGGAAAAGCACAAGCACAGATGTTCAGCTGAAGCTGCCTTTGAGATACATAAAAATAATCATTGGGTTTATAGGTATTAGATGTTATGGGTTATCTGCACATAAATAGTAATTAATGCCAAAAATATTAATAAAAGAGTATATAAAGTGCGAGGAGTAAGGGGTCTAGGAATAAGCCTTGAGGAATACCAGTGTTTAGAGAGCTAGTACTGGAGAAGGAAATGACAACCCACTCCAGTGTTCTTGCCTGGAGAATCCCAGGGACAGAGGAGCCTGGTGGGCTGCCGTCTATGGGGTTGCACAGAGTCAGACACGACTGAAGCGACTTAGCAGCAGCAGCAGCAGCAGCAGCAGCAGCGGGGGGTGGGGGAGGCGCTGGTGGTGAGCTTATGAAATGGCAAAGGAAGCTGAGAAAGAACAGAGATGTAAAAAAAGAAACCCACAAAACAAAGACAAAACCAAAAGACCCAAATATAGAAAGAAGATTTAAAAACCAAGTTCATGCCCACCCAGGAATGCTCCTTTCTTGGGCTTCCCAGGTGGTGCAGTGGTAAAAGTATCCTCCTGCTGATGCAAGAGATGTGGGTTTGATCCCTGGGTTGGAAGATCCCCTGGAGTAGGATGTGACATCCCACTCTAGTGTTCTTGCTTGGAGAATCCCATGGACAGAGAAGCCTGGCAGGCTACATACAGTCTATGGGGTCACAAAGAGTCAGACATGACTGAGTCCAGCAACAAGGACTGAAGAAGTAAAATTGGATTTGGTAACATTAAGGTCATAGTTCAGAAGTTAGTTAGCAAGTACTGTTTTGGTGAAGTGATGAATGTAGATTGCAGTGTGTTGAGGGGTAGGAGTTGAGAAAATGGACATTTTGGCTTTGAAGTGGACAGAATTTGTAGTGGGAAATGCAGCTAAAGGAGATTGGGATGATGAAGAGAACTTAAAGTTGATGAGAAGTATCCAGTTGAGAGGAAGAGTTTATTATATGAGAGGCATGGCATAAGAAAGACCAAGACTTCAGAAAACAGGAAGTAATGGGATCCATGTATGTATTTAGGTAGTTACTATTAAAACGTGATATATTTGGTTGCAAGGAACACAATACCCCATCAACAAAGTATTAAACAAGAAAGACATTTGACTACCCTACCTAATTCAAAAATTGGAAGTTGGCACTTCCAACTTTGTGACATTGTACAGGAGGCAGTGCTCAAGACCATCTCCAAGAAAAAGAAAAGCAAAAAGGTAAAATGGTTGTCTGAGAATGCCTTACAAATAGCTATGAAAAGAAGAGAAGTGAAAGAAAAAGCAGAAAAGGAAAGATATACCCATTTGAATGTAGAGTTCCAAAGAATAGCAAGGAGAGATAAGAAAGCCTCCCTCAATGCTAAGTGCAAAGAAATAGAGGAACACAATAGAATGGGAAAGACTAGAGATCTCTTCAAGAAAATTAGAGATACCAAGAGAAATTTTCATGCAAAGATGGGCACAATAAAGGAAAGAAATGGTATGGACCTAACAGAAGCAGAAGAGGTGGCAAGAATACACAGAACTATATAAAAAAGATCTTCACGACCCAGAAAATCATGATGGTGTGATCACGCACCTAGAGCCAGACATCCTGGAATGTGAAGTCAAATGGGCCTTAGGAAGCATCACTATGAACAAAGCTAGTGGAGGTGATGGAATTCAAGTTGAGCTATTTCAAATCCTAAAATATGATGCTGCACTCAAACCTAAAAGAAAGTGCTGCACTCAATATGCCAGCAAATTTGGAAAACTCAGCAGTGGCCATAGGACTGGAAAAGGTCTGTTTTCATTCCAGTCCCAAAGAAAGGCAATGCCAAAGAATGCTCAAACTACCACACAATTGCACTCATCTCATATGCTAGCACAGTAATGTTGAAAATTCTCCAAGCCAGGCTTCAACAGTATGCGAACCATGAACTTCCAGATGTTCAAGCTGGATTCAGAAAAAGCAGAGGAACCAGAGATCAAATTGCCAGCATTTGTTGGATCATGGGAAAAGCAAGAGAGTTCCAGAAAAAACATCTACTTCTGCTTTGTTGACTATGCCAAAGCCTTTGACTGTGTGGATCACAACAAACTGTGGACAATTCTTCAAGAGATGGGAATACCAGACCCCCTGACCTGCCTCCTGAGAAATCTGTATTCAGGTCAAGAAGCAACAGTTAGAACTGGACATGGAACAACAGACTGATTCCAAATTAGGAAAGGAGTACATCAAGAATGTATATTGTCACCCTGCTTATTTAACTTATATGTAGAGTACATCATGAGAACCCCTGGGCTGGAGGAAGCACAAGCTGGAATCAAGATTGCCGGGAGAAATATCAATAATCTCAGATATGCAGATGACACCACCCTTATGGCATAAAGCGAAGAACTAAAGAGCCTCTTGATGAAAGTGAAAGAGAAGAGTGAAAAAGTTGGCTTAAAACTCAACATTCAGAAAACTAAGATCATGGGATCTGGTCCCATCACCTCATGGCAAATAGATGGGGAAATAATGGAAACAGTGAGAGACTTTATTTTGGGAGGCTCCAAAATCCCTGCAGATGGTGATTGCAGCCATGAAATTAAAAGACGCTTGCTCCTTGGAAGCGACTGAATTGAACTGAAACACCTGAGTTGAGATCTTTCCATCTTTTCCATCTTGCCTCTTCAGTGTGTCAGTGACATCTCTCCTCCTGATCTCCAGATGCCTGCCACAGCTTTACATATCTCATCCTCATAAGCAGCATTCCAAGCAGAAAAGCAAGTAGGGGTGGTATGAGTAACCAAAGTGCTTTCTGTATTTGCCATTCACGTTATTAGGGAGAAATCTTAACCTGAAGCTATCAACAAACTTCCTCTATGTCTCATTGTCCAAACTGGGTCACATGACTACTCTTAGCCAATTACTAGTAAAGGGAAATGAGATTTCAGTGGCTGATGTAGACCCATCATTTTTCATCCCTGGTACTGGGCAAAGTGCCACCCAAACACATTAGGGCAAGAAAGAATGTGGAATAAGTTTGAACTGACAGCTCCAAGAGTGGTTACCATTAAGAATGTTTGCCTCAGTAGCTATATTGATTGGTTGGTGTGTGTGTGTCTATGTATGTGCAATTATAAAATTAGTTCATAATATTAAAAGTTTATATATTGAAAGATACAATAGAATAAAAATAATGTAAAATCCCATTAATTGGAAAATAAGCAACTTTCATTGACATTCTGATTTAGAGCCTTTCAGATTTTTTCTATGCTAAAAACAGCCTTTTTCTTTTTTTTTTTCTGTTTCAGAATTGAGAAAGACTCATGCTGTGTGTATGTATGACATAATTTGCCTTTTGCACATGGAGCAGAGTTTTTAAATGATATGCTAAAACTGTGAACTAGATCTTGGTAAATTGTGTTTCTGTTTGTTTACTGTTCCATATATTATTCTAGCAGTATTCGAACATACTCATTTGTTTATATTCTTAACAATACTTGGTATATGAATTTTAGGAATCTTTGGTAATCTTATGAGATAAAAGTAATAAATCAGTGTGAAAGTGAAAGTGTTAGTCCCTCCGTCATGTCTGAATCTTTGTGACCCCAGGGACTATATAGCTCACCATGCTCCTCTCTTCATGGAATTCTCAAGGCAAGAATACTGGAGCAGGTAGCCATTCTGTTCTCCAGGGGATCTTCCTGACTCAGGGATCGAACGTGGGTCTCCCTTATTGAAGGCAGATTCTTTACAATCTGAACCACCGGGGAAGCCCCATAAATCAGTATAATTTATATGTTTTGTTTTAAGTGTAAAAGCTTTCCATGAATATTTTTGCCATTTGAATTGTTTTTCCTTTTGTTTATTTTTTTATTGATTTGTGTGAATCCCTTTATATGTTGACACTGATATAATACTTTGACATATATGTTTCAGATATTGTTGTTTTCAGTTTGTGGTTTCTCTTTTCATTTTGTCAATAATTTTTTTTGTATTATGCAAAATATTTAATTTTATTAATTACATCTTTCTCTTATGGCTTCTGAGATAGTATGACATAGTATTTAATATCTGGGTCTCTGGAGACACCAGACATGAACTCGAACCCTGTCTCTTTCCATATGATTGCAAAGACCTTTGAGAAAATGGCTCAACTTTTCAAACACTTTTTTTCTCCACTGGTAAAATGGAGACAATAATGCCTCCTTCAAAAGACTGTTATGCAATGTGTAGGCAAATCATGTACGAAAAGAGTTTAGTCCAATGACTGGCACATTAATGCTCCCTAAAATTCAGTTACTGTTATAAGAGCAAATATTAATATTATGATTATAAAGGATCTTTCCAGTTAAATTTTATTAAAATATACACACATATTTTCTTGTCCTTAAATGTAAAAATGAAAATATAATCTTTATGTAAAACATAATGATTTTTCCAGTAGTCATGTATGGATATGAGGGTTGGACCATAAAGAAGGCTGAATGCTGAATAATTGATGCTTTTGAACCATGGCGTTGGAGAAGACTCTTGAGAGTCCCTTGGACAGCAAGGAGATCAAACTAGTCAATCCTAAAGGAAATCAGTCCTGAATATTCATTGGAAAGACTGATGCTGAAGCTGAAGCTCTAATACTTTGGCCACCTAATGCAAAGAACAGACTCATTGGAAAATATTCTGATGCTGGGAAAGATTGAAGGCAGGAGGAGAAGGGGATGACAGAAGATGAGATGGACATGAATTTGAGCAAGCTCCAGGAGTTGGTAATGGACAGGGAATCCCAGCGAGCTGCTGTCCATGGGGTCACAAAGTTTCAGACATGACTGAGTTGAACTGAACACTGAAACATTTTCACATAGATTATACTTTGAAGTTGAGTAATATAAATTCAAGGGCTATTACTGGGGATTTTGAAGTATTACAGAAATATTGATACAATTACTGGACATTTATTTGCTTTAAGTATAAGCTCTGTTTAATGGTTAAAAGTAATTTTGTGATGTTATTTTTCCTTTATTCAACCATTTCAGCTTTCTCTATTTTCAGTAAATCCAATGAATTATTGACTGTGGAAGAAATCAAATAGATATTTTTCATATTCTTGTTCTCTCCAAGACTGTTAATTAAAAGAGAATTTTAAAGATTTCATGAAAACATTAAAGAAAGAAACCATAACTTCCTCTTTAGTGTTTTCTTACCATTTCATTTAATATGCAGAAGGGTGGCCATATTCTTAAGGTAGTTGATCACAAACTGTGTTACTGATGCTGTCATGGATTTCCCCAATATTTCATGGGTGAAGAGTTTTATGTATGTGTATATATATATGTGTGTGTGTGTGTGTGTGTGTATGTATATATATATATATTCATTCTAAAGTGCTGACATGATGTGATGGGTAACTGGAATTATTGTTTTGAGAATGCTGACTGTATAATAACTCCTTTCATTGGATGAGATTGTGCTTCATGACTACACACACAAGGTAGGAGGGTTACAGAATGTCATGCTCCTTAGACAGTAAGTGTGGTGTGGAGTTTAGAACAGGATTCCAGACTACTTGGGTTTGCATTCCAGCTGTGTGGTTTAGGAGCTGTGAGGCCTTAGGCAAGTTACGTAACTTCTGTGTACCTTGGTTTCTTTGTTTGTACAATTGAGATAAGAGTAGTATCTACCCCATAAAGGTATGTGAAGATTCAGTGACTTAATAACTTTAAGGCACTTAGAATAGTACCGAACATAGTAAGAAGAGAAAGAAAAGATAGCACTAAATAGTGTCCGACTCTTGCGATCCCATGAGCCTGCCAGGATCCTCTGTCCATGGGATTCTCCAGGCAAGAACAGTCTTTTGGACTCGTGGGAGAGGGAGGGGGGGATGATTTGGGAGAATGGCATTGAAACATGTATAGTATCATATAAGAAATGAATCGCCAGTCCAGGTTCAATGCAGGATATAGGATGCTTGGGGCTGGTGCACTGGGATGACCCAGAGAGATGGTATGGGGAGGGAAGTGGGAGGGGGGTTCAGGATGGGGAGCACGTGTACACCCGTGGTGGATTCATGTTGATGTATGGCAAAACCAATACAATATTGTAAAGAAATTAGCCTCCAATTAAAATAAATAAATTTAAATTAAAAAATAAATAAAACTAATGCAAAAAAAAAAAAAAAAAAGAATACGTGAGTGGGTTGCCATTTTCTTCTCTAGGGGAATTTCCCTACCCAGGAATAGTACAATTGGGATAACAGTAGTAAAGGGTATGTGAAGATTCAGTGACTTAATAACTTTAAGGCACTTAGAATAGTACCTGAGATAGTAAGCAGCCAGTAAATGCTATTATCGCGATTCTGTCTTCCTCTATGTAGGGCTTCCCTAGTGGCTCGGTGGTAAAGAATCTGCCTGCAATGCAGGAGACTTGGGTTCAAGTCCTGGGTTGGGAAGATTCCCTGGAGGAGGGCACAGCAATGCACTCCAGTATTCTTACCTGGAAAATTCCATGAACATAGAAGCCGAGGGGCCTATGGTCCCTGGGGGTCGCAAAGAGTTGGACATGACTGAAGTGCACACTTCTTCCTCTATAGAACTTCTGTTTTGCCTTGTGGCATTTACATTTGAACTATAGTGTTGTATACAACTATAGAAATATCTGGAATTTGTCAATTGTCATTAAGGAGAGGAAACCCCAGGGTCTCTTAAGGTTTCATGCTCCAATCTGAGTAGAGAAGGATGAAGATGGAAGGTAAAGAAAGTAGAGCGCATTTAATAGTGCCGGCACCTCTCTCTAACCCAGAAAGGCACTCTTTTATGTCATATATGAAATAAAATCTATTCCAGGCATTCATAAGATAGTGTCAGAATCCATTTATGATTTATACTGGCTATTGCGTTATTCGGGTATCTGTTGGCATATTGCTTTGTGTAAGTGGATGATGAAACACTCATTCGATATGCAGACCTGCAGTACAGTGTATTTAGGAATTAGCCTAAAGTTTCATCAGTGTTTGTTATGAAAAGGCCAGAGAACAGAGAGATTGCCCTGCTGTGTTGAAATAGAAACCTCTTAAGTGATGAGTGAATGAAGTATAAGCTCAATAGCAATCCAAGTACTCTTTATCCTGTCTTACTTCCCCCTTCTATAAGAATTTCTTCCATTTCCTTTGTGCCAGCTGTGGTAAAGAGGTGCAGAAAATTATCAATAAGTGTGGAGTTACATTTAATATTTTTTTTAACTATTTGGCCACAGAGCACATTGGATCAAACCTGCGCCCCCAAGATTGGAAACACAAGAGTCTTAACCTCTGGACGGTCAAGGAAGTCCCTGGAGTTGCACTTTCTGGCTTCAATTATAGTCTCTCAGAATTAAACAGCAGCCCTTTAAATAGGGAAATATCTACACAACCAGCTCCCAGAACATCAAGCACTGACATTATACCTGTACTGAAGATGCTTTTTTGCATTATAGTAAGGTTGAGATCTAAAAGTTAATAGAGAATGTTTGCTAATAACCTCAGTACTGAAGTAAGAGGAAAAAATTCAACAGAAGTCCTTTTTTTAAGGAAAATGCCAATTTCTTGGTGACTTGAACAATAATCCTTAGAATTAATAAAGTACAATGTTTTTTGTTCAACTTAGAACTCAGGTAAAATTCCTTTCTAAGACTTTAGTTACCTAGTACATTTAAAACCAGATTTAAAATAATAACACCTTAGAGTTGTGTAGGTCAACCTAGTGTCTTTTAGCCTACACCAATTGAGGGAATGAAACCTTGTTGGCAAAGGCAGCACTGAATGTCTTAGACATGTAATTATAGACTGAGTGGTACTAAAATACTCCTTAATTCAAAGTCATTGCCAACTCTGACCTTTTCTACTCAGGTGTGAAGGGAAAGATGAGGGCTTCTTTCTCCGTTTTGGCTATTCCTTCACATGGTCTCTTCCTGAGTGGAGAATGAATCCTACCCCAAGATGACTGTGAGGATAAAATGAACTAATCCAGGTGTTAGCCTGTTGTTTAGTGCCACAAATATGTTAATTGCTCTTATTCACGTTCATCTTTTCTTCATGGTAAAATATGCATAACATAAAATTACCATTTTAACCATTTCTGTGTGTATAGTCTTTTGGTATTCACTACATTCGAATTGCGCATCACCACTACTCGTCTCAAAAGCTTTTTCATCATCCTAAACAGAATGTCTGTACCCACTGAATAATAACTCTCCATTCTCCCATCTCCCCCGACGACCACTATTTTACTTTCTGTTTCTATGAATTTGCTTATTCTAGGAACCTCATATAAAGAGAGTCATGTAATGTGTGTCCTTTTGTGTCTGGCTTCTTTAATTAACTTATGGTTTCCCTTGTGGCTCAGCTGGTAAAGAATCTGCCTGCAATGCGGGAGACCTGGGTTCGATCCCTGGGTTGGGAAGATCCCCAGGAGAAGAGAAAGGCTACCCACTCCAGTACTCTGGCCTGGAGAATTCCATGGACTGTATAGTCCATGGGGTTGCAAAGAGTCCGACATGACTGAGCGACTTTCACTTTACTTCACTTCTTTAACTTAGCAGAATGTTGTCAAGGTTCATCCATATTGTAAAATGTATCAGAACTCCCTCCCTCTTTAAAGCTGAATAATATTCCATTGTATGTACATACTGCATTTTGTTTATCTATTCATCTGTTGATGGGCATTTTGGTTACATTCATAAAAGGTTGCATACAAGTGACTGGAAAGCTTATACTGGGCCCTCTGGAGTAGAGTCCTTTATCTAGGTAGATTGTATTTGCTTATAATGCTTCCTTCCCTCCTCCACCCTTGTCATGGTCCACTATGAGTAGAATATATTTCACCATCCTGTTCAAGTTAATCTTTGCCATGTGACTTGCTTTGGCCAAAGAAATGTGGGCATGAGTTTCAGTGTGCCAGTTCTGAGCCAAGGCCTGAAGAGGTATTATTGCATGTTTCTGTTGGTCCCTCTCAGGCTTCTGTTATTGCCACCAGAAAAATATGGCCTGTGTAAACGCTGGTCCAATAAGGAGAAGATGCATGGAACAACCAGATCCAGCTCACAGCCTGGAGCCAAGGCCAACTAACTTCAGCAAAGTCCAGCACAACCACAGACAATCGACAGACCTATGAGTAAGAAAGATATGATTATTGCTTTTAAACCACTGAGTTTGGAGTGATTGCTTATATAGCTTTATTTCAGCAGTAGGTGACTAGTACAGGCTTTGGTGAGAAAAGGAAATAGCTTTTCTCCTTTAGTTCTAGGGCTCACTGTAGGTTGTGGATAGGGAGAATTCTCTCAAGGAAAATTCAACTGATGTTGACATAGCCAATATGTTGATAAAAAGAGCCACTGCTTATAACTAAAGAGTTCAGGGGTAAGATTTGGGTTTTATCATAAGCAAAAACTTCCTTTGGAGTTTTACCTAGAAATTTTGATTGGCTTCCTTTAAATAAAGCAAAAGGCTATATTTTAGTATGAATGTTTAAAAAACAGTCACAATAATATTGTCTAAAAGAAAATTGAAAATATGCATAATTTCCCATGGAAATTAGGAAGCCTGTCCCTCAAAGTTTAAAGGTTCTACTGACAATTTAATTGGTAACTTCAGATTGGCTGACATTGTCTACAGAGATTGTCTGCTTGTGTGTTAAGGGTGAAGTAAGTCCAACATTAGTATCCATTTTTCTTGAGATACAGGAGAGAAAAGAAAGTGACATCACCTTTTGATGACATCATGCAAAATCCAATCTTCATTTTGAATTGGTTCTTGAAAAAGCCTGCCTTAACTTAGAAGAGTCTCAGGAAAAACTATGAGTAACAGTGTATAAAAAGCAGATTGAGAAATTCAGGATGAGATTACCATGTTGCTAAATGTGCGAGTGTGGTATGTTTGGAGCACTCTGCTGTTTAAGACACACACACATGCAAGCGGCACTGAGTTGCAATGTGCATTCTGCCTTTAGTATTTTGCAGCTTCTGACAGTTGATACATCAGTTTTTCCGGAACTTCCAAGAGCTCAGTTTGGGGTCAGTCATAATCATTTAGTGCATTAATCTTACATTCTCAAAAAATGCCATTTTATTTCCTAAGGACAATAATGTCAAATCAAATTTAATCATGGACCAATTTCCTCTCATGAAAATCCTGGTGGGGTGAACTAATATTTCACCCAAAAAATATGCCAACTGAAGTAAAGCTGTTTACAGTGAGGTTGTGTCATTGAATGATGACCTTCTGCAGGCTGAAGCTGGCCCACAGGCTCAATGTTTGACATTTATACTCAAGGATATTTTAAGCATACTTGTCCTAATGATCAAGGTAACACTTTCATAGGCTTTTAGGCTTGGAAGGGATTTTGAGAGCTCATTCATTCATGTGGGACTGAATCCTTTTTCTTCAGTGAAACCTTTTGTACATGTGATACAGATGACAACACGTATTTTGTTTGACCGTGCTGTTGGAAAGATAGGAAAAGGAAATAAGTTTAAAGTGGAGGATAAGACATTTAAGTTGGATATAAAGAAGCTACTGATAGAATAAGCAAAACACATGATAAATAACTATCAAGATTGTCTGGTGAATCACTCTGCCCTTCTGTGGTTGCATATTTGTGGCTGCAGTTTGTTAATGTGTGTTGTACAATCATGAATTTTGTGTTTTCTTTTTCTTCTTAGATTAAATTAATCCATGGTGTTGTAGACTGAAGAGGGCATAATTATGAGTAGATGCCTAACCTGAGTGAATTTAACCTGTACAGTGGCTGGGTTTGGCCCTTACCTTTATCAGACATGGTTCTGATATATGTGAGTTGCTTAATGTAAACAAATCGCAAGAGACAGATGTATAAATGGAATGTCAATGTATTATTCATATATTCCAGGGGGAAATAGTCCTTTCTGGTGAGTAGGATGATCCTAACCTCCACCTAAGCTACCAACCTTCTAGGATCTGAACCAGCTGTTGTGGCAAGGGTTGTTTGTCATCTTGGCATCCACCCCCTCCTTTTTGATTCCTAACTAAACATTTTATCAGGTGTCATTCACTCCCAGACATGGCCCATGTGCCTCAGGGAAAGCTGGTTGACCCCTGCCCTTGGAGCTCTGATTGGTCCAATCTAGTCATTTTTGCCCTGGTTTACAAATAGTCTGACCCAAATCAATTCATTCCAGTGAGAAACAAAATGAACTCTTCTGAGTGTTTGCAAATGCAACTTTCTTGTTATGAAGCAAGTTACCAGAAGTCAGCCTCTCACTGGATATGAATGAGTAACCATTGAGCTGTAGTTCCTATAGGGAGCATTCTATAGACATGAGAGCAATAAGTCTTGGGGTGAAGCAGATAGTATAGGTGTCAGAATGGAAAGATGGGGGCCACATGTGTCTTTGATGACCTCCTTGATCAACTTACCCTGAAGCCTCTTCTACAGCTAGAATTTAGTTTTATGGGCTTCCTTGATGGCTCAGTGGTTAAGAATCCACCTGTAATGCAGAGGACGCTGCTTCAATCCCTGGGTCAGGAAGATACCCTGGAGGAGGGCATGGCAACCCACTCCAGTATTCTTGCCTGGAGAATCCCTATGGACAGAAGAGCCTGGCGGGCTATAGTCCATGGGGTCACAAAGAGTCAAACAAGACTGAAGCGACTGATTACATATCCACACGTGCCATACTTTATTTTTGTTAAAGATAATTTGAGTTGAATTTTCAATTTTATGCAGCTTAAAGAAGTCTAACAGTTACTGAGTTTGTTACCAGGAGTGGGTACATCAAGCAACAAACCTTAAGATGTGAAATTGGCTGAGTGGAGGCAGTATGTCAGAGGGATTCTTAGATTTTTCTATTATTGTCATGGCAGAGTTAAACACTTGTCATTCTCTGTAGAGAGCTTAGCAAAGTGCCTGACTTACACTTTGTGTACCAAAATAAATTGATAAGATAGTGTTATTTTCTCCTCCAACAGATTACTGCAGTCTTTAACACAAATGAACAATCCAGATGTGAATTGGAAAATGTGAAATGGTCATGTAAAATATTCAAAGACGCATCATGTATTGATAACTCTGGTAAGCTGGATTATTGCTTCCAACTCTGTTCCCACTCTGTAGTAGACTGATAGATTCATTCACTTTGCCTTGTGACTTGTGGTACTCCCCATTTGAATATTCAGAGTGTAATTCTCCATCTCATTGTTTTTTGGACTTGGCCATGTGATTTGCTTTGACCAAAGGATTGTCAGCAGATGTGGTATTATACTGGGCCAAATAGTATCTCTCCTAAATTCATATCCACCTGGAACCTGTGACTGTGACATTATTGGAAGTTGAGTCTTTGGAGATGATTGGTTAAGGTTTTATTGGATTAGGGTGGATCCTATATCCAAAGACTGGTACCTTTATAAGAGAAGGGAGGGGGGGGTGTGGTTATAGAAGTGCACACAAGGAAGAAGGTCATGCAATGATGGAGGCAGAGATTAGAATGATGCAGCTACAAGCCAAGGAACAATCAAGATTGCCAGAAACCACCAGAAGCTAGGAAGAGGCAAGGAAAAATTCTTCCCTGGAGCCTTCAGAGGAAGTATAGCCTTGATAGCACCTTTAGTTTGGAGTTCTAGCCTCCAGAACTTTGAGAGAATAAATTTCTGTTGTTTTAGACCACTTAGTTGATGGCATTCATTATGGCAGCTTTAGCAAACTAATACAGACATGTACATAAACTTTAAATGTGCTTGTATGTTTGGCTTGATCTCATGTCTGCCATCTGCCATGAGAAGAGCATGCTTTGAATAGATGCTGGTTCTAGAATGAGGAGACTTGTGAAGTATACCCAAACCCAACCCACAGTTCGGAGCAAATCCCAAGTAGTCTCAGCAGAGCATAGCTAACTCACAGACTGAGCAAGAAATAAAGGCATGTGATTTTTATTACATTTTGGACTTGTTTATTACACAGAAACATTATAGCAATTGCTGACTAATAACATGATAGATTGGGAATGAGAGATGGAGGAGAGGAATCGTAGAACCTGAAACAGTTCCAGATTACCCTTACCTTCAGTTCAGTTCAGTTCAGTTCAGTCGCTCAGTCGTGTCCGACTCTTTGTGACCCCATGAATCGCAGCACGCCAGGCCTCCCTGTTCATCACCATCTCCCGGAGCTCACTCAGACTCATGGCCATCGAGTCCGTGATGCCATCCAGCCATCTCATCCTCGGTCGTCCCCTTCTCCTCCTGCCCCCAATCCCTCCCAG